>NW_022589710.1:19751912-19917961 GCF_004348235.1 Phoca vitulina
AAAGAAAGAAAGAAAGAAAGAAAGAAAGAAAGAAAGAAAGAAAGAAAAAGAAGAGAAAGAAAAGAAGAAAGGAAGAGGATGAGAGGTCAGACTTTAGCATCCACAGGACCTGAGTCAGAGATGCAGTTACCAGTTTTGAATTAATAATGTCTTAATTTATTCATGTTCGTTATTACCAAAGTCAGATTGTAGACCTCAGTCAGTGCCAATCAGCCCCCTCTGGAAGGAGAGTATTGGACAGTTTTATCTCTAGAACTGAGAAGATAGAGCAAGAATGTGTGGCAAGGGACTATCCTGTTGGGGTTGGGGCATGGCTTCTAGAATCAGGCTGCCTGGCCACCTAAACTCTCAGTGCATAGAAAACACTTAGAACAGTGCTTGGTACACAGGACAAGCTATGTATGCCTTGGCTTTCCTGTGATGATGGGGATTTCCACATGGCCATGTAAAAAAGGCCCGAGAAAGAGCTCTGCCTGATTTTATTAACATACAGTATAAACAGAGAGTAGGGACAATTATGTAGATAATAATGGAAGTATTAGCTCAGTCTGAGTGTTTACTAAGTGTCAGGTATCTTGCTGAGCAATTTATATGGTTTCATTTAATCCTCAGAACAACCCTATAAAGTAGATCCCTTATCATTATCATTTAACTGTGAGGTTTTTATAATCCTCTTCTTTCCCATCTGCATACCCCAGACAGTGTTGTTTCTAACTTCCCTAGCTTTACCTATACTCTCTCCCTCCTCTACCTACCCTCGCCACCCTATCCCATACATATCCTGTGCCTTACCACTTGCTCACCTCTCCACACGCCCTCCCAGGCCAGGTTAGGAATGCTTTCCCATAAAGTTCTGTTCATATCACTATCATCACTCATACAAAATGCTAATATACTCTCTTTAATGTATCTCTCTCCCCATTACACTGTGAGCTCTTGAGAGCCAGGCCCACCTCTTCTTAACAGTTATAATCCATATAACTGGTACCTAATAACATAGTAACTGATACATAATAAGTGTTCAAGGAAGGAAGGAAATACTAAAAGATTAAAGGCAATCATCAGAGAAGTATACAAAACATAGGATTTATCATGTGGAGATAACCATAGCACAAGCTGGAACTAATGTAACTATCCAGCAGTAAGGATGTTAAATGCATTCTATTTCCTCTATAATTTCTCTTTCATGTTTTCCAGGATATTTAAAGTCATGGAAGGGTCCTACATTATACAAGCAGGACACAAAGTTGTATAAATAATATTACTGCAATTGTGTTTGAAAATAATTGTGGGTAGGTTTATTTTTTTCTAAAATATTTTTGTTTTTCAAATTTCCTATTTAAAATCAAATTATTTTTATAAATATTTTTATATAATACATATTCATTTTAGAAAAATTAGGAAATTTAGATAAATAAGAAATTTAAATCACATGTGATCCCATGATAAATACATAGATAGATATATATAATGTTTTATTTAATGGGTAAAACCTGGTAGGGTACGATCAGAAAAAAATATATATTTTAATGCCACCTCCTTCAAACTGGTTCTAGCAGCTCTCCCTTCCCCTCCCCCCAGACATCTTGACTGCTTTTCCAGTCACTTTCACCTATTAGAACAGTTTATCCTCTCTCGAATTTCGGAAATGATCCAAGGATTAGAGACCTACAGGGGCACAAAGGCAGAGGAAGGAGACTGTTAGGTTCTTTTACCTTCCATGCTTTACCTCCTCCCTCCTCCTTCTGGCTCTAAGAGTTTGGATCTGACTAGCAGGAGGGATGAGAACAAAGGCCTTTTTTACTTAGCTGCTGTCCTGTACCAATTACCCACTGTCATGGCAGTCAACCCAAAATTCTGGTTCTCTCTCACGGAGTGAAGAGCATTGTTCTCATACTTCTTTAGAGACATCTGCCCACCTCCGTGCATATGACACCAACAGCACTTTCTAGGTTACTAACCCTCCCCCATATCTACCCTCTGGTGGTTCACCCAGTTTCTTTCTACTGGACTCCCTCCCCAGAGCAAGCACCCTCTTTGGGAAGACACTTTCAAGACCACTAACATCCTCCTCAGTGTCCACTTGGCTCAAAGAATTCACAAATCTGCGTCCCTGCCCATCCCCACTACTGCCTACTTTCAAGTAGCCTCTCAAAGTCAGGATTGTCCAAGTGAGAGACAGTAGCCAGTTTTGATCTTCCTTAAATTTGGCCCCAAAGTCCTGATCATAGGTATCTAGTTCTCTCATAAAATTTCTCACGCTCCACATCTGTGCATTTGTACGGTTCAGCAGATACCCAAAAGGGGAGCAAAATGCCAGGCTACCCTTATTATAAGTATGCTTCCGGCCTCATTGAGGGGACCTCTCATGTCTCCCTCCATCTGGCTTTTGGAGAAGATTCAAAGACTCAATTACTGTAAGCTCCCTCCAAAGAATCCTCATAATATATGTCCAGGCTTTACTTAAATAGGCTGATGATAATGATGGATACTGGGCTGGGCTGGGCTGGTCCAGCATCTTACAGCAAGTTCCCTGGCATATTACGTCTCTTGAAAATGTGGGGGTACTTATTGCTCATTGTCCTCAGCTTTAGGATTTAGCCAGAATTCCATAATAACAGAAAAAGTCTCATTTAACATCAATTATGTACATATACTTTTGCAAAAGTGGGATGATGTCTTAAAATGTTTGGTTGGCCTATTTTGTCCTCGGTATTAAGATAAACAAAAAGAATAATATGATAAAATCCCTGTCCTTTAAAAAGCCTGCAATCCAGGGCACCTCAGTGGCTCAGTCGGTTAAGCGTCTGCCTTTGGCTCAGGTCATGATCCCAGGGCCCTGGGATCGAGTCCCACATCGGGCTCCCTGCTCAGTGGGGAGTCTGCTTCTCCCTCTCCCTCTGTCTGCCACTCTGCCTGCTTGTGCCTCTCCTTCTCTCTGTCAAATAAATAAATAAAATCTTTAAAAAAAAAAAAGCCTGCAATCCAGCAGGGAAGATAACCATATGAACAAATAACCAATAAAAAGCATTACAAATGCTGTAAAAGTGACAAAAACAAAGCATTATAGGTGATACAAAAACAGAAGATTGCTTCTGGTGTGGAGTACAGAAAAACATTTCGTAGGCGAAGTGAAATTTCAGCCAGATTCTGAAGAATTGGTAAGATCTCAAGAGTGTGAAATGGAGGTAGGGGAACGCATATTCCAGAGATAGGAAACCGGGTGAGTATGAGTCCAGAGACTGAAAAGCATAGCATTTCTGCAAGGAATACTGAGTAGTCCAATTTTCTAGGGAATACATTATGGAGGAGAACTGTAAAACATCTTGGAGCTACATCATAACGGGGTAGCTAGAGAATTTGGACTGTTCATTTGGCAGTGGGGAGGCACTAAAGAATTGTGAATTATAAAGAGACACCAAGCTGTGCAAGGGCTTAAGGCAAGAAGGAACACAGCAAGGAAGCATAGCCAATAAGCCCTGCCTGAACGAGAATGGTGGCAGAGGGAATGCAAAGGAACTCACAGATTCAGGTGACAATCCACAACCTTTCAAGCATTCAGCCCATCAGTCACCCTGATAACAGTACTAAAGCCTTGCTGCAGAGGCTTTGGGTTGACTGTCCGCGAGTAATGAAGGATTTGCACTGAGAATACAAATTCCCACTTCTTATCCCCCTCAAGGCCAGGGTAATGCATTTCCAAAGAGGCTGTCTAGTGTTAAACATCCAGGCTGACGTCATGGAAAGAAGCAAAGTTAAGTAGCTCATAAGGGAGTCAAACTCACCAACAAAGGGTCACAGGCACATGTCAGGAGATTTAAAGGCAGGGCAGAGGAAAGGGTGGCAAATTGACTAGAATCTTCTTGAACCTGCCTTCATAATAAAATGCCCCATAATAGCAAAACATTGAAATGCCCAGGATAAGTAATGATCGGTGCTAGCTGGGAAATAACAATAAATGCTACCTATGGATTATGAATATTTAGACTTGCGGTGCTAATTTGAAGTGCTGTACAGCATTCAATTTTTATACTAGGTGCCCTAGTAATGTGTCAATCCAAGAACAGGAATTCTTAAAATTCTAGGCTGTCTTTATCATTATTATTATTATTATTAATTATTATTATTATTAGAATGCCAAGTTTCATGGATACTAAGACTTTGTAGCACCCTAAACATGATCTAGCACCCTGTAGCTACCTTGGTGTTTTACAAATTTCAACTTGATGCCAGATATAATTAGTGATCAGATGTTTCAAGACTGGGTCAAAAGGGGAAATAATGGAAGTTAAAGAAGCTATCATTGGTAAGTGAAGGTCATCACTTACAGAAGCAGGAACACCAATTGTGCATGTCTAGCAGAAAGTCTGTGAGCTTCTTGGATGGTGCTGTACTGCCATCTAGAGACATAGCAACATGCCCATGACATGCAGCATGCTTAAGACTGTTAAAACTGAAAATCTAAGACAAATGCAAGTACCATTAAGGTAAAACAGAAAACATGTGAAATTCTAGAGTAACCTTTTCAAAGAACCCCTGCCTCAATAGGAAATAGAAATGGCTTCTGAATAAAAAATAAAGGTAAGGGTGTTTTGAAGGAAAAGATACGCATTTTCCCAGAAATCTGAAATAGAAGGGTGAGTAAATTAACCATGGGACTTGCAGGATATAAAGATCAAGATATAAATGGGTGAAAAGAGATAGGGGGAGGGGACAACAAAAGGAAAATTTGCTGCAAAGGCAAGCTCTATTAAGGACTTGAATAAAAAAGATGATCCAGAATTCTGTAGAGACAATGAAGTTTACTCAATTTTCAATAACAAGTAGCTAGATCAGTCAAATTATGAATCACTTGCATTTTTTAAAAACTATTTATAAAAATTATATTTAGAGGCACCTGGGTGGCTCTGTCGGTTGAGCCTCTGACTCTTGGTTTCAGGTCAGGTCAAGAACTCATGCGTCATGAGGGGCACCTGGGTGGCTCAGATGGTTAAGCATCTGCCTTTGGCTCAGGTCATGATCCCAGGGTCCTGGGATCGAATCCTGCATTGGGCTCCCTGCTCAGTGGGGAGTCTGCTTCTCCCTCGCCCTCTTCCTCTGCCCCTCCCCCTCCCCCTGCTTGTGCTCATGCTCATTCTTGCTCTTGCTCTCTTGCATGTTCTGTCTTGCGTGCATGCGCGTGCATAAATAAAATCTTGAGAAAAAAAAATGAACTAATGAGTCATGAAATCAGTGGCCTCAGGCTCCACCTTCAGTGAGGAGTCTGCTTGAGGATTCTCCCCCTCTGCCTCTCCCCCCATGTGGGCACACTCTCTAAAATAAATACATAAATAAATCTGTTTAAAAAATGATATTTAATACCATTTCATTTAACATAATGTTATAAAGAAGCTATCATCGTATGAATACAGAAGAATGTATTTAAATACTTGTATTCATTGCCAAAATTTGAAAGCTCTTGACCTTCCTTCTGGCCAGAGTTCTGCATTTTATGCTCCACTCAACTGAAATAGCTCCTGTATCAGAACTGAAAGGAGGTTTAGGAACACAGAAGAGAGTCACTAGATATCATCTGAGGTCACTCTGATCTCTGAAATGTGTAAGAATGGTTTCAATCTCTTATCCCATGTCTAAAGGGAAGACTACTGCTTCCCAGGCTTCCTGCGGGCTCATAAGCTCACAAATGCCTTACAGTCAATTTCCTGAACTGTCTCACTCAAATTTCATCTCCCCAATCATTCCCTGATTTGGAACCAGCCCCTTCCTTAAATTTCTTCAAAACACCATTACCACCAAGGAGAGTCATCCTTAATTAAAGGTTTGGAGGACAAAGGACCTCAGAGCTAATAAACTAACATTGATGGTAGACAACACTGTTCTTTAAAAGTCTAATATGAAAAATATGCCACTCCTGTGGGAAACGGGTACCATTGGTTGGTTGCAGTTTTAAATAACATTTTTTTCTTCTGATTAGTAAGTCAAATAATTCAACTTCCTTCTTGGCCTAAGAGCGTATTAACAACCACCTTCTCCCCTGTCTTCCAATTCTTTCATATAGTGTATTGCGAAAATATTATCTTACACTTGTATAGTGTCATATATTTT
This sequence comes from Phoca vitulina, assembly GCF_004348235.1. Lineage (NCBI taxonomy): Eukaryota > Metazoa > Chordata > Mammalia > Carnivora > Phocidae > Phoca > Phoca vitulina. The sequence goes on from NW_022589710.1 coordinate 19,758,018, forward strand.
TAAGTACTATTGTTATCCAACAAAGTGATCAGAAAATAGTTAATCAGAAAAAAACTGTTAAGAGGCATGGGTAGGTGGAGTGTTTGCTGATCATGCAACATCAAATGTATCATGGATTCAGTTTCTTCCGGGCATGTTATGTCTTTATACACTCTACTCGACCTTGATGTTGCTGTCTTTCTGCTTATTTAACCTCTCAGCAATACCACACTGCTAAGCAGGGAGCACAAGGAGAATAAGAAAAAAATTTCCACAGTAATGAATACCAGATTAAGTATGAATTAGTTATTCTAAGATTGAGAAAGTAGACATTTTTTAATGTAACTGATATATAGTAAATAAAAAAATTCTGTAAGCTCCTTCAGATATTACACATAATGTTCAGATTTTCCATTTAGGGCCTGTGTATCTGTGATAAATCCCAAGCATGAACAGTTTTTTCAAAAGGTGGGGAGAGAGGGAAGAGGTTGAAGTTTCAACTTCAAAATGAGTCACTCTCTTCTTGTTCTTCCTCCTTTTCCTCCTCCTTTTTTTTTGAGGGGTAAATACAACGTACCTGGCATTTATATTACCTAGTTTCAGCTAAAATTTTGCAATTGACTGTTTTTGTCCTCCAAAATTCATGTGTTGAAATCCCAACCACCAAAGTGATTATATTAGGAGGTGGTGCTTTTGGGAGGTGATCAGGTCATGAGGGTGGAACCTTCATGAATGGGATTAGTGCCCTTATAAAAGAAAACCCAGAAAGCTCCCATGCCCCTTCCACATGTCAATAAAATGAAAATGCAATGTATGGAATGGGAGAAAATATTTGCAAACCATATATCCAATAAGGAGTTAATAGCAAAATTATTTAAGGAATTCCTACAACTCAACAGAAAAAAAAACAAAACAATCTGATTTTTAAATGGGCAAAGGACATGAATAGACATTTTTCAAAAAAGATATACAAAGTCCCAACAGGCAAATGAAAAGGGACTCAACATCACTAATTATCAGGGAAATGCAAATCAAAACCACAGTGAGATATCACTTCACACCTGTTAGAATGGCTATTACCAAAAGTCAAAAGATAACAAGTGTTGGCAAGGATGTGAAGAGGAACTCCTTAAACACTGTTGGTGTGAATGTAAATTGGTATAGATATTCTGGAAAACAGTATGGAGAGTCCTCAAAAAATTAAAAAGAGAACTTCCGTGGTATCCAGCAATCGTACTTCTGGGCATAGAGCCAAAGGAAGTGAATTCAGTATCTTAAAGAGATATTTGCACCCCCATGTTCATTGCAGCATTATTCACAATCGACAAGATAAGGAAACAACCTAAACAACCTAAATATCTGTCAACAGATGAATGGATAAAGAAAGTGTGGTATTGAATGGGGTATGTATATATATTTTCTTTATCCATTCATCATATACACAAATAATAGAATATCACTGTGCCCTGAAAAAGAAAGAAATCCTGGAAAACATGGATCAATCTGGAGGACATTATACTAAGTAAAATAAGCCAGGCACAGAAAGACAAATACTGCATGATCTCACCTATACTAGAATCCAAAGAAGTCAACTTCATAGAAACAGAGAGTAGAATGGTGCTTACCAACAACTGGGGGATAAGGAAGATGTTAGTCAAAGGTTACAAACTTTCAGTTATCAGATGAGTAAGTTCTGAGACCTAATGTACAGCATGGTGACTGTAGTTAATAATAATGTACTGTACACTTGAAATTTGCTAAGCGTGAATCTTAAGTGTTAACACACACACACAAAAGGTAAATATGTGAGGTGATAGATAAATTAGGTAGATTGTGGTAATCATTTCATAATGTATACATATATCAAAACATCATGTTGTATTCCTTAAATATATACAATGTTTTTTGTCAATCATACCTCAATAAAGCCAGAAAAAATTATCTGTGAGGCAAAAATTAAAGCAGCCTTCACAACTTTCATGGTCATTTTAAATAATAGCAACATTTCTCCCCTATAGCAGATGCCTCTGAAGCCTGAGTCACATTCTCTCAGCCTAACCCCTGATTTCAGCAGCATCTTTAGGGGAGCATTCTATATGAGCTAAGATGCCCCCTGCAGTAAGGACTAATGGGAATAATAGAACACCCTATTAAAGTTCAGCTAAGGCACTAATTCAGGGATGATACCCTGCAAGATAGGGGTACTGTCTTCCAGGTGCAGCACATGCAGTTCAACCTATGACTGATATAGAGATCTGTGACCCAATAGCTGAATACATAGGTACAGAACCAAGGAGTGGATGTGGTACTGGGCCACTCTCTGTCACTCCCAGTGACTCCATGTGCAGAATATGTGCTTTACTTCCCACCATCTTGGGCTCTCTGATTAGAGGTCTTGGTTCTTAGGATGGCAGGGTGGGGCAAGGGGGTACTCCCACCAGGCAGCATGGCAAGGACTGCACTGAATCTGAAACTACAGTTAGCAACCTGATCACTTTGGGATCCTTATGCCAGTGGCCCAGCAGGCAGCAAAAATGTTACGACGTTGTAGATCCTGAACTCTGATTATCATAAGGGACCAAGATTGCTGCTTCTTGGTTATAAATAAGGGCATGGCAAGGCCCATTGGTACCTAGGACATCCGCTTGCTGACTTTCTGATGTTTGCCTATCCAGGTACAACAGCAAAGGGGCAACTGCAGCAACCAATACCTAATAAAAGCAAAAGACAACCAAGGGGTCAGGCCCCTCAGGGATGAAGTTCTGTCTGTATCACCATGCCAAGCAGGCTTACTACATCCACCCAAATGCTAAGAGAACTCTAGAATGTAGAGGAGGGAGAAAATATCAGTCATGGCCTTGTGACCAACTGCACAGCAAGAACTAACGCTTATTCTTCTAACCCACTAGATTGAGTCTTATATAGATATTAAGGCCAGCCACCTCCTTAAAGACTCAGTGAAAAAGTGGACTTAATGTAGGATACATGTGAATATGAGCTATGTGAGGAGTGGACAAGAGCAAATACCTCTGGTGTCCACATCTCATCCTCGAGGTCCACCTCTGATTTCAGCCATAACTGTGATGGACAGCTCTGTGTAACCTCAAATTCCTCCAATCCTGCTGCTTGCCATGTCAAGCAAACACCACACTTCTTTCCCCTGCTTCCAAGATTCACCTCCCAAATAAACTACCTGCATCCAAATCCTAGCCTCTGGCTCTGGTTTCTGGGAAAACAAATTCTCTTCTTCTATCTTCACTGCCTTTGTACCACCACCACCACTGCATTCACTTCCCCCACCCTGATCCTGCTGCCATCAATGTCCTCCACCACTTTTCCAACTCCCCATCACTTCTGCCCTAAAAGCAGACCTCATAAGGCCAGCATTTCTTCTTTTCTTCAAGGCCTGTGTTCAGGCCACCAGATATCTACAAATAAATCACTTATTTGAGGTCCTTTTTAAGTAGAGACCTTACACAAAGGATCTCCAGTCTGCCTACATTGTCAAGTACAGAACATTTCACACAGGGAATGTCAGGATCTCAAAAACTGTTAGTTCTGTTTCCCATCAATCTCATAGGATTCACTAATCAAGGAATAATCAGGAGATACAGAGTATTACTATTAAACCTAGCTTGCCAGGCTAAGGGTTCTCTTGCCAACAGTGAACAGGTAAGGAGTTGATAGTCCCGGTTTTTCCCTTCTCATCTCCATACTCTGCTCCTGGGTGATTCGGTCCACTCCAAGGGTAAAGGTGGAGAAAAATAGGAAAAACATACTGTACTCCTTTCCCTAAATGCCAAATATCAAATATTGATTCAAATACAGTGTCTCAACCCAGACCTATCTATTGTCTTAGAATGGAACTGGGACCCATGCTAGGGATAAAGACTCTTTATCTCTCTGAGTAAAGACTCTTACTCCATAACCAATTGGTTGTGTCTCACCAGCCATAGTCTCTGATTTGTAAAGTATTCAAAGGAAAGACTATAGCCTGTGCAAGATACAAGTCCATCAGTGGTCACTCATGAAAGAATAGTCATTAGGTAATAAGAAAGGGAGAGGGGCGCCTGGGTGGCTCAGTCGGTTAAGCGGCTGCCTTTGGCTCAGGTCATGATCCCAGGGTCCTGGGATCGAGCCCCGCATGAGGCTCCCTGCTTGGCGGGAAGCCTGCTTCTCCCTCTCCCACTCCCCCTACTTGTGTTCCCTCTCTCCTGTCTCTCTCTCTCTGTCAGATAAATAAATAAAATCTTTAAAAAAAAAAAAAAAGAAAGGGAGAGAGGAAAAGAGAGAGAGAAGAGAAAAAAAAAGCAGCCATTATGCAGTGTGCTGATGCCCTCAGTCCTAAGAGCAAACAGCTTACCAAGACTTCTAAATACCTCTGTTGCTATGCTGCATATGCCTCTGTCATAACTAAGATCTGAATCCTCAGAGTTATAGGAAAAACACCCGTGGCACCCTTGTGGCACAGCAAAGGGGCTAATTCAAACCTGATTTAAGCCAGGGGCCCTTAAGCCCTATAAAATAATTATTGCCACAAGATAATCCCCTAACCCTGATGATACTGATGTGAGGTTCTCTTGGAAAAATAAATTTATAAATAAGAGCAAGATCAAGGACACTCCATATCTTTGAAATATGTCCAAGAATCTCTCTCTTTCCCCCTCTCCTTTCCCACCTCACCGCCCCCACACACACAGGAGAGAGAGAGAGAGACAGGTCTGAATATAGGGGGGGAGAAGCAAACAAAAAAACTGAAAGAGTCCACAATTTGATCCAAATGGAATCCAAAATTTACTAAAAGAATCTATACAGTGGATCAAGGAGCAAGATGGCGGAGGAGTAGGCGACCTGGATTTTGTCTGGTCCCAGGAATTCAGCTGGATAGGGATCAAACCATTCTGAACACCTACAAACTCAACAGGAGATCGAAGAAAAGAATAGCAACAATTCTCTGAACAGAAAAGCGACCACTTTCTGGAAGGTAGGACATGCGGAGAAGTGAATCCGAGGCGATATTCGGGAGGACAGACGGCGGGGGAGGGGCCTCCATCCGCCGCTTCTGGCAAGTGATAGAGCACAAAATCGGAACTTTTAGAAGTCGGCTCCGCTGAGGGACGTCACTCCAGTGGCTAAGCAGGGGGTGGAACCCTCGCAGGACAGTGTGGTCTCAGGACCCTCAGGGTCACAGAAAGACCAGGGGTGCCTGAGTGCGGCAGAGCTCCCGGGTATCAGAGCGGGGAAGCCGGCTGCAGAGACGGAGCCGAGGAGCAGGCTCTCAGCTCGGGGTTGCCATAAACCGTGATCCGCGGCACAGTCGGGCCACTGCTCCTCCAGCAGGGACCCAACAAGCGGCAGATCCGGGGAGACTCACCTTCCTCCCCCGGGAGGAGCGGCGCAGGAGCGCGCCGCAGGGATCTGCTGGGTTTGGAGACTCCACACAGGGTCAGGTGCCAGAGATAGAAACGTGTGGTCACAGGCCGGGTGAGCACGGAGTGTGGCTGGAGACCGGGGTGGGGGGGGGGGGGCGGGAGTGACTGACTGCTTTTCTCTGGAGGCTCACTGAGGAGCGGGGCCCCGAGTTCTCGGCTCCTCCAGGACGGAGACTGGGAGGCCGCCATTTTCACTCTCATCTTCCAAAGCTGTACCGAAAGCTTGCAGCGAACAAAAGCTCCGGAGAGCAAACCTGAGCAGATTACTTAGCCCAGACCAGGCAAGGGTGGGGCAATTCCGCCTCCAGCAAAGACATTTGGGAACCATGGCAACAGGCCCCTCCCCTAGAAGATCAGTGAGAACAGCCCGCCAAGACCAACTTTACAGATCAATGAGAACAGCAGAACTCCAGTGCTAGGGGAATATTGCACATAGAATCCATGGCTTTTTTACCATGATTCTGTAGTCTTTCAAAGTTAATTTTTTTTTTAACTGTCTTTTTTTTTTTTTTTTTGAATTTTCCTTTTTCCCTTTTTCAACCAACATCTTATCAATCCCTTTTTTAAAAAAACATTCTTATTTTTCATTTTTAGAGTCCTATTCTATCCCTTCATAGTAGTTACCCTTATTTTTGGCATATATATATAAGTTGTTCTCTCTTTAAAATTTTGAGATAGTTTCTTCTAACAGATCAAAATATACCCTAAATCTCTAGTGTATGGTTTTTTTCTACTCCCCTGCCTGATCACATTCTCTCCCTTTCTTTTCTTTTCTTTTTTTTTTAAAATCCTCTTCTTTCTTTTTTCAAACAACTTCTTATCAATTCCTTTTATAAAATATTTTATAATTTCCATCTTTACAGTCATATTCCATCCCTTCATCATATCAACCCTTATTTTTGTACATATATAAGTTTTTCTTTCTTTAAAATTTTGGGAGGCACTTTCTTCTAACAGACCAAAATACACCCAAAATCTAGTGTGTGGCACTGATCTATGTACCAGCCTGATCATATTTGATCATATTCTGTTTTTTTTTTGTTTTGTTCTGTTTTTGTTTGTTCTTATGTTTATCTTTATCTTTTTCTTTTTTTTTTCTTTTTCTTTTTTCTCTCTTTCCCTTTCTTTTCCCACTGCTTCAGGTCTTTTCTGATTTGTTTAGAGTATAATTTCTAGGGACATTTTACCCTGTTAGCATTTTGTTCTCTCATTAATCTATTCTCCTCTGGACAAAATGACAAGACGGAAAAAATCACCTCAACAAAAAGAACAAGAGGTAGTACCGACTGCCAGGAACCTACTCAATACGGACATTAGTACGATGTCAGATCTAGAGTTCAGAATCATCACTTTAAAGATACTAGCTGGGCTTGAAAAAAGCATGGAAGTTATTAGAGAAACCCTTTCTGGAGAAGTAAAAGAACTAAAATCTTACCAAGTCGAAATCAAAAAGGCTATTAATGAGGTGCAATCAAATATGGGGGCGCTAACTGCTAGGATAAATGAGGCAGAAGAGAGAATCAGTGATATAGAAGACCAAATGATGGAAAATAAAGAAGCTGAGAAAAAGAGAGATGAACAACTACTGGATCACGAGGGCAGAATTCGAGAGATAAGCGATACCATAAGACGAAACCACATTAGAATAATTGGGATCCCAGAAGAAGAAGAAAGAGAGAGAGGGGCAGAAGGTATACTGGAGCAAATTATAGCAGAGAACTTCCCTAATTTGGGGAAGGAAACAGGCATCAAAATCCAGGAAGCACAGAGAACCCCTCTCAAAATCAATAAAAATAGGTCAACACCCCGACATCTAATAGTAAAACTTACGAGTCTCAGAGACAAAGAGAAAATCCTGAAAGCAGCTCAGGAGAAGAGATATGTAACCTACAATGGTAGAAACATTAGATTGGCAACAGACCTATCCACAGAGACCTGGCAGGCCAGAAAGGACTGGCAGGATATATTCAGAGCACTAAACGAGAAAAATATGCAGCCAAGAATACTATATCCAGCTAGGCTGTCATTGAAAATAGAAGGAGAGATAAAAAGCTTCCAGGACAAACAAAAACTAAAGGAATTTGCAAACACAAAACCAGCCCTACAAGAAATATTGAAAGGGGTCTTCTAAGCAAAGAGAGAGCCTAAAAGCAACATAGATCAGAAAGGAACACAGACAATATACAGTAACAGTCACCTTACAGGCAATACAATGGCACTAAATTCCTATCTTTCAATAGTTACCCTGAATGTAAATAGGCTCAATGCCCCAATCAAAAGACACAGGCTATCAGATTGGATTAAAAAACAAGACACATTGATATGCTGTCTGCAAGAGACTCATTTTAGACCCAAAGACACCCCCAGATTGAAAATGAGGGGGTGGAAAACCATTTACCATGCTAATGGACACCAAAAGAAAGCTGGGGTGGCAATCCTTATATCAGACAAATTAGATTTTAAACCAAAGACTGTAATAAGAGATGAGGAAGGACACTATATCCTCCTACTTAAAGGGTCTATCCAACAAGAAGATCTAACAATTGTACATATCTATGCCCCTAACATGGGAGCAGCCAATTATATAAGCCAATTAATACCAAAAGCAAAGAAACACATCGACAACAATACAATAATAGTGGGGGACTTTAACACCCCCCTCACTGAAATGGACAGATCATCTCAGCAAAAGATCAACAAGGAAATAAAGACTTTAAATGACACACTGGACCAAATGGACTTCACAGACATATTCAGAACATTCCATCCCAAAGCAACGGAATACACATTCTTCTCTAGTGCCCATGGAACGTTCTCCAGAAGAGATCACATCCTAGGTCACAAATCAGGTCTCAACCAGTACCAAAAGATTGGGATCATTCCCTGCCTATTTTCAGACCACAATGCTTTGAAACTAGAACTCAATCACAAAAGGAAAGCTGGAAAGAACTCAAATACATGGAGGCTAAAGAGCACCCTACTGAAGAATGAATGGGTCAACCAGAAAATTAAAGAAGAATTTAAAAAATTCATGGAAACGAATGAAAATGAAAACACAACTATTCAAAATCTTCGGGACACAGCAAAGGCAGTCCTAAGAGGGAAGCATATAGCAATACAAGCCTTTCTCAAGAAACAAGCAATGTCTCAAGTACACAACCTAACCCTACACCTAAAGGAGCTGGAGAAAGAACAGCAAATAAAGCCTAAACCCAGCAGGAGAAGAGAAATAATAAAGATCAGAGCAGAAATCAATGAAATAGAAACTAAAAGAACAGTAGAACAGATCAACGAAACTAGGAGCTGGTTCTTTGAAAGACTGATAAACCCCTGGCCAGACTTATCAAAAAGAAAAGAGAAATGACCCAAATCAACAAAATCATGAATGAAAGAGGAGAAATCACAACCAACACCAAAGAAATACAAACAATTATAAGAACATATTATGAGCAACTCTATGCCAGCAAATTAGATACCCTGGAAGAAATGGATGCATTCCTAGAGATGTATCAACTACCAAAACTGAACCAGGAAGAAATAGAAAACCTGAACAGACCTATAACCACTAAGGAAATTGAAGCAGTCATCAAAAATCTCCCAACAAACAAAAGCCCAGGGCCAGACGGCTTCCCAGGGGAATTCTACCAAACATTTAAAAAAGAGTTAATACCTATTCTTCTGAAACTGTTCCAAAAAATAGAAATGGAAGGAAAACCTCCAAACTCATTTTATGAGGCCAGCATTACCTTGATCCCAAAACCAGACAAAGACCCCATCAAAAAGGAGAATTACAGACCAATATCCCTGATGAACATGGATGCAAAAATTCTCACCAAAATACTAGCCAATAGGATCCAACAGTACATTAAAAGGATTATTCACCACGACCAAGTGGGATTTATCCCTGGGCTGCAAGGTTGGTTCAACATCCACAAATCAATCGTGATACAATACATTAACAAAAGAAAGAACAAGAATCATATGATCCTCTCAATAGATGCAGAAAAGCATTTGACAAAGTACAGCATCCTTTCTTGATCAAAACTCTTCAGAGTGTAGGCATAGAGGGTACATACCTCAATATCATAAAAGCCATTTATGAAAAACCTACAGCGAATATCATTCTCAATGGGGAAAAACTGAGAGCTTTCCCCCTAAGGTCAGGAACGCGGCAGGGATGTCCACTATCACCCCTGCTATTCAACATAGTATTAGAAGTCCTAGCCACAGCAATCAGACAACAAAAACTAATAAAAGGCATCCAGATCGGCAAAGAAGAAGTCAAACTCTCACTCTTTGCAGATGATATGATACTTTATGTGGAAAACCCAAAAGACTCCACCCCAAAACTGCTAGAACTCATACAGGAATTCAGTCAAGTGGCAGGATATAAAATCAATGCACAGAAATCAGTGGCATTCCTATACACCAACAGCAAGACAGAAGAAAGAGAAATGAAGGAGTCGATCCCATTTACAATTGCACCCAAAACCATAAGATACCTAGGAATAAATCTAACCAAAGAGGCAAAGGATCTGTACTCAGAAAACTATAAAATACTCATGAAAGAAATTGAGGAAGACACAAAGAAATGGAAAAACGTTCCATGCTCATGGATTGGAAGAACAAATATTGTGAAGATGGCAATCCTACCTAGAGCAATCTACACATTCAATGCAATCCCTATCAAAATACCATCCACTTTTTTCAAAGAAATGGAACAAATAATCCTAAAATTTGTATGGAACCAGAAAAGACCCCGAATAGCCAGAGGAATGTTGAAAAAGAAAAGCAAAGCTGGTGGCATCACAATTCCGGACTTCCAGCTCTATTACAAAGCTGTCATCATCAAGACAGTATGGTACTGGCACAAAAAAAGGTACATAGATCAATAGAACAGAATAGAGAGCCCAGAAATGGACCCTCAACTCTATGGTCAACTATTCTTCAACAAAGCAGGAAAGAATGTCCAATGGAAAAAAGACAGTCTCTTCAACAAATGGTGTTGGGAAAATTGGACAGCCACATGTAGAAGAATGAAACTGGACCATTTCCTTACACCACACACAAAAATAGACTCAAAATGGTTGAAAGACCTAAATGTGAGACAGCAGTCCATCAAAATCCTAAAGGAGAACACAGGCAGCAACCTCTTCGACCTCAGCCGCAGCAAATTCTTCCTAGAAACATTGCCAAAGGCAAAGGAAGCAAGGGCAAAAATGAACTATTGGGACTTCATCAAGATAAAAAGCTTTTGCACAGCAAAGGAAACAGTCAACAAAACCAAAAGACAACCGACAGAATGGGAGAAGATATTTGCAAATGACATATCAGATAAAGGGTTAATATCCAAAATCTATAAAGAACTTATCAAACTCAACACCCAAAGAACAAAGAATCCAATCAAGAAATGGGCAGAAGACATGAACAGACATTTTTCCAAAGAAGACATCCAAATGGCCAAGAGACACATCAAAAAGTGCTCAACATCACTCGGCATCAGGGAAATCCAAATCAAAACCTCAATGAGATACCACCTCACACCAGTCAGAATGGCTAAAATTAACAAGTCAGGAAATGACAGATGTTGGCGGGGATGCGGAGAAAGGGGAACCCTCCTACACTGTTGGTGGGAATGCAAGCTGGTGCAGCCACTCTGGAAAACAGTATGGAGGTTCCTCAAAAAGTTGAAAATAGAGCTACCCTATGACCCAGCAATTGCACTGCTGGGTATTTACCCCAGAGATACAAATGTAGGGATCCGAAGGGGTACGTGCACCCCGATGTTTATAGCAGCAATGTCCACAATAGCCAAACTGTGGAAAGAGCCAATATGTCCATCGACAGATGAATGGATAAAGAAGATGTGGTGTATATATACAATGGAATATTATGCAGCCATCAAAAGGAATGAGATCTTGCCATTTGCAACAACGTGGATGGAACTGGAGGGTATTATGCTGAGCAAAATAAGTCAAACAGAGAAAGACATGTATCATATGACCTCACTGATATGAGGAATTCTTAATCTCAGGAAACAAACTGAGAGTTGCTGGAGTGGGGGGTGGGGTTGGAGGGATGGGATGACTGGGTGATAGACACTTGGGAGGGTATGTGCTCTGGTAAGCGCTGTGAATTGTGCAAGACTGTTGAATCTCAGATCTGTACCTCTGAAACAAATAATGCAATATATGTTAAGAAAAAAAAAAGAAGAAGATAGCAGGAGGGGAAGAATGAAGGGCGGAAATCAGAGGGGGAGTCGAACCATAAGAGACAATGGACTCTGAAAAACAAACTGAGGGTTCTAGAGGGGAGGGAGGTGGGAGGATGGGTTAGCCTGGTGATGGGTATTAAAGAGGGCACGTTCTGCATGGAGCACTGGGTGTTATGCACAAACAATGAATCATGGAGCACTACATCTAAAACTAATGATGTAATGTATGGTGATTAACATAACAATAAAAAAATGAAAAAGAATCTATACAGTGAAAGATAAAAGGGCACTGATTGGCTAATATAACATAGGTTCTGAATTAACTTTAATATCTGATAAAATGCACCAATTGGCAAACTTTCATGAACCCAATATAAGGGATCCCACTGCATTTAAACATGGTACACCCTATACTCATAGGGAGTTACCATAAAATAGGGGACAAATAGGTATGCCTCATCTTAACCATTGGAACTACTGCCTAAATTCCCCACAGCCAAGGCATTGCCCAAAAATATACCACAGTGGGTATGGGTCTCTGACCCAATGAGTAACAAATTAAAATTAAGTTGTCTGCACTTGACAAGTGGGATACCACAGAATTTTCCCCCCATTAAAAAAGTTAATATGGCCCAATGTAAATTAAAATAGTCAATGATTGAAATCCTTTATACAAGATGACCCATTTAGAGAAGGGGTGATTAGCCTCACTGCTTTTTCATTTAACAACCCAATTTTGCCTGTATTTGAGCTTAGAAATAATGAATGGTGCCTCAGAGTGGATTACCATGACCTTAAATGCCATGGCCCTACCCATCAAGGCTCCTAGCCCCAATACTATTGAAATTATTGACTTTCCAATCAACAACTAATAAATATTTTGCTATTGTAGATTTGACTAAATGTTCTATTTAGTGACTATTTCAACAGCCTCTCAACTACAGTTTGCCTTTACCTTCAAAATAAGGTACTTATTACTTCGCTGCCCATAGGATACCTCAACAGCCTTAATATCACACATAATCTTTGCAAGCAAGATCTTAACTGCATCCAATTTTCTCTAGGATCACAGGTATGACATTATATTGATTCACAAATATTAACATTATATTGATTACATTGATCTCTGAGATTTATTGGAAGCACTCATTTGGGACAATTACTCACAAAAGAGCTCAGAAAAGGGGACTGACAGGGCTCCCTGCTCAGCGGGGAGTCTACTTCTCCCTCTCCCTCTTCCCCCCTGCTCATGCTCTGTCTCTGTCTCTCTCTTTCAAATAAAGAAATCTTACACACACACACACACACACACACACACACACACTAAAAAAAAAAAAAGAAAAAAGAAAAGGGGACTGACTGAGCTATTGTCTCACACATAATGCAAAGTCCCATTGCTTCACTTAAATTTCTAATAAGTATTCAGTAAACCAAGGACTGCTCCATCCCTGACAAGGTCAAGAACCTCAGCACCCACAATATCTTTTAGTTCTTTTTGGGTTCTGGAGACAACATATTCCTCATTTACACATTTTCCTTAAGGTCCTTTATACTATTATTTGCAAATTAGCCCACATTTAATTACCCCCCCCCAACAAAAGGCTCTAGAATCCAACCAAATTGCAATATAAGAGGCATTCTCATTAGTGCCCAGAGACTCCCTCACCACTGAAGCTTTAGCAACCTCCTCTCAAGCCTCTTGCAGTCTCTGGACCCACCCATGATGGCCATAAATTGTCCATGGGTTTCTTAAGTAAGAAACTGCTCTCCTCAGCCCTGTGTTATACACCATCAGAGCAGCAATTGCTGGCCATATACTGGGCTCTCCTGGAAATAAAAGCTCTCACAGGCCCTGAGTCCATGACTCTCCCAGACCCAGCTGCCCATTATGCCTTGGGTCATGGAAGCAGCTCCTCACAAGTTTGGCAGAGCTACGGAGCTCTGTAGCTACTTGCTGCAGAATGGAGCCAAACCTGGGCCTTGTTGCCAGATGCCATGGTGCTAGAGAAGGTCAAACTTCTCCCAGACCCCTCAGCTACCTGGAGAACTCCTTGGGATCAACTGAGTGAACAGCAGTGGAAGTTCATACACTTTACAGGATTCCTTGGGCATAAAAAAACGTGATCCCAAATGGAAGGACAGAGAGTGTGAAGGAATAAAAAGCAAAAGAAATGGTAAATATGTGGGTGAATCTAAATGAAAATTGACCATACAGAGCAAAATAATAAAATAATATTTTTATGAGGTTTCAAATATATATAGAATTAAAATATCAATAACAATACAATAAGCCAAGAGGGAGTTAAGTGTTCCAAGGTCCTAACGTCATTTGGGAGGAAAGTATAAATTAACATTAGACTTTGATGAGTCAAAAACGCATGCTGTGGGGTATCTGGGTGGCTCAGTCGGTTAAGCATCTGTCTTCAGCTCAGGTCATGATCTTGGGGGTCCTGGGATCGAGCCTGCGTCGGGCTCCCTGCTCAGTAGGGAGTCTGCTTCTCCCTCTCTCTCTGTCCCTCACCCCACCCATGCTCGCTTGTGCGCTCTCTCTCTCTCTTACATAAATAAATAAAATTCTTAAAAATAAATATTACATGTTGTAATTTCTAGGGTAGCCGCTAAAAGAATAGTAAAAAGGATGCCTAACTTCCAATTGAAAAAACTGGAATAACAACATAATAAATCCAACTTTTCTCTGCTTTCAGAGAAAAACTTTCAGAGAAAAGGGACGTAGAATAGGTAGGACAAATACAAAACATAGTAAAACAGTCAACTTAAAGGTATATCAAAAATTATATTAAATGTAAATATTCCTATTAAAAGACAAAACTAGATTGGATTAAAGAAAACCCAACTGTGTGCTGTTTACAAGATACACATCTAAAATACAAGATTCAGAAAGGTCAAAACCACAAAAGAACACAAAAAGATACACCGTGCAAACACTAACAGAAAGCTGGTCCATGGCTGTATCAATATAAAAGAATAGACTTCAAAGCACAAAGTATTGCTAGAGATAAAGAGGGTCACTTTATCATCTTAAAAGGTTCAATTCACCAGGAAGTTAACCTAAATTTATACACCCTTAATTCCCATCCCTCATTAAATTCCCATGGAGAAATTAAAGTGCAAATATGAAGAAATTAAAGTCCCAAGGAAATCAGAGCTCCAATTCTCCCCCCTCAATCTCTTATTCTGCTCAGTGTCAGCCAGAGAACAACCTCAGAGCCCTAGCTGCCTTCTTCAGCTGCAGCCTAGTGGTTTTTACCAAGAGTGAGTGTTGAACCTTGGCACTACCGAAGTTAAATTAATCATAACCGCAACACTCAGGTGTCTCATTCCTCAACTTCAACATTGTCAATAAAACACATGAATATCGGGCGCCTGGGTGGCTCAGTTGGTTAAGCGACTGCCTTCGGCTCAGGTCATGATCCTGGAGTCCCGGGATCGAGTCCCACATCGGGCTCCCTGCTCAGCAGGGAGTCTGCTTCTCCCTCTGACCCTGCCCCTCTCATGCTCCTCTCTCTATCTCATTCTCTCTCTCAAATAAATAAAATCTTTAAAAAAAAAAAAAAAAAACACATGAATATCCATGTTACTCTCCCACTCATTTGAAAATTTAGACCCAAATGTGATAACTGCCCCAGTGGCATTTCCCAGACAAAGCAAAGTTTCCCACATTGCTGTCACCTGCCATGGATCATAATAGAGATTGAGTGTTATCTGAAAGGAGGATAGACAGAAAAAGCAAGGGGGAAAAGTGGAAAATTCTCCATGGTTTCTGTCTTACAAGGACGCTGGTCAGTCCACGCTAAACATTCGGAGACTACAGTTCATGAAATTAAATATAACTGAAGTCAATGAAATCCATGGCTTACCGAAACTCCAGATGCCGGTAATCTGTGAGGTTGCTCCTGTCTTCTTTTCTTAGAGGGTTCAAGGAGATGCAGCAATCTTTGCCAAGTGATTTTCATCAAAACCTGTTTTCCTTGGATTTTTTTAATTCCTGAGGTCTTGGTTAATCTTCACTACTCCAAGGGCAGCATCAAAAAATAAAAATCCAATCACTACATCAAAAACTAATGATGTACTGTATGGTGACTAACATAACATAATAAAATTTAAAAAAAAATAAAAATAAAAAAATAAAAATCCAAATAAATAATAATCCCTGCTGTCATCTAGTTTCCCACTGCAAAAGGACCTGATCTTCCCTGGAAAACAAAAGTTGTCCTTGTTGAAAGACCAGAGACGTGAAGTGAGTGCTGTCTAATCACAAAATACAGTCCTAAAAAGCCAGAGCACCAAAGCGCTACCATTTCGAGGTTAGTTTTCTCTGGCCCCAGAAAGGGTCTGCCCTTTCCCTATGCACTTTGTTCATAACATCTATCTCTGCAGGTCTATAAGTACCTAAAGAGGTTCTTCTCTCCCCGAGGAAATACTCTCCCCTAGCAAGACCAGATCCCTGCTTGCTCAGGCTTCCATCTCACTCAAACCTGTTCTGACCGCAAAATGAACCTTTTTCTCGCCAAATCCAGCCAATGGCCCCATGCCAGAAACACCATCTGCAGCTGGGCTGCCACAATTTAAATCAGCTGCTGCATTTCACATAAAAGCCAAAGTCTTCCCACATAGCACTTTGACTCTAAATTCCAGGCTCTCTGCTTGTACTCACTCTGCCTCACAGTGAAGAGCAATATTTAGGAATGCAAGGTGAGGTTTGGATGATATTAGGCTCTTATTAAGCTTGGGTCCTGCCCTACCAATCACGTCTCCTGTCTGCATATTTTCCAACCAAGAGAACCATAGTTAAGAATGGTAACCATGGGGCGCCTGGGTGGCTCAGTCAGTTAAGCAGCTGCCTTCGGCTCAGGTCATGATCCCAGGGTCCTGGGATTGAGCCGCGCATTGTGCTCCTTACTCAGTAGACAGCTTGCTTCTCCCCCTCCCTCTGCCTGCTGCTACCCCTGCTTGTGTTCTCCCTCTGTCAGATAAATAAAATCTTAAAAAAAAAAAAAAAAAACAGTAACCAATGGGGAATTTACCACTTTATTAACATCCAAACCAGCCCCCAATAACTCCCAAAGCTGAGGTCTGATAGAAGCTGGATTGAAGAATATGGTTTAGCCCTGAAGGCCTAAATGGAGCTTCCCAACTCCTCCCCCCAACAAATAAAAAATGGCGAGGTCCGAAGGGAAAACAGAATCTGCCATTATGTAACCACACAGAACAGACAGACAATCTTGTCTAGACAGCTCAACAAGACAATTCAAGATGCAAAAGAAGAGGAAACTGCCTGGCCTTCTCTAAAAAGATAGGACCTGCTTGGGTGTGCTCACCACACAAAGGGAGGAAAAACAAAAAAGGATACCACTTTCGGTGCTTACATTTAAAGCACAGTACACTGCCTACTAGTAATGCAGACTCCAATGAATATCCTAGGCCCTAGCTAACCAGAATATCAATTTTTCCTCGCTTGGGGAGGAGACACTAAGAAAGATCAACAGAGGGCAGAAAGTGTAGAAAAATTGATTTACACAAACATGAGCACATACCTGCCACACACAAAGACATACATACATACACTGGGTGTATACCTATGCTTGGGTATAGGACAAAGCCTAATTTCTAGGGAAGCATTAGAATACCATCACAGGTAAACAGATAACTTCATAAGAGTTGGAACCAAGACATAAAACCGGCACTATTGGCTCAATCAGGGCTGGGACTTAGGTAAGACAAGTGTGATGCCTAGGGCCTCCTCAGTTTTGTGCCCAAGCCTATCACTTGCTTCTAGTCCTAGCCCTGGACTGAATTAGTATGTATGGTGGTAAGCAATATGATTCAGAAGTGAGTAAATGCAAAGGAAACACAGAACTCCAGATCTAACTAAAGGAGACTCAAGGAAAAATGCAACAACTCAGCAGCTAGCACTGGATAACCAGGACCCATGTCGAAGAGAGTAAGTATGCTCTACCGTGTCCCAATAATCCATGAATAATGGCTATAGAATACTAAAATTTTTATATAAAGTCTCTCATTGTATTTGTTATCTATTGCTGCATAACAAATTACCCAAAAAGTAGTGGCTTAAAACAACATTTATTATCTCACAGTTTCATTGGGTCAGGAATCTGGGCACAGCTTAGCTGGATCTTCAAGCTCAAAGTCTCTCACAGACTGCAATCAAGGTTTTGACTGGGGCCATAGTCATCTCAAGGCTTCATTGGGGAAGAATGTGCTTCCAAGCTCATTCAAGTTTCATTTCCTTGCTGGCTATTGACCAGAGGATGTCCTCAGTTCCTTGCCGCTTGAATCTTTCCAATATGAAGCTTGCTTCATCAAAGTAAGCACATCAAAAAGGCGAGAAAATGCCCATAAGATGGAATTTACAGTCTTTCATGATCTAATCTTGGAAGTGACATCCCATCACTTTTGCATAGTCTATTCATTAGAAGCAAATCATGAGATATAGCCCACACACAAGGGGAAGGTATTACACAAGGATGTGAATACCAAGGGGTGGAAATCACTGGAAGCCATTTTAGGAGACTGTCCTACCAAACCCATGAAAATCAGGGTTAAGAGAAGATACATTTTTCAAATTATTACAGGTATATCCTACACTTACCTTGTACAATAATGCAAACAGATGCTTCCCTGTTTGAAATTTGGTGACCCCAATAGCTTTGCATCATTTGATCAAATGCTTAATGCTACAAAAGGCCCCATGATAAATCGCTGTACCACCAGAGGTCTTTACATTATATTCAGAGAGATAGACTTCAGTAGAGGAGATCTGTGTTTTTATCTCCCCAATACCCCTTTTTCCACTGGAAAACGGCCCCTTCTTCATCCTATACGGTTCTAATGAAACATAATTCCAGGGTCCTGTCTGACTTTTGGCTAATCATATGACCATCCTCCTCTTACCTACACCAAGCAGGTCCAGAGTCCATCCATGTGATTTGATATAAGGAGATGGAAAGTCTCTCCCTTTTGAATCATGAACAATAAAAATGAGAGCTTACAGCTGTTGGAAGCAACCTTTCCCACCATGAAAGGACCTGTGGTAGAGGTCCTCTACCCATGGTAGAGCTGAGAGAGGAAGAAAGGAGAGAGAAAACTAATGACATCACCTGAACGTCATGGAGCACCCTTGCCAGTTCCACCCTGAACTTCCCAGTTACATAAACCAGTAAATCCCATTTTGCTCAAGCTTGCTTGGGTTTCTGACATTTGCTTGTAACCAAGAGTCCCGACTAATACAGGCTTGTTTCAAGCTAACTCTTCTTACTAATTAATATATATATTTTATTTCTCTGTGGTTCTCAAACCAGAAAACAAGCAGAATTACCTGAAAAGCTTTTTTTTTTTTTTTTAAGATTCTATTTATTTATTTGACAGATAGCGAGAGAGAGAGAACACAAGCAGGGTGAGTGGGAGAGGGAGAAGCAGGCCTCCTGCGGAGCAGGGAGCCCAATGCAGGGCTTGATCCCAGGACCCTGGGATCACGACCTGAGCCGAAGGCAGCTGCTTAACTGACTGAGCCACCCTCGCATCCCGCTAAGCCATGTTTCTGTATTTTTTTATATCTCCATCCTTTCACATCTGTACCTGGACAAATTGGTATACTAATTTTACATTCTCACATTTTAGCAAGAGCAAAGAGAAAACATCTTTTCAAAATAATGTCATCAAGGCTCAGTTTCAAGTGCATAATATAGGAAACCTCTGACCACCCGAAACTTGGGCAGTCCTGTGAGTCAGCCTAGTGAGATTGGCAGGGTACTTTTCAGCCATTGGCAATGTCACAATGGTTCCTGTAAATCTGAATATACTCATTTGGAAACTGGCACTATGACAGCATGGTAAGCAAAGTTTAGACCAATCTGTTTTCACATGATAATTTATATGTTTACATCAAGGGAAGAGAACAAAAGCAAGAGATGTTCTACAGTCTTTATATCCTGAACAGTTAGTTTGCATGTTTGCTGTTTTGTATTATCACCTCCTAGGCAAAAACCCCTCTCAGGGTTCCTAATAAAAAGAAAAACTAGTGATCAAATGTTATCACGGGTGATCATCTTGGGTATAAAATCAAAAGACAGATCACCATGGAGGGACCAAGCAGGAATCAGATAATTTCCAGAGCTTGGTCATGATTATATCTCTTTCAATCCACCTCTTCTAGGATTGAAGACTGATGTGGAGGTATTTCCAATTCTGTTTACACTCTTGAAAAATTAAGTAGAGGGATCTAATCAGCAGGGGAGGGGGAAGGGGATAAGAAATCAGTGGAGATAATATCTGACTATTAATGTTACCTTTTTTCCAGCTTTATGAGGTATACTTGCAAAGCTGCTGGAAGTCATGAGGTAGAGTACCCGAGAGAGGAGAGGTGCTCAGAGAAAAAGATCCAGAAATGTGCATGAGTTTTTTGCCAGATAGTAAGTTGGGTGTACACACAGATAATTTACAAAGCTGCACAAAGAACTACCATTGGAAAAAGAATAATTACCAGGCAGCTGTGAGCTGAACAACTACCCGAGTTCACCCAAGTCTGGGAGCCAGTCTAGTTCTGATCTCCAGAGTAGACAGACCTTACGGAAAATTCTGCAGCATTCAAGGGATACCTCATAAAGACTACACTTTAGGAGTAAGGCTAATCTAGTCCTAAAAGACTACTTAATACCACCTTAATAATACTTTAAAAACGAGCTTCATACTAACCATGAACACGTGGAAACTGAAATTTAAAATACTACTATTTACAATTGCTTCAAAGAAAATCAACTACTTGAGTATAAATCTAACAAAATGTGTACTGTATAAGTATGCTGAAAATCATAAAATGCTGCTAAAAGAAATCAAAGAAGACTTAACCAAATAGGAGCCATACTGTGTTCATGGATTGGAAGACTAAATGTTGTAAACATGTCGATCTCCCCCACCTTGATTGATAGGTTTAATGCAATTCCTACCAAAATCCCAATAAAGGTTTTTTGTACACATAGATAATCTTATTCTAAAATTCATACAGAAGGTCACAGGATCTCAAATAGCTTAAAAAAATTATTTTTGAAAAAGAAAAAGAAAGTAGGAAGAATCATTCTACCCAATGTTGAGTCCCCAAGCCCACTCCCAGGTTCAGTGATTTGCCAGGGAGGACTCATAAGGCTCTGCATATAGTCATACTTATGGCTATTTATTATAGCATAAGGATATAAAGCAAAGTCAGCAAAGGAAAAGGGTACATGGGGCAAAATTTGGGAGGAAATCAGGCACAAGTTTCCAAGAGTTTTCATCTATTAGAGTTACAAGACTTGCTTAATTCCTCCAGTAATGAGTTGTGGTAACACATGTGAAATGTTGTCTACCAGAGAATCTTCTTAGAGACTCAGGGCCCACACTTTTACTGGGGATTGGTCACGTAGGCATACTCTGCCTAGCACACACTAAAATTCCAGTTTCCCAGAAGGAAAGCAAATGTTCAGCCTAAACCATCATTGTTTGCAGTTCAGGCACAGTGAGCCACTCTTATCAGTTAGGATGGTGAGAGCTATCCTGAAATCTTAATTCTCAGATGCTAGCCATGGGCCAACCTTGGAAGCAGCCCATTCTAAGGAAAGCAGGGACAGGATTGCTATATTAACTCCTTTTTGCGTACCATACAGCTGTATCACTATATAGCTACACTAATCAAGACTGTCATATCGGCAGAGGGATAGACACACAAATCAATGGAACAGAATGAAGAACCCAGCAATGGACCCATCAAAAAAAATGCCCAACTGATTTTTGACAAAGGTACAAAAGCAATTCAGTGGAGGAATGTAGCTTTCTTTTCTTTTTTTATTTTATTTTATTTTATTATTTTTTAAAGATTTTATTTATTTTTTTTGACAGAGAGAGACATAGCGAGAGCAAGAACACAAGCAGGGGGAGTGGGAGAGGGAGAAGCAGGCTTCCTGCAGAGCAGGGAGCCCGTTGCGGGGCTCGATCCCAGGACCCTGGGATCATGACCTGAGCTGAAGGCAGACGCTTAACGACTGAGCCACCCAGGCGCCCTGTAGCTTTCTTTTCAACAAACAGTGCCAGAACAACTGCATACATAATACACAAAAAGATGAACCTTGGCTTAAACCTCACATCTAATACAAAAACCTAACTTCAAATGAATTTTTTTTTTTAAGATTTTATTTATTTTTCAACAGAGGGAGAGAGACAGTGAGAGAGGGAACACAAGCAGGGGGAGTGGGAGAGGGAGAAGCAGGCTTCCCGCTGAGCAGGGAGCCCGATGTGGGACTCCATCCCAGGACCCTGGGATCATGACCTGAGCCAAAGGCAGACGCTTAACGACTGAGCCACCCAGGCGCCCTTTAAATGAATTTTAAATGTAAAACATAAATTTATAAAAATTTTCTTTTAAAACAGGAAAAGAATCATTGGGATGTAAGGCTATGCAAAGAGTTCTTAGACTTGAAAACAAAAGCAACAACGCCCAGTGTTGCTTAACAAAATATGATAACAAACAAAAATGATAAATTTTTGTAACAAAAAAATGATAAATTAGGGCACTTCAAAATTAAAAACTTTTACCCTGTTAAGAGGATGAAAAGACAAGCTAAAGACAGAGAAAAGGGGCACCTGGGTGGCTCAGTTGGTTAAGCATCCGACTCTTGATTTTGGCTCAGATCATGATCTCAGGGTCCTGAGATCAAGCTCCACATCAGGCTCTGCATTGGGTCCACTGGGCATAAAGAGTGCCTAAGATTCTCTCTCTCCCTTTGCCCCTCCCACCGCTCTTTCTCGCCCTCTCTCCCTCTCAAATAAATTAAATAAATAAATAAATGACAGAGTCAGATTTAAAAAAGAAAGACTGAGAGAAAATACTTTTAAACCACAAATTCAAGAAAATTTATACCTAGAATACACAACTCTCAAAACAGTAGCCAAATAATCTGGTTAGAACATTGGAACAGACATGAATAGACATTTTACTAAAGAGAATATACAGATGGCTAATAAGCACATGAAAAGATGTTCAATATCACGTGCCACTCTGGAAATGCAAATAAAAATCACAATGAGATGGTATTATACATCTATCAGAATGGCTAAAATAAAAAATAATGATAATAGCAAATACTGGTGAGAATGTAGAGAAACTGGAGCACTCATACACTGTTTGTAGGATTGTAAAATGGCAGCCAAAATTATACATGTAGTTATCATATGACCCAGCACTTGCACTCTTAAGCATTCATTCCAGAGAAATGGAAACTATGTACACATAAAAACCTGTACACAAATGGTCATAGCAGCTTTATTCCTAGTTACCAGGATCTGGAAATAACTCAGATGTCCTACAAAGGATGAATAGTTAAACAACTGTGGTATATTTATAACATGAAATGCTACTTAGCAATAAAAAGGAATGAACTATTGACACATACAACTTGGATAAATATCAAGAAATATTCTGAGTGAAAAGAGTACCAGAAAAGATTCTTGTGATGGAACTGCTATGTATCTTGATTGTGTTGGTGGTCACACAAACCTACACATGTGATAAAATCACACGGAACTAAGTACACACATACACATGCACACAGACAGATGGAAATCTAAATAAAGTCACTGAGTTGTATCAATGTAAATTTCCTGGTTATATATTGTTCCATAGTCATGCAAGATGCTACCCTTTGGGGAAACCAGATAAAGCGTACACAGGATCTCTCTGTATTACTTCTTTTTTTTTTTAATTAATTTATTTTTTTTGATGTAGTGTTCCATGATTCATTGTTTACATATAACACCCAGTGCTCCATTCAATATGTGCCCTCTTTAATACCCATCACCAGGCTAACCCATCTCCCTACCCCCCTCCCCTCTAGAACCCTCAGTTTGTTTCTCAGAGTCCACAGTCTCTCATGGTTCATCTCCCCCTCCAATTCCCCCTCCCTTCATTTTTCCCTTCCTACTATCTTCTTTTTTTTTTTTTTTAACATATAATGTATTATTTGTTTCAGAGGTACAGGTCTGTGATTCATCAGTCTTACACAATTCACAGCACTCACCATAGCACATATCCTCCCCAATGTCTATCACCCAGCCACCCCATCCCTCCCACCCCCCACCACTCTAGCAGCCCTCAGTTTGTTTCCTGAGATTAAGAATTCCTTCTCTGCATTACTTCTTATAAGTACATGTGAATGTAGAATTATCTCAAAATTGAACTTAAAAACAAAGCTTCAAAAGAATCAAACTGATATGTAAGTAAATTAACTGCCTGCCAGAAGAAAACACTCCATTAACCACAACAAAATCTAAACTCACAACAACATAGCATCCATTACCTAGAGCATGCATTAAAAATTACTAGGCATGTAGGGGCACCTGAGTGGATCAGCCGGTTGAGCTTCTGGTTCTTGGTTTTGGCTCAGGTCATGATCTTGTGGTCCTGGGATTAAGCCCCACATTGGGCTCCACACTCAGTGTGGAATCTGCTTGAGATTCTCTCTCCCTCTGCCCCTCCCCCCACTCACACACTCACTCTCTCTATATAAAATATAAATAAAATCTTTTTTAAAAAATTACTAGGCATGTAGAGAAGCAGGAAAATACAAACTATAACAAAGAAAAAAAAATCAATCAATACAAACTGACATAGAAGTGACTAAGATGATGAAATTAGCAGAGAAGGATTCTATTATAGCTATTATAATATGGTCAAAGATTTAAGGAAAACATTTGTGTGATTAAGGAAAAGTAGGACATCTCAAAATAGAAAATTGTTAAATATAAAAAGAAACCAAAAGATATTCTACAACTAGAAGAATACAATATGTGAATGAAAAATTTACTGAATGGACCTCATAGCAGATTAGACTCTGCTGAAGAGAAGAAAAGCAAACTTGAAGACATGGAATAGAAATGATCCTAAGTAAACACAGAAAGGAAAAACAGCTGAAAAAAAAATGAACAGAGACTCAATGGACTATGAGATAATATTAAGCAGCTAACATAATTGTAATTGGGGAGGAGAGAGACATTGGCACAGAAAAATACATTTTTTCAAGATGATGGGAGTTTTCTTTTTTCAAATTTGATGAAAAACATAACCCCATAGATCCAAGAAGCTCAATGAAGCAAGGCAGGATATTGGGGGGGGGGGGGGATACTGTAATCACGTTTCTGAAAACCAAAGATAATGAGAAAATCTTCAGTGTATCCAGAAAAAAAAAGACACATTATATTCAGGGTCAGCAGGAATTATCACTTGCTTCTCAAGAGAAAGAATGCAAATCAGAAAACAACAGAATGAATAACATTTTAGTACTTAGAGAAAAAGACTATCTAAAATTCTTTATCTAGAAAAATAATGATCAAAAATGAAGGCAAATATAAAGATATTTTCAGAAACACAAAAGTTGAGAGAATTCATCATCAACATATGTTCCAGTTATATATTCCTGGTAACAAACTACCCTGAAACTCAGTGGCTTGAAACAAGTATTTTACTATATTTCACAATATTGTGAGTTGGAGATTTGGGCAAGACATGGTTGGGTGAAACTTTTCCTTGTGGCATCAGTCAAGCTCACTTGATATATTCACTTACATATCTGGCTTTATCTACATGGCTCTTCTCACATATCTAGCACATTGGCAGAGATGGCTGGAAGGCCAGGCTTGGCAGGGACTTTAGACCAAAGAACCTACATGTAGTCCCACCAACATGGGGCCTCAGGGTAGTCAGACTTCTTACCTACTGGCTTTGAGAGCAAGAGTCCTAGCAAATGAGACAGAATCTACATGATCTTTTATGACCTAGACCCAGAAGTCACAAAGCATTACCACTCCCATATCCCATAGTTGAAGCAATCACAAGCTAATGCATTTCAAAGGGAAAGAACATAGCCCTCCAAATAGGAGGAATGCCAAGGAATTTGTGGAAATGGTTTTAAATTGCCAATCTACCCTCTGGCCAAAAATGTTTATATTCCTCCCTCATGTAATATGTATTTGTCCCTTCTCTAGACTCTCCAAAAGTCTCATTCCATAATGGCATCGAGCTCAGGTTTGAAGCCCAGGATCTTATCATCTAAATCAAGTCCAACTAGGGATGAGGCTCCATGCAGTTTCCTGGGATCAGATCTTGATCTGGAAATCTGCAAACTAAAGAGACAAGTTATCTGCCCCACACATACCCAAAATAGAGTGGTGTGATAGACATAGAACAAGTGCAATAAATAGATACCCATTTAATAAACAAAGAAAATAGAAAGTCACCAATCCATTGAAATTATAAAATCCAGCTGGGCATATGTTACCAGTTCATGACTAGTGCCTAATCCTGCTCCCTGGGAATGATTTTCCATAATTTTTGGTTCTTACCCCTCAGATCTCAGTTTTGCCCTCTAAGTCATTCTTCCTTTTCCATAGCACTAATCCATTTCTGTAGCTGAATAGCCTACTGAGCCTGCTTCCTCCCCACAGAAGTTTGAGAATCCAAAAGTCTCTCTTCATTTTGTACAGTCTCCATTTGGTGGTGTTTTGGTTTTGTTTTTCTTTTTTCAGTATAAGCTGATATTACTATAAAAACTTTGTGGATTTAGAATCTATTCTATTAGATAAAAAGCCACATATACAAATATCTTCTAGATAAGCCCTTTTCTACCTTAGGCTCCATATGAAGCTACTATGGGACAATGTCCTTCAGGTTTTTAAAAGCCTTATTGTTTAGGAGAGAGTGTCTGTACTACCACCCCTTAAGAACCTTACAAGGCTTTTTATCTCTTTCTGAACTCATTACAAAAGGTTTTACAATCACATCCTCGGCTTCATCTTTACCTTGAGTCCATGATTTTCTAACAGAGCCTTGAATTTTATCTTTGTTCTATGGCTCTATCTTTCTTTGAGTATCTTCTGTTGGGAGACATTAAAGATAAGAAATAGTTTCATTTTCAGATCTTGTTCCTATATAGTTCCTCTAAATTTCTGTCTGAAAGTTGAATAATTCCTTCTTTAGTACAGCTCTATCCATATCTTATGATACATAATTTAAAAACAAATAAATAAAATATAACTTTCAGCATCCTGCCTGGAAATCTCCTAAGCCAGATCCATCAGTTCATTAAATATATTTTATGATTATCCACGTTATCACATTTGCTAAACCATCTGCCATAACAGAACAAGATCCTCCTTTCTTCCAGCTTCCAGAAACATTTTCCTTATTTTCTAAGCTCTCATTGACATCCTCCTCAAAGACTATCAGGATCCCACTAACAGTCTTCTCAAAGCCCTGTCAACTTCTGCCTCACATCTTATCCCAAAGCCAGTGCCATGCTTTAGGTTTTTGTTACAACACCCCAAATTTTGTTCCTCTTATCTAATACTATATAACTGTTCAAAAAAATAGTTGCTTAAAACAATAATTTTATTATATCTCATGATTAAGAAAACCATGAATTTGGGCAAGTTTCAGCTTGGTGATCTTTGCATTCCTTGTGGCATCAAGAGAAGTCACTCGGGGGTATTCACCTGGTGAATGAGAAGTTTGGAGGATTCAAGACAGCTTCACTCACGTTATCTGGCACCATGGCAGGGATGACTAGACCACTGGGCTCGGCTGGCTCTGTTGACCAGAATGTGGCCTCTCCAGCATGGCAGTCTTCTCACAGGGTGGCTCAAGGCTCTAAGAGCAAGTGTTCAAGTAAATAAAGCAAGAACTTCACAGTCTTTTATGACCTAGCCTCAGAAGTCACAGTGTTTCATTTCTGCTGTTCTGTACAGGTCAAAGAAATCACTAGCCTACCCAGATTCAAGATGAGGAGATAAAGACTCAGTATCTTTGTGGAAAAAGTGTCAAAGAATGCACAGCCGTTTTTAAAAGCCAACATAGCAGATATGCAATACAGAAAACATTAAAGGAAGTTCTTAAGGCTGCCGTGAAATGATACCAGATGGAAACTTAGAGCTACAGAAAAGAATGAAAAGCACCAGAAATGGCAAACATGTAGGTAAATAAAAAGGGCTTTTTTTTCTTATTTCTTAAGTTCCCATGTAGCAGTAAAAATATATGACAACCACAACACAAAAGAAAGGAGTAAAATGGATCTGACCTTAGGCAATTGCAAAATCAACTCATTTTGATCAACCAACATGGAAATTATCAATATTGTCAATCAATGAAGCAAGGGAGATAGAAAAGGTGCCACTCTCAAAGAATACAATAATAAAAGCATTGACAACATGTCACAATATCAGAGGGGGTAGAAAAATGATATCAGGGTATTTTATTCCACTACGTCTCTCCTTGAGATGTCACCATGGGCTGGCTGCGTCTGCACGAGGACTTCTTCAGATAGGCTGTCTCCAAGTTCAAATATCAAAGTTGTCCTCTCTCTCATCTTTTCAGGCACTTTTACTATCCTGGATACTCACTTCATTATCCCTTTAGACCTACTTTAACATCTACGAACAAAGTTTATAGATTCAAAACAAAAATTCACCCTTGGGAAAAGTGATATTAAAAATAGTTCATTACTAATAATTAGAATCCCAAATAATGCTTATTAAGATGAGTAAATCAACATCTGTGTATTTTTAGGGAAAAACATCATCATTATTTTGAGGTACTTGATATAAAAAATTTGAACGGACTGTAAATCCATTGTCATTACCATAAGGAATTTCAACCTTAACACTTGTCAGCCAAAGAACAATTAGACTACAATTTTAAAGGATCAGAATATCTGATTTCTGATTGATGACAAATAAAAGATGTTTTGTCAAGTGAAAAAAATAAATCATCTTCTGCTATTTGTCATCATCACCTACTTATGTGTACAAAAACTGGGTATACTTCTGAGGTTAGGTCATAAAAGGCCATGTAGGGTCTGCCTTGTTTACTGAAACACTTGCTTTTACAGCCCTGAGCCATTGTGTGAGAAGACAACATGCTGGAGAAGCCACAATACTGCTCAACAGAGCCAGCTGAGCCCAGCCTTCTGTCGATGGTAACCGTCAAGAATCTGAAAATATCATTATTAATAGGTCTTGAAAAGGGATGTGTATAGTCATTTCAAGCATAAACTTCAGTATTAATAAATCATGATCATGATTACTCACTGCAGGTGGCAGAGTTTGGAAAAGTGTTTAGCTATCAAAGTTGACTGAACATATGCATACCATAAATCCAGTCATTTCACTCCTGCATGTATTTCCAACAGGAATGTATGTGTATATTACATATACAAGTCCCAAAAGACATGTACTAGAATTTCAAATCAGACAGAACCTCTCAGATTAGCCAAAACTGGAAACTACCCAAATACTTATTGACATAAATTGGATAAATTATGTGCTATTTACAAAAGAATTCTAAGCAGTAATAATAACAATCTACATAGAACAACATGAACGAATCTCACAATGCTGAAAGAAGCTAGACACAAAGAGTACATATTGTATGGTTCTATTTATATAAATTACAAAAACAGGCCACACTATTCTATGCTATTAGAAGTCAGGATGGTAGTTACCTTTGGGGCAGCAGGTAATGACAGGAAGGCAAGGTTGGAGCACTGGTATTGTTCCGCTTCTTGATCAGGGCGCTGGTTAGGTAAGTGTGGGAGTTTAAAAACATATCCACAGATCCTTGACACCCCTTCCATTAGAAGGTGAAGTCCAATTCCCTCCCCTTTTATATGGGCTGGTCTTAGTGACTCGTGCCCAACAAACAATACACTGGAACTGACTGCATGATTTCCAATGCTGGTTAGAAAAGGCACTGGAGCTTCCACCTGGCCCTCTTTCTTGGGATGCTCACCCTGGGTACCCAGCCACCATGCTATGAAAAAATCGAGGAATCACATGGAAAGGCCCTGTGGAGGTGTTCTGGTCACAGACATAGCTACAGTCAGAGCCAATAGGGGAGCATCAACAGCCAAACAAGTAAGTGAAGGAGCCTTCAGATGATTCCAGCTCCCAGCCTTTAATTTAACCTACCAAGCCTTGCACAAATTGCAAATTCATAAGCAAAATAAATGTTGCTATCTTAAGCCACCAGGTTTAGGTAATTTGTTAGGCGAGTATATGTAACTGGAACACACAACAGGTGTGCTCACTTTGTAAAAATTCATCAAGCTATGTAATTATGATAGGTACACTTTTCCTTATGTATTATTATAATTAAGTTTGAATAAAGGTTTGAAATAAAAATCATATCATGGAAACAAGCTCAAGTTTCTCATCAAATTTTTAAATAGATTTTATTGAGAAGTTTTATATAAATTCAATGTTTCATATCTCCCTAATACTTGTGCTTTCCTTACAATTACACTATATAAAGAAAATGTGATGGATTTTTTTTCACCACGCCCAATTTAGACACCTCCTAATCTCCGCCAGTTTGCCCTCATACACTGCCCAAATCTAATTATTTATCATGTATGGCTGTAAAAAAAAGTTGGGAAGCACTGCTACAGGAGATATCTGCCCACCACCATTCCCTCTTCTTTTGTTGACAGGATCTTACTGTCCTGGGGAGAACTACCTGCCTTCTGATCAACCAGGTTATCTGAGACCTAATTGCTCAACTTTTCCCTTAATTCTGTTATTCTTCACATCTTTCTAATAAATTTCTATTTTATTTAAATTGATAATATTTCATCTCTAGTTTCTGCAACCAAAGAACACTTACTGATACGTATCTCCATGCTAGCACACGGCCATATAGTTGATGACGAATAAATATGAAATAAAATGTTTACAAAATGATTTCTGAGAAAAGCAGAAAGACAGCATAGTGGAAAAAGAATAGCCTTTTAAGAAATATTGCTGGAACAACAATATATGAACTTGAATCCATGCCTTAAACCATAAAAAAAAAAAAGTAACTCAAAATTCATCATAGACCTAAATATACAGCCTAAACTGTAAAACTTCTAGAAGAAAACACAGTAAAAGGTCTTTGTGAACTTAGAGTAGGCAAAGATTTCTTAGAAATGACACTAAAAGCACAATCCATAAAAGAACAGATTGGACTTTATTAAAATTTAAAACTTCTGCTCTTCAAAATTCTTGTTGAGGGGCGCCTGGGTGGCTCAGTCATTAAGCGTCTGCCTTCGGCTCAGGTCATAATCCCAGGGTCCTGGGATCGAGCCCAACATCGGGCTCCCTGCTCAGCTGGAAGCCTGCTTCTCCCTCTCCCACTCCCCCTGCTTGTGTTCCCTCTCTCAGTGTGTCTCTCTCTGTCAAATAAATAAATAAAAATCTTAAAAAAAAGAAAAAATTCTTGTTGAGAATGAAAAGACAAGCCACATACCGCCATAAAATCTTTGCAAAGCATGTATCTGATAAAGAACTTGTATCCAGAACATATAAAGAACTCTCAAGACTTACAAAAACAATCACCCAATTTTTTTTAATGGGACAAAGATCTAAACAGACACTTCACCAAAAAAGATACACAGATAGCAAATAATCACACAGAGAGATGTTCAACATCATTAGTCATTAGGAAAAAAACATATTAAAACCACAAGATATCGGGCGCCTGGGTGGCTCAGTTGGTTAAGCGACTGCCTTCGGCTCAGGTCATGATCCTGGAGTCCCTGGATCGAGTCCCACATCGGGCTCCCTGCTCGGCAGGGAGTCTGCTTCTCCCTCTGACCCTCCCCCCTCTCATGTGCTGTCTCTCTCATTCTCTCTCTCTCAAATAAATAAATAAAATCTTAAAAAAAAAAAAAAAAACCACAAGATATCACTGCACACCTATTAGAATGGCTAAAATTAAAAATGACTGATCATACCAAATATTGGTGAGGATGTGCAGGAAATAGATGGGAATGTAAAATGGTTCAACCACCCTGGAGAACCATTTAGCAGTTTTTTAAAAACCTAAACATACATCTACCATATGACACAACCATTCCACTTCTAGATTTTTACCAAAGAAAAAAGGAAATATATGTCCACACAGACTTGTACACAAATGTTCATAGCAGCTTTATTGGTAATAGCCCCAAACTAAACACAACCCAAATGTCCACCAACAGATGAGTGGTTAAGTTGCAGTACATCCATATAATGGAATACACTCAGCAATAAAAAGGAATGAACTATTGGTACACAGAACAATTTGAACAAATGTCTAGAGAGTGATACTGAGTAAAAAAGACCAGACCAAAGAAAAAGAAATACATACTGTCTGATTCTACTTACATAAATCTTTAGAAAATGCAAATTAGTCTATAATGACAGAAAGTAGATCAGTGGTTGCTTAGGTGTGGGAGGCAGGGAGGGATGCAAGGAAGAAATTACAACAGGGCTTCAGGAAACTTGAGGATGATGGATATTCACTTGACTAGATGATGGGGTATATATACATCAAAACTTCACAAATTACATACTTTAAATATGCTCCACATATTACATGTCAATTATACC
The DNA here is from genome assembly GCF_004348235.1 of Phoca vitulina. Taxonomy (NCBI): domain Eukaryota; kingdom Metazoa; phylum Chordata; class Mammalia; order Carnivora; family Phocidae; genus Phoca; species Phoca vitulina. Next base: position 19,790,106 of record NW_022589710.1, read on the forward strand.
TCAATAGAGCTGTCTAAAAAAAAAATAATAATAAACCTCTAACTCAGCTGTCAGATTTTAAGAGGAGCAGAGAGGAAGCAGAATGGAAATCTCAGTTAAAGGCCTCACTGAGGTTTGTGAATTATCCAAGTATGCAAAGAATCCATGCTTCCGTCGCCTAGCTAAGCCTCAGCATAATGAGCCATCTCTCTGCTATTCTCCAGCAATGGTGACAACCACCACTACTGGGTTCTGTTTTCAGGAAGAGAATAACCCAGTCAGTATAAAATTAATTCCATGTCTTGCAGGAGATTGTCAACTGAACATATAATCCACATTTATAAACATTTTTCACGAGTGTTCTACTTGCAGGGTAGTTTTAATATTGAGAGTAAACTTTTTGCATGTAAATCCCAATACAGACACACTAGTTATTTAATCTCTGGGAACCCCGGTTTCTTCATCTGTGAAATGCCATACAAAATAAGAAAAACAGGGAAACTAAAAAGAGCAGACTGTGCCAGAATTATTAATTCTTCCTTTTTGGCCAGAGCCTCTTTCCTCTCCCTCTGTTCTGAGAGATGTCCCTTTCTTCCCATCACCACCTGCAGTAATTATTTTGAGTAAGTCAATCTTCTCTCCCACGCTCCATTCCTCTATCACTAGACCCTTTGAGAGAGGTCTATGAGGAAGGTCCCTGCCATAGTCCTGACTGACCATCACTAGTCAAGAAGGGATCCACCAGATTCAGCTGTGACTGAGGACCACCCTATGTGTTGGGCTGGCCTTGAGCTCTCTGTATTGCATGTTCTGGAGGTTGGGTTTCACTTTCCAGACAATCATTATTTGCTGAACAGTTGGGTGGGGAATATCCCAAGAGTATCCGCATTTGTAATGGCGGGGAAGGTAGTTTTCCAGGGTGGCCTGTGTTCTCTGGGAGCTAAGCCATAGGAGCTCCGACTCTTTAAGGAAGGATACAAGAACTAGGGCTTACTTAGTAGGAATAATGGTTGAGCCCACAGGCTGTAGCATTAAGCGGCTCCGGCTTCAATTCCCAGCAGTCACTAAATGTGTGGTACTTGAACATTTCTGAAACTCATTTTTTTTTTCATCTCTACAGTGGGACTAGAGCTATCTAATTTCTATAAATGTTATTAACTTATATTGTAAATTACAGCACCCTGACCAATTACCTTGAATACTAAAGAGAACAGTTAACCCACTAATTCACCTTTTCTTAACTATATACTTAAAAGCTTGCATAATTAAAATTTGCTCAGAAAACAAACCTTTCCCCTTCTGAGTTAAGAATTTTAAGAAGACAAGAGGCGCCTGAGTGGCTCAGTCGTTAGGCGTCTGCCTTCGGCTCAGGTCATGATCCCAGCCTCCTGGGATCGAGCCCCGCATCGGGCTCCCTGCTCCGCGGGAAGCCTGCTTCTCCCTGTCCCCCTGCTTGTGCTCCCTCTCTCGCTGGGTCTCTCTCTGTCAAAATAAAATAAAATCTTAAAAAAAAAAAAAGAATTCAAGAAGACAAGACCTAGAAACAAACTAAAATCAAGGTCCTAAAAAAGGATACAAACCTCAAAAAGCCAGGCAGGTTTGCCAACAAAGCTCCACCTCTATGCAAGCCCTGCCCACTTCCGGCTGCCCCACCCACCCTCTAACACTAGAACACCGCCCCTCTCTGCAAGGTCCCGCCCCCCGCACCTGATCTTGGCTCCCATTGGGCGAATCTGGATGCTGTATACACACCCGACACACGCACGTTTGGCAGGGGCGTCTTCGCGCCTGCGCAGCAGCACCGTCAAGCGGCTGGGTATTAGGGGCTGGGGGGAGGGGGGCGGAGGTCAGGTCGAATCTTCCTCCGTAATAAGCTACGCGTCCTGCGGTCCTGGCTCCGTGGGTCCGGTCGGATCGGGCCTCGGCGCTGGAGCTGCTGTGGCTCCCGCCGCGGCGGGTGCGATGGAGGCGGTGCCAGAGCCCAGCACTCACGCCGGGGAGGCCCAGACAGCGGACGGTGCTAGTAGATGAGGCGGCGGCGGCGGCAGCACGGACTCTCCATGAACAAGCGGCGGCGGCGACGGGTGCGGCGGCACCGACGGTTTTCGGTCCCCGGGGAGGTACGAGAAGTCGGCTTCCTGGTGGACGGAGACTGGCCGGTGTGGGAACGCCTTCCGCGGCCCGGCCCTCCCGCCCAGCGCCCGCAGTCCCAGGCGCTTAGGGGAACACTACCTGGACGCGGGCAGGGCTGCCCAGCCGTCTCACCTGCTCCAGGCTCGGGGACCTGCCAGCCGTGCGGGGCCAACCCTCGGTGCCAGGCCTTCGCGGGCGCAGAGGGCCGGGGGCGGGGTAGGCGTGGCCGGAGCGCGGGGGACAGAGGCGGGCGCCCACCGCGCGCCCAGCAGGTCCCTACCCCGAAGCCCCGCGCTGCTTCACGGGGGAGCGCGTGGCCGTTTTTCAGATTATTTCGGGGTGCTGATTCGAGAGGGGACCCTTAGGACGCCGAGTTCTTAGGGAGTCTGGCATCCAGTGCCCAGGGCGAATGGTCTGGTCCGCACGACCAGCGTGGAGTACAGATGGTCACCCTTGAAAATGACCGCAAAAGAAGGGTGTCGTTTTGCCAAGGAAATAGAGGTCGGGGGAGTTTTCCAGGTTTATTTAAACTGGAGGGCCTGTTGAATCAGGACAAAAATGCCAGCAGGCTACATCCTCCAGGGCTTGTAATACAGTGCCTAACGAAACAGTCTTTTCGACGATGTGGTGAAATCTTAAGACAGTTTTAAGTAAAGCTCTTTGCAGCCATCTCACCACCTTTTTTACTTATTTTTGTTGTAATTTACTTTGTAACAAATCACCACCTTAATACTGAAACGATTAAGTGTCCTCTAGTTCTTCAGTCTTCTCTCCCGTCCTTTCCCTTCCCCCAGAGAAAGGCTGAAGAAGTTAGTTTCATTTTATGTATATATAAGTGTATAAAATTGTAGTTTATTTCTCTTAAGTATAACTGTTGCTGTAGCTACTCCTTATTTGGTCATGTCTAAAAGATAATTTGAAGAAAAATAGTGCAGAGATTTACGGCTCCTTCCCAATGCAACATTTGGGGATCTGAGCTCAGGCTTGTGAACTTGCTACAAAGTTTTTAAAAATTAAATAGAAATAAGTGAAACCATGAAGAAAGTTATTTTCATTTTTAAAAGTATTTGAATGCTGTATGATTTTTTAAAAATCTCCAGAAACATTAAGAAGAAACAGTTTGTGTTTGCCTAAGGCTCCAGATTTACCACGCCCTCTGATTCCTAAATGGTTGACTAGAGCCAACATGTTACCGACTATGAATAAACATCTACACTTAAGACTAAATATAGTGTTGAATATTTTAGAGGCCTCAGTCTTGCCTCAAGCCAAAAATACCGTGCTCACGCCCGCCTTTAATATATTGTAGAACTGAATTTTTAGTCTGCTAGTATTGTAAAATCAGTTTGAATATAATTTCTTTAAAGTGTAAAACAGGTTTTTTTTTTCTTAACTGAAGTATAGTTGACACAATGTTACATTAGTTTCAGGTGTACAACATAGTGATTCAACAACTCTATACTTTATGCCATGTGAACTTTATTTCTTACACAAATAAAACACATAGGTCTGCAGTATTGAGTATTGGATTTATGTTGTGCTTGGGAGGATGTGTGTGGCACTTTGAAAAGATTGTCAAAATAAGACACCTCAGTCACTGACTCTTTGCGTCCTCTTCCTCAGATGCTTTGCTTTCCTTTTTCATGAAAATATACTTTTCCATAGAAGTAACATTGAGAAACCCTGTGATGTTTTTGGTTTAGACATTTATTGTGCCAAGGAAAGCAGGGTTTTCAGTTCAGTTTCATTAGGACCGCATTCTTTAACTTTTTTAAAATTTTGCTTTATGTAACACACATGACACGAACATGTTTGTTATAATACTATCAATGACTAAAAACAAATCGCTTAGCTAACCTCAAAGTTAGGAGAAGGATAAATAACAGTTTAAATAGGGAGGACACCCCAGTTCATTCCCAAAACATACGAAGATGGGAATCAGATTACTTACCAAGTTCTGAGTCAGATCTTCACAGCATGGCCTCTGTAGTTCGAATTATAGAATATCCAGCATCGTCCTAAATTGCAAGTGAAAATCCCAAAGTGCATAGAAATGATTTTTATATCAGCTGTGCAACTATTCAGTTAAGTACTCTGGATTACTTTTCATATGTGGTCTTTCAAAGATAATTGGCCATTATTTTGTAGCCCAACTAAGAATTCCATTATAGCAATTTCATAAGTGGAATCATGCATATTAAAAAGGAAATGAAGTACAGCTTGTATTTTGAAGGGAGAAAGAGGTTTACATTAGGAATGCACCCAACCAAATTTAGATTGCATCTTCAAATAGCTCTGTTTTCATTTAGAATTTTTTATTTCAGGGTCTTCCTATATCAAAGATAAAATCTGCAATATAATTAGTATAAAAGTCTATCAAATGCTCATCCTGTACCCCAAAAAAGATTGTACTTCTTAATGGTCTTTCCAGAGGCCATGCATATTGCCAAAAAATGGCTCAGCTTGAATTGTTTTAAATTTTTTCATTATATTGGTAGGCCTTCTGACCAAATTTAATTTGAATCTTTTTTTTTTTTAAGACTTTATTTTTAAGTAATCTCTATACCCAATGTGGGGCTTGAACTTAAAATCAGGAGATCAAGAGTCACATGCTCTACCAGCTGAGCCAGCCAGGCGCCCCTAATTTGAAGCTTTAGATAGCTTTGTTTTCATTTAAACATATTTCATGCATTTAACGTATGAAATCACAAATTTACATGTCCTATATTAAACTTTTAAAATGCAGGATGAAGACACTGTTTGAAGAGATCAAAGCATCAATTAAAAATAACTATAACCAAGACCGCTCATTTTGGAGGCCTGTTCTTCCTTGGGGAGGTGTTTTTACTATCAAAGCTGGCCGCAAAGCAGTATCCTGTACACCACTCTACGTTGAAATAAGACTGAAAAATACCTGCACCATAGATGGATTCTTGATGTTATTATATGTCATTCTTAATGAAAATGAAAATTTTCCCAGGGAACTCTCTCTTCATTTAGGTAGAGAGTTTGTAGACTGTTTCCTTTATTTAATGGACACCTACAGTTTCACAACTGTGAAGCTACTTTGGATTTGGGACAAGATGGAAAAACAGCAATACAAATCTGAAGTTCATAAAGCTTCATTAATAATTGATTTATTTGGGAACGAGCATGATAATTTTACAAAAAATCTCGAAAATCTCATGTCTACCACGCAAGAGAGTTACTGTTCCAACTGGCGATGCCCAACTCGAGTGCAGGAAGATCAGCAACGCACAATTAATATAAAGTAAGTTGCTTTGAAGTCTGACACTTTTAGCAAAGATAATATACTTTTTAGATGAATGTTGCTATAAATAATATAGTTAAAGTATTTCCTAAAGTACAGACCCTGCATAATTACTTACACATAGCAACCCCACAAATGCAGGGCTATAGTAAGCCCCGTGACAAAAGTGTTACTGTTTATTAAATCCAAATATCTTGGAATTGACTTTGTAAAACCAATTGATAATTATTTCACTTGAAAAGTAATGAATTAGTCAGTATGCAAAATGTTTTATTCTTGCTTTGAATTGTTAATATGACCGCGTAGATAATTTTTGTGTCATAAACGTAACCTCTTAAAGAACATTTAATACTGTATTAGAATGTGTCACCTCTTGAATGGCTTTATGTTGGGTTGGCTATTTCTACATGAACAAGATTGAAAGTATTCTTTCATGTACATGGCCAGGGCATAATTATAGACGGAAACCCCAAACTTGGAATCTTTATACCTGGAAAGGATATGGATAGGAGGAGCTTTTTCACTGACTAGGAGAGGTGCTCATAGCCTGCTGTGTATTTTTGGCTTTGAGAGAGAAGGCAGACCTCCAGGCTGGTAAATGATAGGGAGGAAGGCCAAACTGGCAAGCCCTAGTGGAGTGTTGGGAAACATCAGAGCCCCCAGGGGACATGAGCTGGAAAAAAGATAACTGCCAGTGGAAAAACAGGACCAAAAAACAAACCCAAACACATTGTGTCTGAAAGTGTATTTGGCCCTGTGGTCCAGAGAAGCAGCCTAATAGATACTCCCTTTTTGGAATATACATCACATACCCTAACTTACTAAATTCACATTTGTTTATAGTATATTTAGTTTAATATTGAAACATCATGCTACTTACGGAAAGCTGAAGATCTTTTATTCTTTTTAAGAATCTGCCAATTAATGTCTTTCTTGTTTCTGAAATACACTTTGTCCATTTTCCTGTATTGCTGATACGATGATGTTGAGTTTGAAATCTGTCAGGGAAAAAAGTTTCATTACTCTAAATTGTAACGGACTAAAAAGCATTTTAGAAATCTGTTTTTTCTTTTTTTTTTTTTTTTTTTTTTTTTAATTTATTTATTTGAGAGAGAGAGAATGAGAGAGAGCAAGCACATGAGAGGGGGGAGGGTCAGAGGGAGAAGCAGACTCCCCCCCGAGCAGGGAGCCTGATGCGGGACTCGATCCAGGGACTCCAGGATCATGACCTGAGCCGAAGGCAGTCGCTTAACCAACTGAGCCACCCAGGCGCCCAGAAATCTGTTTTTTCAAAACTAGTATCAATTTGTGTATGCTCTGAAACAAAAATATTTATGATCCTATATTAATGCTAATATTTTAAGCTTCTCAATAAAATATTTCTCATCATACTATATATATATAGTATGTATCTGTATTCTCTATAACTTTTTAAGGCTTTTGCCTATATTTTAATCCTATATTTAAAACAATCTCTGAAGTATGTAGGAAGAAATTTTTTAACAAATCAGGTAACAGAAGCCAACAATGGCTGTAACTTGTATTTAGTCATGTAACTAATTGGCAGCTCTCCTAATTCTGGGTCCTCCTTTCTTCCCCCAAAACCACAATCCCCTCTACTGAAACCTCTCAGAAATTTTTTAAAGTAACAACTGCGTATTTCAGGATCAGTTTCCAGAAAGATTGAATGTTTCTTGGAAAACTTCATGCATTAATGTTTATTACGTTCAACTGATTTCTATAACAAATACAAAGATGAAAAACAGAGGTTATACTTTTATACTTGGTTTGCTAATAATGAATTGACCTGTAAAATTGGTTATCCTAATAATGCATTTAACATGTAAAACTCCAAAGTAATTCTTACATACATTTTGTATTTGTTGTAGTCCTCCCCAAGAAATTCCTCATGGAAACTTGATACGACTGGCTGTGGATGAGTTATTCTGTTCCAGGATTGAACTGTGTGAAGAGAGTGGGTGAGTATATGATAGACATTTAAGATGAAAGTATTTCTGTTTTTTATAAAGAAACCTGAACAGATATGTTCTTTGATGTTAATACTTTAGGAAATAGCAACTCACAAATATTTAGGAAGCCTAATGTTTTTAGAATCTTAACACCTATGATAGTTTACTGTGCCATCTTATGCTGTGTTGTCATTATAAAATTTCACTATATAGAATATACTACATTTGATTGATGAATACAAAGCAAATGCCTTTTCTTTTTTTCCCCACTGCTGAGTAGGTACAATAAAACCTTGGTTAACCGGAACCCAGCTAATCGGACTCTCAATTAACTGGATTTTTTTCTGCATTCCTCATTTAGGAGAAAGAGGTAAATGGCAACCAAAAAAGTTAACATAGTTTAAAAAAAATTCAAAAGGGGCAGAACATATTCATCCCAGTCTCTTAACAATTTATATATCTACAGTATTGTACAATGAGAATTAAGATTTAGAAGGATGATCTTACAGCTAATTAATCACAAAAGAAGGGAAGAATAAAATACATTCAGTTAATTGTACTTAAATCCAGAAAGTGAACTAATGTATTTTAACAGCAAATACTGAAACAAAATGGTTTTCTGGTTAATACTTTAGTCAGTAATGTTTGTGAACCAAAATACTGTGCCCTGAGTATTCCGGTTAATCGAGATTTTACTGTATTTGTGGTATTCTCATTTGTGGTGTTCTGATCCATATGCTTAATACGTGAGACTACTAAGAAAACAGAATTTGTTTCATCCTAGTAGCAAAAAGATGCAATTAGGGAATTTTATGCAATATAAAGAGGACTGGAAGAGTCCTACTATTTACCTCTCTGCCAGTATTATCCTTTGAAACCAGCTGAGAGAGGAAAAAAAATATATATGGACATATAAAAGCTTTTATGTCAGTTCAAAAAACTACATATTTTATAAGCTTAGAAAAAAAAATAGCTAGCTTTTCCTGGAGTTTTGCAAGTATTATTTCTTGTATAGAATCTCACAGCTTATAAACTTCTAGGCATAGATATATAAAATACTAATATAGCCACAGCATTACCGACACCTAAAATAGATAATTATACTTATTATGAAATTAAGTAATAAAGACAACCCAGAAGTGATAAAAGGCAATTTTGTTTAAAGTGTAATAAAGTTCATGCCTATTTTCAATTTTAGGTGTGGTGGCTTAAGAGAATTTTCCCAGCGAGTTTTCTGCCATGGGGCACCCCCTTTTGTTGTCTTAAATATGCAGCATTGGAAATCTGAAGATCTGGCATATGTACCATATTACTTGGATTTATCTGATCACAAGTAGGTGTTTTTTTTGTGTGTGTTTTATAAAACTAATAAAAAGTAAATTTATTTTCTATTTTTCTGCTATTCTATCATGACTGTGCTAGCCCTTAAGGAAATATTGTTGAAAATATCATAGTTATCTATAATTCTGTATATCCTGAATAAGATTAGAATCTACTACATGGGTTAGTCATTGGCAATGTGCATGGTAGTTGGACTATGGGATGGACAGAATTGAGTTCAAATCCCAGCCCCACCTTTTACAAGCAATGTAACGTTGGGCCCTAACTTAACCAGCTTACACATCAGTTCTTATTCTATGGAACAGAGATGACAGTACCTATCTGGTACATTATTGTGAGATTTAATGAGATAACACATGTAAAGTGTTTAGGCTAGTACCTGACACGTAGTAAATAGTAATGACTGGCTATTACTTGTATTTCAAGTCAAAGTAGTGTATAGTAGAAGGTCATCGTTTAAACAAAAAATGTTACTTTCAGCATTATAGATAAAAATGTATGCATACATGTTAGGACATACAGGGTCTTTTAATTCATTGCCTTTAAAAGGTTTTCTCTTATTTAATAGAATGATACAAATTATGAGTTAACCTGTTAAAATGTTTTTCAGAATACTTAAATTACGTCAATTTTTTAAAATTCTTAAATATTTTACTCCAAATTATCAGTTATAGTATGTGCTTTTTACAGACAGATATCTTTTTTAGGTACTAGAATGCAAACAATATCAATATTTTTATTCCTTCATTAAAAATTTAAGGGGCATCTGGGTGGCTCAGTTGGTTAAGCGTTCGACTCTTAATCTCAGCTCAGGTCTTGATCTCAGGGTTGTTAGTTCAAGCCCCGTGTTGGGCTCCACGCTGGGTGTGCAGCCTACTTAAAACAACAACAACAACAACTTAAGGAATGTTTAAATATAAAGTTTTGTCTTTTTTGCTACACTTTGTCATTTAATTTGCAGGTATTTGTTGGAAGGTGCCACATTATTTAACAAAGAGGAACATCATTATTCTGCAGCCTTCCAAATTGATGGACATTGGATGCACTACGATGGCCTCAGAAATGTGAATTTAATTTTGTTAAATAAACCCCCAGAGTTTCTCCTCTTGTCATCATTGGTTTATATTCGAGCAACAGAGAAATAAATATAGACTGATGCTAAATTAAATTGTTTTCCCTCCTGCCCATGCTCCCCCAGATGAAGGGCTTTTATTTTGTATATACTTGGTATCCAAGGAAATAGTTGAACTATACTAGTTTCAGAGGTGTATTTTCCAGTGTTTAGCCCCAGGTAAATATTATATATAGACAATCTATGCAAAAATGTTTATATTTCTTTTTTCTATGTTCTGGGTTATTTTTATATAAGCGTACTTTATGTTGAAATAAAATATATCTTGTAGCCTTTGTATTTTTTATTTATATGTACTCAAAAGATTTTACAGTTCTGTCTCCTTGAAACCAAGAAAATACTTTATCGTTCGAATTCTCAGTTTTTCTTTTTGGGTATTCAAATAAAACTGGGGTACAAGTCAGTATTTCAGTTTATATAAATTTAACAGTTCAAAATGTATCTGACTATATTTTTTGCCCTACCTCACTAAAATCCAAAGTGCACTGTTGGATCTAGCATGGATTTGAATGTAGAACTTATAGATGGCTTAATCTTTTTTACTTGTTGATTTGCCTAGTTTCCCTGCAGCAGTTTTTAAAAATACTTTGGTGAGAATGTTTTTCTGACCTTGAATTATTTCTTTATAATGGCAAATTACTTTAACCACTTGCTCTAAAGTATTATAAACCTGCCAGCAGATTTTAAGTGTTAACTTGCAAGCTTAATTAAAGTTATTGTTACAAATAAATTATATAACTAATCTAACATAATTTAATGGAAATTTTCTAATAAAAATCTATTCTGAAGATAAGACAACTATAAATAAATATCAGGCAACTGGATGCTTACTAATGCTGGATTAACAATAGAAATGTACTTTAAATATATATTTAAGAGAAAACGGTACCTGGAATATTTTTTTCCTCTTAAGTCATATTGGCACATTGGTAAATTTTTGGAGTAACAAACTGCTGGCTTCCTTGTAAGTAGTAAACTGATAGCATGAGGGTTTAATTTGCAATATAAATCACTAGAATTTTATAGTTATCAGAAATTGTTTGTTTTCAAAACCCTAAGATTTTTGTTCCTTTTGCAATTTCAAGGAAAAAAATTAAGTAATCTCCTCAAGGGAAAATACTTTTTGCAATTTACCAACATTCACTTTATTGTTTAATTTCAGTAAACAGTCCATCTTAGGTTTTGGGTTGGGACTGTGTGCAGTATACTTGGAGATTTCTGTGTGACAACACAGTTCACTGCCATATACCAAATTGGTAAAATTTAATTCAGTAAATAAAATCTTACACTGGCTTGGTGCCACGTTGAAATAACTTACAAAAGAATGAATAAATATGAGTATAACATTGCTGAGAATGCCTCACTTTGAGCGAATACTGTGATAATTGCGTCTTGCATAAGATAAAAAATAGTGATTTATTTTACAAAAAAATTACCCCAGAGTTTATTTAAATCGTCCCCCACATGTATTTACATAGGTTTGATTTACAGTGAATTTTTATGTGGACACCTTATTGCATGAATCAAAGTATACAAAAACACAACTATTAGCATATATATAAGTGGTTCATTAGCATAATTATTCCTAATGCAGATTATTCTTTTAAGAATTGCACTTTATTTGGAATAATACTAGTTTATCACAAAACAATGACTTACCTACCTCACAGGGTTGTTGTGAGGATTAAGGTGTTTGTTAAAATCTTGACTACCTTGAACATGCTAATAAAAAATATATTTTTTTCTACCTCTTTCATATATAGGCAAGTCTCCCAGATTCTCTGTTACTAATAAACTTTTTAGATCTTTTCTTTTAAATTATTTATTTGGGCAGTTGCTCCTATCAGTAATGGACTTAATGTATAATAGAATTTAAGTATGCCTTCTGGACCCCAAGATGGTTGGATTTTAAGGATAATAGGTAGTTTATTGTTACAGTAGTGGTTGGTTGGTAGATAGAAGCAATTTCCCCTGCTGACCAAATAGTGGGTAGAAAAGGGGTGAAAAATAGATTATCTGCAGGATGTGAAGATGAGGGTATGGAAAATTATTTACAACCTTAAACACCCTTAGAAAAATTGGAATACTGGGGTGGGGGAGGGGGGAAGCAGTGAAAGATATGACAAAATAATAAAAAAAAAATTTTTTTAGATTTTTATTTATTTGAGAGAGAAAGAGAGCACGAGCCAGAGGAGGAGCAGAGGGAGAGGGAGAAGCAGGGAGTCTGATGTGGGGCTCAGTCCCAGGACCCTGGGATCATGACCTGAGCCAAAGGTAGACACTTAACTGACTGAGCTACCCAGGTGCCCCCAGAATGTATTTTTAATAAAAATGCCAAAAACCATAACTAAATTTTATGGGGAGAGCAAAAATGATTTTAAAACCCTGGCTTCAATCAGAGGGGCATAAAGGACAAATAAAGCAATTTTTTTTTTTTTTTTTAAGATTTTATTTATTTATTTGACAGAGAGAGACACAGCGAGAGAGGGAACACAAGCAGGGGGAGTGGGACTGGGAGAGGGAGAAGCAGGCTTCCCTGGGATCATGACCTGAGCCGAAGGCAGACACTTAACGACTGAGCCACCCAGGCGCCCCAAATAAAGCAAATTTAAAAAGGAATGTCCAACTTCTTTGCAGCAAAAGAAACCTTTTGCCTCCAATTTAGCAAATAATATTACTTAGATTTATCCTTCAAAGTAGCTTTTCATTATTATTATAGTTGATTTAATATCTGAGGCATTGTCACTGGATCTGATCCAATCAAAGAGGAAGAAAAACTAAAGAAAACTACCATAGGCATGTTTGCTAGGGTGACTCCCATGTTCTATTTCATTTTTAGAGTATGAGTAAACAACTAAGCTATATAAGCAGATGACTTCTATGACGCATACACAAAAAGCTGTACATGTTGAGCATATCAGCAGTTTAGTATTATAATTAAATGATTTAATGATATTTAGTTATTTGAAAAATAGTTGTGCTATAGGCATAAAGGGTAAGCAGTTCATGCAAAAGTGACTGCAATTATTGCTGCTGAACTATAGCCAAAGCAAACATTTATATTTTCATCTTCCTTTGTAGATGCTCTTAACATTTAAAATCGGCACCAAATTCTTCTGCTTTAAAAGCTACAATCAAGACAGATTTTGAAGTTCATCTCAATGGCTTGATGCTTACTAACAGGTTCCTACCCACCCAACTAGCCCAGGGTTCACTATCTGGTCACCTAAACAACCTTTAGCCTCAAATTTAATTTGATCCCAGGGAAAGCATAACCTTTGACTCTGTCTTAAGTTGAAGAGGAAGTTAGTGGGGAGCCCTCTGGAGCTAGATGATTTCTTTATATGCTGATTTCTACCTGAGGATGTGTATTATTTATACTGAGTGAGCAATCAGTTCCATAGTCCATCTATTGTTTTCTCAGTGAGGCTTTTGGAAGGTATCAAGAGGAATATCATTTGGGGTTGCCTGGGTGGCTCAGTCAGTTAAGCGTCTGCCTTCAGCTCAGGTCATGATCCCGGAGTCCTGAGATCAAGTCCCCAGTCGGGCTCCTTGCTCAGTGGGGAGCCTGTTTCTCCCTCTGCCTGCCGCTCCCCCTGCTTGTGCACTCTCTCTCTCTGACAAATAAAATCATTTTTAAAAAAGAGGAATATCATTTGAAAATGGAAAAGTGAGCTACCCCAACAGGACCCTCAAAAATGGTGTGGAATGGAACAGCAACTTGGAGAGCAAATGAGCTGTGTAGACAAGTTAGCCACAGTAGAATTAGCCATCTGTTTATATGCTTATTTATAGTTTCATTACTTGCTTATTTTCCCTTTGAATTTTGTAAAGTCCCATTTTTAATATGATTATAAAAATAATACATAAATCAATAAAAAAGAGTAAATCCAAAAAAAGTATAAATAAGAAAATGATCAACCATGATTTCTCCACCCAGTGATAATCATTAGTTCATACTAGAAAGCCTTTTTGAAAAGTCCAACATGGCTTCACAGTACTGAAGAGAACCAAGAGCCAAGGAGTTGGGGCTTTGAGGAAGTGTATACTCCTGGGGGCCAGTATTGTGGTGATACAAGCTATCAACATGGAGAAACTTCGAGAGGAAAGTGAGACTGAAGAAAACTGCTGTGGTCATCTTCAGACATTTCTTTCTACCTGGACACTTGTCTTTAGAAGCCTTCATCTTCTCAAACCTTCAAGAACTTATTTTATGATGGACATCATTCCTTTACATTCCTCTACCTCAAAACTAGTATCCAGGTGCCAGAGTTGGGAAGCAAGGCCCTGATGACATAAATTGTCCCAAAGCAGATACAACCAAATAGATACTCTGTTTCTCTGTTAACCTAACAGAATATAACAAAGAAATATTAAAACAGACAGAGCATAATTGGCTTGCTTTAAGGGTAGAGTAGGGAAAAAAAGTTTACTGAGGGAGATTGTGAAAAGCAGGCATAATAAATAGTTCAACACATGGGAATTTTAGGTCAGAAAAAAAGAGGAAATCAAGCAACAGGAAACAGAAAAGCTGAATTATGCTCAGGTCAAGGAGAGACCAGGTTAAGCCTTGAAGAAATAACTGGCTGGCTAGGGAAATCTTTACCCGAGCAGGCTAAGCTTGATTTGGGGGCTACAAGCTAGAACAAGTTAAGAGCAGACATTCTCCACAGTATTTATTTAATTCATACTACTATTTGCTAGGTGAATTAGATATTATTTATGCCCTGGAGGTGAGCACATGTCTAGAAGAGGGGAAAGATGAATCAATGATGACTGTATAGAAGGAAGTGCTGTGGCAGGCTTAGCACCTCATACTTTGAGAGTACAGAGGAGGGCAGCTCGACAGACAACTGCTGTGAGGTCTTTGTTGAAATGGCCTTTTCACCGTTGCCTGTCTAGCATCCCTGGAGGAGGTTTGTAGAGGAAAGAGACTACAGATTGCCTAACTTGTGCTCTCCAGGGTAATTGTAAGGTCCTATTTCCTCTACCTCTACCCCCAAATCTTAACCACCTTTAATTTCCATTACAAAGCTGTAAATCCTAAAATAAAGATAAAGCAAATTTCAAACACATTCAAATTTAAAAAGGAATTTATTGTAGCTAAAGTATTCCACAAGGATTAATAATGTCAAATCTTTTCTATTTCTGACAGAAGGGAAGAGACTTGAGGGGAATATGAGAGGACCATTGGGTCCCCTTTCAATACTTGGTGAATGGGTTGTCAACTGGACTTGCGGCGGGACAGCAACGGGGAATTCCCAACTCCTGCAGTTTTCTACATGAACACTAGGTGGCAGAAGCTCCTCAGTATGGAATGTGGGGGCGGGAAGGAGAGAAAAAACCACACCTGAACTTTTTGGCCTTAAAGTATTAACCTACTTTATAATTTGGGCAAAGCAAATCCAGTTTTCCTTCTGTTCTATGTCACTGTACACATTCATAGCTTGAGGATAACATACAGTGGTGACATCGTTGATGAGGTCGGTTATGCTCCCTGCGAACAACACCCCAGGTCAAATAATATTTGTAAATTGACTCCTGGGGTTTTTAATCTATTTCCTCGACCCTCATAGTTTCTGGACTCCTCTCCACTTTCTTGACCTCTTCTTTTGAAAAGAGTTAGGAATTCCTGTCCCTAAAGAGCTTACAGAAATGCCAGAAGACCTGATTTAGAATTGACATTTTTCACCCAAGAAAAAGATCATGGAATTGCAGACTTTCAGGTGAATCACATATGATCACATTACCACTGGATTATATCTATTATTATCAGTTCTCAACTATTAATTTTTCATGCTGTCAAGGAGAGGCAAGAGTATGGCTGCTGAACACCTAGACCCTGAGGCCAATTGCCTGGGTTCAAACTTGGACCCTGGTTGTGTGGCTTTGGGCCTATTACTTGACTCCTCCGTTCCCCAGTTTCCTAACTGTAAGATGGAAATGATAATAGAATACATCTCATAGGTTGCAGTGAGGATGTAACAATTATGTACGGAACTGAGTGCCTGGCAGATAATCATGAAAGTGTTATCTACCATTATTTTTTATTCCTCTTTCAATATTGTATTAAGAAATGAAATTAGTAGGTAAATAGTGCTGCTGCAGAAAATGAACTAAATTCTGTGGCAATTAAGCTCACAGACCAAATTATAGTATTAACAGAGTAAAATAATATTAAATTCATGAAATAGTTTGAAATGCAAAAACAAAGGAAAAGTACAAATGTCAGAGGAAAAAGCAAAAGTGTTGGAGGAAATAGCTTAAATTTTCCTAGATACTCAATAATAATGAAATACCACATCTTGTTCCTGCTCAAAATCATTTATCCACCAGATACTGTCCAAAATAGCTTATCTACCCTTTGGCTCTAAAACTTTTTGAGACATAGTCCTCTATTCATTGGGAACCACCTACTCTCTTAAATTCTAGGACCCCTGCTTATTCAAACTCTAATTGGCCTCCTTAGCACAGTAGGCGGCAGCATGTTAGTCCCAAACTATTTACTCTCCTGAGGGCAAACACAAGAATATCCTTTAAAAGACTTTCTTCCAGATCAGGATGACAGAAGTGCTTGGTCCATCCTTATTTAGACCCTACCTTACTCAGTAAGGGATTTAAAGATTTTCATATACATGAAAAATAAGCTTCCTTTCTTTCATTGTATTTTAATGTTATACATAATTTGAGACAAAAAGAACATGAGGCCAAGTGTTACCTTCTAATAAGGCCCTGAGTAGGTAAATTAATAAAAACAGCCTATGAGATACTCTTGTCTGTTGTTGATGGGAACGCAAAATACAATATCTTGGGAGAATTGAGAAATGTTATGGACTGAATATTTTTGTCTCCCCAACATTCATATACTGAAACCCTACCACCGTCCTTGTGATGGTATTATCAGGTGGGGCCTTTGGGAGGTAATTAGGATTACATGAAATCATGAAGTCATGAAGATGGAGCCCTCATGAATGGGATTAGTGTCTTTATCAAGAGTCATGAGAGAGCTGGCTTCCCCTCTCTACTCTCTGCCATGTGAGGATACAAGGAGACTGTAACCCTGAAGATGGTCTCAGCAGAACCCGACCATGCTGGGACCTGGTCTTGGACTTCTCACCTCCAGAACTGTGAGAAATAAGGTTCTGTTATTTATAAGTCACCCAGTCTATGGCATTTTTGTTATAGCAGCCTGAACTAACAAAAGCAGGTGAGATCCCGCAAAATTACATATCATCTACACTTTGGCCCAGTGATTTCACTTCTAAAAGTCTATGCCCAAAACACAAATTGGCAAATGCACAAAGATGCACAAGGCTATTTTCACTGTGACATTATTTTTAAGTGCAAAGGTCTGGAAACAACCCAAGTGCCCTTCAGCAGGAGACTACTTAAAAGATTGGTGGTATAGCCACACAGTAAGGTACTATGCAACTGTAAAAAAGATTAGGAATTACCTCCATACATTGGTATGGAATAATCTCTAGAATATATTAAGCAAAAAGGAAAAAAATTTGAAAATATGCTTTTTTTTTTTTTTTTTTAAGATTTATTTGAGAGAGAGAGTGTGCACACGAGTGGGAGGAGGGGCAGAGGGAGAGAACGAATCCTGAAGCACACTCCCCGCTGAGCCTGATTGATCTCAGGACCCTGAGATCCTGACCCGAGCAAAAACCAAGAGTTGGCCACTCAACTGACTGAGCCATCCAGGCCCCCCATGCTATCTTTTTTGTAAGGAAATGGGGAAGGGGGTGTACTTATATTTTCAATGAAACCAACATCTAATAAAAATGATTACCTATAGCGGAATACAAATGAACAGAGTGGAAGAGATGGAAATGCAGATGAAACTTCAGTGAATGCATCATCTCCTATAGTTCAACTTCAGGGTCCAGTACATTTTTATGTAATTAGAAAATAAAATTACATCAAAAAAGATATCCCTAAATATTAAAACTTTAAAGTAACCTAACTATACATTAATCAATCATACTTTAATCAAATAAAGATACTATTTCATTTGACTCTAAAAACACTGCTTTTTTTTTTTTTTTTTTTCCTTTTTTTAAGTAAGCTCCAGGTCCACATGGGGCTTGAACTCATGACTCTGAGTCATGCATGGCATGACTGACAGAGCCAGCCAGGCAACTTTAAAAGCAGTGCTTTTAATATTTATCCTTGTGAAATATATTCTAAGAACAAAAGAGAACCACAAGGACTCTTAATTGCATTCATTGGTCCTATTTATATCACTGTTGTTATTTTGAAGCTATTTTAAGTATGTTTAAGATGAATCAAATAGGTAATTATGCAAATGTTCATAGAAACCGATTTTCAGGCTAAGAAAAAAGCATTAAAACCCAAGAATTTAAGTAAAATCCCTTTTCTTTTAAAATGAAAAAAAGGAAGAATTTCCTGACTTTACTTATTGAATAGCCTATAAGCAATAACAACTGAGTGCACAAAGCACCACTAGCAAAAGCCTGGGATCTCTCAATACCATTTCCCAGCAAAAAAGTGCCAGGGACCCTTAGAGGAATGGCTGATTCTAGATCTGAGGAAGAAAATGTAAAAGCCAAAATACAACGATGTTTGAATTTGATACCTCAACTGTGGTTATGTAAGAGAATGAATATCCTTATTCTTAGGATATATGTGCTTAAGTATTACGGGATAAAAGGACATAATGTACAGAAACTACTTTTGAATGGTTAAAAAAAATAAGAGAAAAATGATGAAACAAATGTGGCAAAATGTTAAAAAAAAAGGTGAACTTTGGAAAATGTATTTAAGAGTTCTATTATTCTTACAACTTCTCTGTAAGTTTGACATTATTTTAAATCATCAAAAAATTTTATTTTTTTTAAATTTTTAAAAAGATTTTATTTATTTGAGAGAGTGAGAGAGACAGAGAGAGCACAAGCAGGGAGAGCATGAGAGGGAGAGGGAGAAGCAGACTCCCTGCTGAGCAGGGAGCCTGACGTGGGACTCCATCCCAGGACCAATTATGACCTAAGCCGAAGGCAGACGCTTAACTGACTGAGCCACCCAGACACCCTTAAAATAATTTTAGTAAAATTTTTTAAAAGCAAGGAAATTTTCAATGAAACTTAATGGAGGTATCCACTGGACTAAGATGGGACTATTAATTGAAACACACATATTGAAACAAATACATAAAAAATCATGACTTCGATGAATCACAGACCTGTACCCCTGAAACAAATAATACATTATAAGTTAATAAAAAAAAATCATGACTTCATGATGCTTGATCACCTTTGGAGGTTTCTAGGGCATCAATTCATTACTCTACAGATTAAGAGAATGAATCAAACATCTTCCCCAGCTTTTCCTGTATAGACCTTATCTCAGGGTAACCAAATAAGTGATAAATGTTTTCCTTTATAGAATTCCAGCTAATGCAGAAAAAGAAAAATGGCAGTTAGAAAATCACTGCTTTGGGGCACCCGGGTGGCTCAGTTGGTTGAGCATCTGACTCTTGGTTTCGGCTCAGGTCATGATCTCAGGGTCCTGGAATCCAGCCCTGCACTGGGCTCCACAATCAGTGTGGAGTCTGCTTGAGATTCTCTCTCTCTCAAATAAATAAATAAAATCTTACAAAAAAAGAAAAAAGAATGAAAGAAAGAAAATCACTGCTTTGCCACTCAATATAATAAATGGATCCAGCAGTGGTCATTAATAGCTAGTAAAACCATCAAATGAGAGTTTGATGGGGAATTTGATAATGGAGGGATCAGGTTGACAAGACCCAAATGCAAACCATGATTAATACTAGTTAGCATAATTAAAAGTGGGATAACCAGACATAATGTACCCCAGATGCAATGCAAAAGGAAGAATACACAGTATCCACCACACTTGCCAAAAAAAAAGAAAAAAAAAGAAAAAGAAAAAAAGACCTGAATTTAATCAAGACTCTATAGCCAACTATCAGAAAATTTGAAGGACAATAAGCTAAACAATACCACAAAAATCAAGTAGCCAAATCTAGAACATGGGACAATCTACTAGACAAACGATCTCATTTGTTCATAAGTAAATGGCATGATAAAGGAGAGGGATGCAGTGACTGGTAGAGACTGAAAGGGACTCAGAGACATAACAGTCAAATGCAAGGTACAAACTTTATATAGATCCTGCCTCAACCAACAATAAAGACAAAAAATTGGGACAATCAGGGAAATTTGAATATAGATTGTGTACTAAGTATTATAGAAGTATTTATTTTATTTTATTTTTTAAGATTTTATTTATTTCTTAGAGAGAGAGAGCATAAGCAGGGGGAGGGGCAGGCAGAGGGAGAGGGAGAAGCAGGCTCCCCGCTGAGCAGGGACCATGATGCGGGGCTCGATCCCAGGACCTTGGGATCATGACCCGAGCTGAAGGCAGCCACTTAACCGACTGAGCCACCCAGGCGCCCCTAAATTTTTTTTTAAAGATTTTATTTATTTGGCAGAGAGAGACACAGTGAGAGAGGGAACACAAGCACGGGGAGTGGGAGAGGGAGAAGCAGGCTTCCCGTGAAGCAGGGAGCCTGATGTGGGGCTCGATCCCAGGACCCTGAGATCATGACCTGAGCCGAAGGCAGACGCCCAACAACTGAGCCACCCAGGCGCCCCTAGAAGTATTAAATTTTTAAGTGAGATTATTATCAACGTGTTTTATAGAATGAAAAATTTAAGTGTCCTTATCATTTAGAGATAGAGTCTCAATTATTTACCATACTATTTTGCTTGTCTGGGATTCTCTCTAAAAATATTGCAGGGAAAAAAAAGGGTGAATAGATGAAGGATTAGCAAAATTGCTAATAATTAATTTTTGAAGCTGGGTGATGGGTACATGGGTACATTATTAAAAAGGAAGGGGGAGGGCGCCTGGGTGGCTCAGTTGGTTGAGCGACTGCCTTCTGCTCAGGTCATTATCCCGGAGTCCTGGGATCGAGTCCCACATCGGGCTCCCAGCTCGGCGGGCAGCCTGCTTCTCCCTCTGACCCTATCCCCTCTCATGCTGTTTCTCTCTCTCTCTCTCAAATAAATAAATAAATAAAATCTTAAAAAAAAAAAAAAAAAAAAAGAAAGGGGGAAAAAAAGCCTGGAAAACATACCAAAACCTATTTGAGCTATTCTATCTAATCACAGAACTGAATTTTATGACTAGCCTTAAGAGTTTGGACTCTTCATCAGAATAGCTTTTTGCTTTCCATTCATTATGAGTCTATTGTACAATCCACTTACCACACTGTCTTCCAAATTAAAGTTGAAACTTTCACCCTCATTACTGCACTGGCCCCAGACAGAACCATCAACTAATTTTATGAAAGAACACAAGAGGCACAGCTAGAGCTCTGCCAGGGTAGCACTCTTTCTTCTATTCTCTCTCCCTGGGGGGAAAAAATTAGGTGTATTTTTTATTCCTCAAGCAGATTGTAGAATATGGCTTGTTACTCTTTTGCACCTTGCATCACATCTTACACATACTAAGCTCTTAACAACTCTCTGCTAACAGATTTTACAATGACTTCTGGGTAACACGAGAGCTATCTGTGCATGTCTTAGAAATCACAAGCATAACTTCAAATGCATCCACTCAGTCAAAAAATCTTAATTTCAATATTTTAATAGGTACTCTTAAAATGGGTATTTGCATATTTTTTCCATCTATAATATACTTCGGCATGTATCTGTTAAGTTTCTACTTAAACTCTAGGAGTTGCCCTGTTAAGAATGCAGTTGAGGGATGGCTAGCTGTATTTTAACCAGGAAACCCATACTCAAGGCAGCTACAAACACTTGTTATCCATAATTTGATCAGCATCCAATGTTTTGCTCTTTAGTATATTAAATGTCAGGGACATTATTGGGCAATAGTGGCTCACAGACTAACATGAATCAGAAAGTTGCTCTTAGTGGTGAAATTAAGTTTCAAGATATACAGATTGTCTAAATATATTTCCAATCCTTGCATGGACAGGTTATCTGAATCCATGCAGGCCTACAGTTTACAACATCTTTAAAGATTGCACCTGGGGCTTAATCCCTGTTTACACTCTTTCCTTTAGGAGGACTGCTGGTTATCTGATACTGGGCTTAAACATAACAGAATACTCTGGAACGCTGCCTTGTCTGCCTCAAGTAAACGCCTCTTACAAGGCAAGTTAAAGCATGGGACTGCACCGAACTTACCAATTAAACTCTTTTGCGCTGGCTTTGCTGAAGAATGTTTCTTTAATAAGTGTCTGAACATGTGGCAGGATTTAGCCTAACACATGTTTCATTATAACCTGGTAATGAGGATGTAAAAGACCGGCTATCCCACACCCACCTCGACATTTGTGACCACTACCTATCTACCAAAAAGCATCTAAGAGTTGAAAATGATAAAGTTAGCTTGGGTCAGTTCACAACAATTGACACACACAGAGTCATGTTTCTCAAATTTATTTTAAACATTTCACATTAAATGAAATTTAACCATAGTCATTACAGAGCATCACCACAATAGTACACACAAGGAACTTCTAAAATAAAATACAAAAGAATACAACCTTCAACAAGTTAAATGCCACTTTACCATGTAAACAAAAAATAAAACCCTGATGCTAAAAAGATACATATTCAGAGGTAAAATACATTTACAAAACACTTAAACATTAACATAATCCACTAGATCACATTCTTTGCAAGAGAGTACAAATATTAGTACTCTACATCTACAAAATTTCAGAATCCTGTTAAAATCAAAACCATCTCTGGTTTATGATACAGCACAATTCATAAGGCAAAAATAGAGGCATTATCATCCAGTTCTTTAATTTCACTTGTATTTTAAGGCAAACTTGGAACTTTTTGCTTAGTATTTTAAAATAAACGGGACTTACACATGGTAACTTGACAAAATTAACAATAAATTATCTCTAGTTAAATATGCATAATATAAAAGACATATGGATAACAATTTTTCTCTCTACAGAGATGTAAACTGGATTTTTATTGACTCCATATTCACACCAGTAAGAAAGCTTGTAAACCTATAGTGTTTAAAACTTACTGTATTTTGCACTCTTTTAAATGGGTATCAACACTGAATCAATATACTGTAAGTGAAAACCCAATATGTATCCAGCCACAGAATAAATGTATCTAATTAAATCATGTCTAATTAAAGTGCTGTTTTACAAAGGAAAAAAGAAAGGTTAAGAAGTAGAACTGGATGTTAACTTGACATGTGACATCTTATAATTTCTTAGCTTTCAGACTACAGAGGTTATAGAGGTTATCACAAGTTTATTGAACTTTTAAGCAGTATATTTATTGTAGAATCTGATTTTCCTGAAAATGAGCACTTAGGTGACAATACCAGAAATCCAACACCAAAACTGAAAATAAACACAGCATTATATGTACATATATTTCCTTCAATGTTAGCCAGAGCCTTAATAATATAGTAATTAATTTTTAAAAATTTCTATACTTTTTTCTAATAGAAAATATATTATCCAATTCCAGGAAGTTTGGAGTTCTACGAATATTAAGTTTTCTATAATTCTTTTTCATGTCAGTGAAACCTAACTGGACACTAAAAGACACAAATGTCTACACATAAATTAGGTTTCTAATCACTTCTGATGATATTGGCTATAAGGAATTAAATTCACACTTTACCATAAGAGTTATTTTGGGTACAGGTCTCCCTCGCCATACTTTACTCTTTGAAAAGACTTGTATCTTATTTGTAATATTTCTAGCCCTGACAGAATCTGGCACAATATCAAGTACACATAGTAGACCCTCCATAATTTGTCAAGCTATCAAAATAATTTTTCAAAACCTAATGCCATTTTCCTATCATTAGATACCATTTACTATAGTTTAATATTCATTCATATTTGAAACAATATTAGCAATAACCTATGGAACTTACATAAACATCCTTTGGGCTACATTAAAAATCACTTAAGTTCTATTACTATATTTAACAAACATTAAATAGCTAAACATTCCTACCAGATTAAGTCTTCATAATTATGGGAGGCAAGTATCTTCCATATGATAAGATTAATTTCTATTTCCACTGTCACCCTTTTTCCAAAATATTTCTGGACAATCTTGAATAGCTTTCTCCCCCTTGCCTGAGTATATAAAATTATTTCTAGTATCTTTAACTGTGGGAATTTATAATCAAACATTTTGATGCTTTTTAACATAAGAAACATGTGACTTTAAATACACAATTTGTCAGCAAAATATTCATGATGAAACTTCTCACAAATCTGTATGAGAAGGTCTATTGTAAAGTTATCAGTTGTCAGGTTACAATACCTCTGGTTGTTAGGAATAGTACCGTAGGTTTAGTAAACCCAAAATTATTATTTTTAAAGTTTGGTGTTTCCTCTCTTCTTTTTACAAGCTTTTGTAATTTATTCTCTGGTATATGGTTCCTACTATTGCCCAAGATGCTTCACATTTAGTCTTTAGCAGGATAAAGTTTAGATTTTTCCAAAACAATGATCAATACATGCCTTTGGTCTAACTTACCAAGTGATTATATGTTTTATAACAATTTGATAGTGGGGATGACGATACATGAGTAAAGTATTGTTAAAATGTATAGTATAGGTCTGTTTACAATTAAAATAGATTTTTATAGTTTTTCAAATTCCTTTATCTTTGGGGGATAGAAGATTAAAAATAGTTTATTAATAGAATGCATTTAACAATTTGATATAAACAAAAAAAACTGAGTTGAGGACTTAAAATTAAGCATGTAATGAAATCTATTTTAAATTGCTTTTCTTTAAATAAAGTCTAGGCCAATCACAATAGTGCACCTTGTTTCTATTCAGTAGGTTTATTCAAATCAATTAAAAAGTTATTGCTATATATCATTGTTATTCAAACAAGCAACATAGAAAATACTCAGCCTGTCAATTTTATTAGTAGCTCCTGTTGAGTTTTTAATTGGAAGAGACTAAAAATCACTTGCAAGGTTTTATAATCTGTGCAAATATTCATAAAGCATACTACTTACATGATTAAAGATGACTACAGAGTTTTGTACTATATATTTAAAACTATACTGGCAGTTTATGGAAGAACAAGAAAAACTGCAAACTGCCAGGCTATAAATAGTTTATAACACAGATGCTAATGAACAAACCTATGTTTTATTAATTACAAATGGCTTCTTAACAATAGTTTGGAACTATTGGCACTTAAGAATGCAGTATGAATTTTTTCTTAGGAAACAAATGTACACTGGTTTTGCAGAGACTATAAAGAGATAATAGGTTAAAAAAAATCAAGGAAAATAAAAGAAAACAACTATAGTACCAAAAATACAAGTACCGACATCCTAATAAAATGCAAAGTAATATGTTCAAGACTAACAGATATTTTCTAAACATGCTAAAACAAAATGAGCTGACCACTTATTTTAAATAAGCTGTCACTGGCTGTAGCAAACAGTCTCGCTTGTTTCTTTAGTCAAAGTAGAACCAAATTTAGAACCATTACTCAAGTAAACATCGAGTTCCAGTTTTCCTCAGTAACTTTAAAATATTCAATTACCTAAAAAGTGTACAAAGTAATGCATAACTGCCTAGTGCTTTATATTTAATGCATATATTTGTTTTTATAAAGGACATATATCTAGCACAAGAAGAAGATAAAAAATGCATCTTTTTTAAAATCACTACTCAGGAACCATGAAAAGCATAACATGGGCCATTTAGATGAGTTTTGGATGTTAACATTAGCATAATCGCTAACATTTTTAATAGCACAAATGAACCACACCAGTAAAAATGAAAAAATACTATTAAAACATGTCATGCATATCTCATACTGAACATCCAAAAGAACATTATTATAGCCTTTTTATAGATCCTACAGTTAGCACCATTTTTATATCTGAACACTGTGAAAAAGCAACCAAAGATCTTAAAAAACTAAAATTAATATAAGGATATGTGAAAAAAATCAGTATGTACTAAGGGTGGTACTAAACATTTGTCAAATATTTACATCAACACTGGGAAGCCTGCTGTACTATGAAAAAATAAAACTGAAACTGATATGCTTAACTTTCTATCCATGCTTAGCATAGCACAGGTGGGTAACTAAATTCATCCAGCATTAACCTGCCCTATAAAAAAGGCATAAACAGTAAATATCTGACTTCTTAAAATAAGCCCCCAAAATCATGATAGTAAAAGCATTTGTTTTGCAAACTTACTACATCCCCAGCCCTAAAGCCATTTAGTAGGAAGAATATCCAGGTGACTCACTATGGTATATAATTTACAACCCTTAAAGTACCCCCCTCAAAAAAGCAGCCCTTTATTTGTTTAAAATATGAAGCATATGAATTTATACCCAACAGACAGTATCAGCACTCTGTCTAGTCATTCAATACACTCCCAACATCTAAGCATCTCTCATCCCAGTAAATCATGGTGCATATATTAAGGAAGAAGAAGAGCTGAAAAAAAAATTTTTTTAAAGCAGCAAGATTTTCTCTACATGTACACTTATGAAAATAAAACTATCCCAGTATTAGGGGGAAAAAAAGTGCACAATTAAATTGGCAAGATCTTTCCTTTTTTTTTTTTTTTTTTGATTATTGATTCACTGTGTAATCAAGAGCAACCAAAGCTACTTGTCAAAGTACCCAACAGAACTTTGAGTCTTCATGCCATTTCAAGTTACAAAGAAAGTACTGTTAGCTTTTGGATTTCAGAAAGTGGGGCATCCGTTCATGTGGCCCAAGGTTCATCACCACACGACTTCCACCAGTCCACACTTGTCAAAGTGCTGTTAATCCGAAGTTGCAGCGACAGTATATCATGCCAGCTGAATCCAGCCACGTATCTGATATAGGGTCGTATTTCTGCACGGTATTCAGATAGGAAGACCCTGAGTGACCACCAACTACATAAAGGTAGTTATCAATTACTGCAGCACCAACCCCTAGGAAAAGTGGGTAAAAATAGGGAACAAATATGTTAACCATGAAGTTGACTTCTCACTAAAAATAAATTTGTATTTTAATGTTTTCTTAAAATACATTTCAATAATCTATTGTTAACTATACAAGCAACATTGCCATATGTACTTACTGGGGAAAAAAATCCCTTAACATGAAAGCAAGAGTTGAAGTCTTCCTTAACCTCTCTTCCCCAATCCTACTCTCCCTCTACTCCACCACAGAAAAATACAAAGAATGTAGTATACATCTTTCCATATGCTTTGTTTATATTTACATATTTTTCAACAAATCATTCATCTTTATCAGGTTTTTAAATATGCTGAAATATTTGAAACATATCTTGAACTACACAACCTATGCTTTAAAAATTCTACTGTATATACTGTTATACACAGTTCTAAAGGGAACAAAACTACCCAATGTTTTTTCATATTCTTATTATTTTACGACTTTCCCTCTTATGCAAGAAATATCCCTAAAGCATTTCCATCAGCAACTTAAAACCTTCCCCTTAAAATAATGTGATTTGAGTTTGGGTTCAAATGTAATTTCTTCTATTCCTCAAAGATGTTTTTGTTTTTCTCTGGGAACCCTGAAATCCAGCTTTTCCTAGATTTCCGAACACCCTGTGTACGTGAGAACATTTGAAAGTTAACATATAGACTGCTGATGTACAATAAAAAAAACAGAACAATCCAAAGATTCTGTGTGTGTGTGTTTAACATATAAAAAGACGACATTTGTTATATGGACAGAAGAGCTTCTGTAAGATACATTCTATTCCCACCATTTCTAAAAATGTGTTGTCCCAACTTTAAGAAATGATAATATGCATATTGGCATATTAAAATCACAATATAGGGCGCCTGGGTGGCTCAGATGATTAAGCATCTGCCTTCGGCTCAGGTCATGATCCCAGGGTCCTGGGATCGAGGCCTACATAGGGCTCCTGGCTCAGCAGGCAGCCTGCTTCTCCCTCTCCCTCTGCCTCTTCCCCTGCTCATGCTCTCTCTGTCTCAAATGAATAAATAAAATCTTAAAAAAAAATCACAGTATAGAAATCTATGTAGTTTTGTCAAATCAGTAGTCTCTCAAGTTCAGCACAATAAAGTTTTTTTTGTTTGTTTGTTTTTTACTGGACAAGTAATACTCTTACTATTATATTCCAAGGAACTACTATTCCAAGAATATCACAATAAGACATATCATCCTCTATGTTTAGATATTAGTTAGTTATTATTACCTGTTCTGGGTTCTTTCATTGGTCTACACACAGTCCACTGATTTTGATGAGGGTCATATCTTTCAATGCTTGACAAATGTGAGACACCATTATGTCCACCCACCACAAAAATAAAGCCTAGCATGACACCCACACCAAAGTGAATCCTTTTATCTGCCATAGATGCAACCATCTCCCAGGAGTCCTTACTTGGATCATAACGCTCCACACTGCAAATATTCACAAAAGAAAGAATTAATTTGCATATTCCTTGTACCACTCTTCCTACCAAAGCAAAATTAAAACCTACCATAGTTTTAGAAATTCCAACAGACAGATATAAAACAAGAGTAGCTTGTCCTAGATGTTTACATTTTGCTGATAAAATTGCAAGGATAAAAGCTTACCTTGTGAACTGGGAGCAAGAATACCCGTTTGCTATTCCCTTATGTCATATAAGCAGCAGGGTATATTAAGGGCATAGCGCTTCTGGAGTCAGGAAACCTCGGTTCAAGTATTAATGCTGTATACTTAGAGCTGAATGAACCCTATCCCTAACGGGTATGTGTAATCGTGGATAAGCCCTTTCCTCCACCTGAAAAAATGGGGATAACCTAACCTCAAAGGATTTATGTAAGAATAAAGCCAAATGAGTATGCATGTTCTGAAAGCGCTTTGAAAACCACAAATTAAATATAAATGTTTTCTAAGGACACTAAGGATCTTCTATACAGCTAAGAAAAAGGGAAGATGAAAAAAAGGAAAGGAGAGGAATTTTTTGCCTTATAGAAGTCGTGGTGGTTTACTGCAAAGCAAACACTGCAGATTACATAACATAAACTGGCCAATCATAATAATCTCAGAGTGATTTAGGAGAATTCAGGGGTTTAAATCAAGTCTGCATTCCAGAGAACATTCGGCATTTCCAAGCTGCATTATGGA
Source organism: Phoca vitulina (assembly GCF_004348235.1). Classification (NCBI taxonomy): domain Eukaryota; kingdom Metazoa; phylum Chordata; class Mammalia; order Carnivora; family Phocidae; genus Phoca; species Phoca vitulina. Next base: position 19,819,103 of record NW_022589710.1, read on the forward strand.
TATCCAAAGCAAATCAGAATTTAAAAAGCTTTCCTAGAAAATCCTGGAAGGACTTTAAATCTCTTATTTTGACACAAGTGAGCACAAAGGCAGGCTTGTTGAGCTTGTTCTGGTCCTAACCTAACTTCTCAAAAAAGCCTGAAGCATTTGAGAGTTAGTAGCATAATTCTGGAGTTCAGAACAGAGACTAGACTGTAGACTAGACTAGAACATAGACTAAACTATAAATATTTCTGAAAGGACATTGGGATAAAAGCCATTAGAGCTCAATTACTGGACAAGAAGAGTTGATAAACTATAGCAAGAACTTAAACTTCAAGAGCATTAGCTCCCCAAAGAAATACTCAACCATTTATCTTATAAATTTCTGCCAGCACATTTCAAAGAATAAAAACGCATGTCTATGCCCCAAATACTTTTCCTTCAATTACGGGAGCAATAAAAAGGAGGAATATTTTAGCTTACAGAGAAATAAAAATTTATAGATGAAATGCTGTTGTGCTCTTGCTTTCTCAGTTAACAAACCACAATATACTCTTCCATTAAATGCTCACAATCCAACAAAACACACACCACTCTAGTTACTATCAGAGAAAATCTTTGGAACAGCAATTGTCAAAAACAATTCAGAATTATGATTAATTTTCCATATAAGCAAGTCACTTTATGCTTTTATTTTTCTCATATATTTTTCTCCTTTATTCAGAGAATACTACAAAATACAGAAATCTCAAATTCAGACTCCAGCAGAACTCAGGTAAACAATGATACATGCATGATTATAAGAATCCAAAAAGGAATATTTAAATAAGGCTTTACGTTTATAATGCATAATATATAAGCATATAGGAATTACATTTTTCACTTTTTATTCTGCTAAGCAATGTGGTAACAGATCATTTATACATACACACACACCCATATTTATATACATTCACCACCCAAAATCTAAAGTTGTCTAACTTCATTTCATACTCAGATCTCTGAATTTTAAAATCTAGTCCAATTATATTAAATGAATGAATTTAAAATTTTGTAAGAGGGATTTCATTTTTTAGGTTTGTATTAAATCCTCATGTAAAACAATTACACTCATAGAGCAGATTAAATTTCCCAAATGCCTAACAATATTACTTTAAACATTAAAAAGGGAAGTTCATTCACACATACGAGTTGTGTATGAATCACTGTTAATGAGACTTTAAAAACCCACAAGTATATACAACTTCATTAAGTTAAATACCTGTTCATGTGGGCAGGACCATACCCACCAATGGCATATATCATTCCATCCAACACGGCTGCAGCAAAACAGCTTCTTGTTGTAGTCATTGGTGCCACAGGTTGCCATTTTCTTATTTTAGGAATATACTTCTCTACAGATTGTAAATAAGATTGTCCATCATAACCACCTAAAGCATAAAGTTCTCCTGCAAGTACTACTACTCCAAGGGTACTGCGGCTCTCATTCATTCTCTCAAGAGAAGTCCAGGTATTTGTATCAGGATTCCAGCATTCTACTGAATTTTCATGTTTTCTGATAGTGATGCCAGGACGCACGTTCGTTTCAATACCACCTATAACATACACTTTTTGGTCTAAAACACATATTCCAAATTCATAGCGAGGAATGTTTAGGGGTGCCAAACCAATCCAAGAGTCATTCTGAGGAAAGTACATCTCCACACTAAAGAATAAGCAGAAAAAATTAAATTTTAAATATCAAAATGGCCCCAAAACAAATAAAAATGTTTAATCTCTTCAGTAATCAGGGATATGTCAATTAAAACCACAACAAACCATGACACACTTTCCAGACTGGCAAAAATTTAAAGTCAGATAATAACAACTGTTGGCAAGAATGTGAGCAAGAAATGCATACTCTGTAGGTGAGAGCGTAAACTGGTACAAACTACGCTGGAAAACAATTTTGCATTATCTGGTAAAACTGAAGGTACACAAATGTTCTGACTCAGCAATTTCGTTCATGTGTATCTATACTATTGAATGCCTGTTATAGTCAGTTTTGCATCAGGACATACATACAGAAATGTTTACAGCAGCTCAGCACAATCACCCATCAAAAGGAGAATGGGTAAGTACGATGTGGTATATCCACCCTAGACTGAGCAATTCTACTCCTAGATACGTACCCAAAAGAAATGCACACATGTGTATGTTTGATGTTCACAGCAGCATTATTTGTAACAGTCAAAAACTGGAAACAGTTCAAATGTTCATCAACCATAAAACAGATAAATAAATTGTGGCATATCAGAGAATACAGCAATGGAAATAAATTACAGCTACATGTAACAGGAATTAATCTTTTTTTAAAGATTTTATTTATTTGACAGAGAGAGACACAGCGAGAGCGGGAACACAAGCAGGGGGAGTGGGAGAGGGAGAAGCAGGCTTCCTGCGGAGCAGGGAGCCCGATGCGGGGCCTGATCCCAGGACCCCAGGATCATGACCTGAGCCGAAGGCAGACGCTCAACAACTGAGCCACCGAGGCGCCCCAATCTTTTTTTTCTTTTAACAGAAGTGAATCTTATACATATAATGCCAAGGGAAAGAAGCCCAAATCAAAAGAATACATTCTGTATAGTATCATTTATACCAAGTTCAAAAACATTTCTAATCTCCAGATTAGAAATGAAGATAGTGGTTACCTTTGGGGAGGGCAGGGAGGGAACTCCAGAGTGGTTTCTGGGTGTTGGTCACATACTATTTCTTGAACTGGTTTGTAACATGCACTTTGTGATAATTCACTGACCTGTACACTTGGAATTTGTGCATTCTTCTGTATGTGTGTAACACTTTAATTCTTATTAATATGTTCATTGTAAAAAGAAAATATTGTGTTATACCCATATACTGTAATACCATACACCAATGAAACTAAGTGAACTATTGCTTCATGCAATCTCACAGATGAATTTCATAAACTTATTGTTCAGTAAGAAAACACATCCCTGAAGAATATATGTAGCATTACTCTACTTACATAAAAATGTATAAAACCTAATGCTATATTGAGGCACATGAATATGTGGCAAAATTACAATGAAAAGCAAAGAAATAATATGCAGAAAATTCAAAATAGTGGTTACTTCTAGGGGAGGAAAGGAAATGCATCAAGGAGGGACACAAGGGAATTGAAAGGTATTGTTAATAGCCTATTTCTTAAGCTGGTACTTAGATTTTTTTCTTTATACCTTGCATGCAAATTACATATGGTCTCTTGCAAGTATACATATTTCATTTCAATGTCTCCAAACTCTGTGCAATAGCATAAAAATACATATTCTCTATCCAGTATGATTAAAGAACATTCATTCATTCAACAGTTATTGAGTGCCTATATAGTTTTGTTATATTGCTTGTTTTAAAAATGTGAATTTGTTCCAATGAAAATGATACACCAGGGAATTATTTGACCTTAATGAGAGCATTTTCAGTGACGTGGTGGGGACAAATCTTGACTGGAGTGGTTCAAGAGAGAAAAGGAGATGAAGGAAAAACAGTGGATATCAACTTTTCCAAGGACTTTTCTATAAAGAATAAAACAGATGAGACAGATACAAGGATAAGCAGAGAAAACACCATGGCATCCAGGGAAGAGTGGTTTAATCTGGGAGCTTAAACCAGAACATGTCTGCATGCTGATGGCAATGATGTAGTACAGTGGGGGAAGGTGATGTAAAAGAGATACGGGATAAATGCAAGAGCAGAGCCCTTGTGCAGAGAAGAGGGAATGGAAGCTAGTAAGTAGAGAAATGGAGGGATTGATCTTAGATAGAAATAACTTGGTGGATTTGGAGATCAGATGAGTCAGTATTCTTCTGATTGCTTCTATCTTCTTAGTAGAGTAAGAGAAAAAGTCATCATCAGGTGAGAGTTGGAATGGTGAGGGTTGGGGGGGTTTGGATGTTTTTATGGAGAGAAGAGGTACAAAACAGTCCTCCAAGGAAGTGGAAGAATAAATCACTTAGGGAAAGTAAAGGGGTTGCTGACATTGCTAAGTGTCTTAAGTGAGACCACTTAAGATAGGTATGTGTGCTTCTCTAGCCACATATTGCTGCTCAGGTGCAGCCATGGCATAAGTGGAGAACTGAGTCTAACTCTAGAAGAGTATGATGGAAGAAGGGCAAGGGAGCCACGAGCGTATTCAAAGGAATGACAACAGTGATGTTCCTGGAATCTAAGCTGAGGACATGTAGTGATCAGTGAGCAGTAAGTCTTCTGATTATAGGACCAAAGGATTAAAAGTCTTGAAGGGAACAAAGAATGACTGCAGTACAGTACTGAAATAAATAAGCTAGTAAGAAAGGAGGTGGTAGTCAGAGAACGGAATGCATGAAACCAAGATTTTGGAAGTTTGAAGTCACTGGTAATGACGAAGTTGAAATATAATCATGAGAACAGTGCCTAACGTAAAGGCAGAAAAGACTTAGAAGTGAGATCAAGGAGAGAGGCAAAGTTGTTGTATAACTGTGGATCATACTATGGGGATGTTGAAATCAGCAAGAATGACTCTTTGTATAGAATGATGAGAAAGTAAGCCAGCTATAAAAATCTTCAATAAATGAAGTTACTGAAGAGATAGCAGATGTTGGCACCAAGAAGGTGTATCAAATGATACAGCCTGATGGCAAATGCTTGGAATGAGTTGAGATTTTGGAGAGAGGGGAGATGAAAAATTTGGTAAGTGGATATGAGGAACAAAGAGAACACTTACCCAACCTTTAGGACCTGTGATACATGAGGTATGGGGAAACAAAACAAAACAAAACAGGTTTGAGAGGGCTTTGGCAAAAACAGTATCCTTAAGCATCAGTCATATTTCATTAGAACAAGAAGTTGAAAATAAAGGGGATTTTTCTTATGATTGAATATGAATTCTACAGGATATGACAGACAGGTTTGAGGAATCAAAAAGAAAAGGGCTGGGGCACCTGGGTGGCTTAGCTGGTTAGGAGACTGCCTTCAGCTCAGGTCATGATCCTGGAGTCCCAGGATTGAGTCCTGCATCAGGCTCTCTGCTCAGCAGGGAGTCTGCTTCTCCCTCTGACCCTCCCCCCTCTCGTGTGTACTCTCTCTCTCTCTCTCCCATTCTCTCTCTCAAATAAATAAATAAAATCTTTTAAAAAAATAAAATAAAAAAAGAAAAGGGCTGGGTCATTAAGTTAAATTAGATGATATATAGGAACATATAATAATGGTGTAATAAAAAACAATATATTTGGGTTATAGCCCAGGTTTCTAAGACAGAGCTCCTAAACTTCTTGGAATTTTCTGAGTGATAGGAATGTCTTTTGTTATTTATAATGAGCCCTTTTCAATCACACCTGAGTTTATGCTACTGAGGTGACTACAAGTGGCCACCTAGATAGCTTCAGCATGGGGGTGGGGGAGAAGCCAAAGGTACCAACCATGTGATTTAACAGTCTGGAGGTTGAGCTCAATCAGCAATGGCCAATGATTTAATCAATCTTACCCTCATAATGAAATCTCCATAAAACTCCCTAAACAATGGGGTTTGGAGAGCTTCTAGGCTGGTGACCACTGAGATGCTAGGGGTGGGTGGCATGCCCAGAGAGGGCATGGAAGCTCTGTCCCCCTCCTCCCCATACCCTGCTCGATGTATCTCTTCCATTTGTTGCTCAGTTGTATTCTTTGTAATAAACTGGTAAGTAAAGCACTTTCCTGAGTTCTAGGAGTCATTCTGGCAAACTTGTGTGTGTGGGGGGGGTATTGTGGGAACTCCTGAACTTTCAGTCATCCAGACAGAAATATGGGTAGTGTGGGCACCCCACTTGTCGCTAGCATCTTAAGTGGGGACAGTCTTCTGGGACTAAGCCCTTAAGCAGTGGGGTCTGAGCTAACTCTGGATAGTGTCAGAATTATTGGACATGCATTTAGTGTTGGAGAACTGGAGAACTGATTGGTGTGAGAAAAAAACCTCTCAATAAGAGTTCAGCTATGATGATGGATTTTCAGAAGTGATTTAGGTAAACTGAGATACAAGATATAAAGGTTTTAGTCCTCATGGTTTTTGAGGGCAAATGGATAATTAGTTGTAATGAGAGCTTCTTTCTTGGAATCTGACTTGTAACTTAGAGCACTGAGGTGAGTGGTGTCATGAGTGGTGTGGCTCAAAGTCCATTTAACCTATTTGCACAATTATTCAAAATCACATTCTAATGTACATATTCTAATGTACTGCCATCCTTATGACTCCCTATGTGTAAGCAGAAACAATACTCAGAGCTTCCTGAGATTTCTTAAGCCACCTACCCAATCCCCACTTCCCTCTTTTGCAGACCTCCTTCCTTTTCCAGTTAAAGAGAAAAACTGAGGCTATTGGATAGTACCTATCTTAAAATCCTTCTCCCACCTCTCCTCACTCCAGCAAACCTATCCTCATATTCTGGTTATGGGACATAGAGTCCCTCTTCCTCATATTTAAAACCTTCTACATTTGAGGCACCTGGGTGGCTCAGTTGGTTAAGCGTCTGCCTTCAGCTCAGGTCACAATCCCAGGGTCCTGGGATCGAGTCCTACATTGGGCTCCTTGCTCAATGGGGAGCCTACTTCTCCCTCTGCTTGCTGCTCCCTCTGCTTGTGTGCTCTCTCTGACAAATAACTAACTAAAATCTTTAAAAATAGAAACAAAAACCTTCTACCTTTGCTTTTGATACCAACCCCTTCCAATTTCCTCTAAAATCTTGCTTTATCAATGACCATTCCTCTATCCTGTATCTTTACCTTATCCCTCTTTACTGGCATCTGATAATAAACATACTCATGTCTCTCTCTCTTCAAGAACAAAATAAACAAAAACTTCCTCTGACCTATCATTTTGCCTTGCCTCTCTCCTCATCTCAGCCAAGATTCTTAAAAGTCTTCATAGTTTATTTCCTTATTTTTTATACACATCTCAATCTGCTATAATATATCCACAGCCTTCCTACAATTCTGCTGAAATTACTCCACCAAAAGTCATTAATGATCTCCACATAGCCAAGTTCAAGAGCCACTTTTCTATCTTTATATGTCTGGAACATTCCTTAGCATCTTACACTATTAATCACACTTCTTCCTTCTTGGCACATTTAAATTCCTTGGCTTTCATGACATTATTCTCTCTTGATTCTCCTACCTCCAAGATTGTTCTTGTGGCCTTATTAAATAGGGCACGTTCTGCATGGAGCACTGGGTGTTATATGCAAACAATGAATCATGGAACACTACATCAAAAACTAATGATGTAATGTATGGTGATTAACATAACATAAAAAAAAATTGTTCTTGTGGCCTTCATCTAGAATATTAATGTTCTCCAGAGTCATTTATGAACCAATCTTTTTTTCCTTTCTATATGTTCTCAGTGGGTAGAAAGAAGGGACATTTAAACCAGTCAAGAAGTCCAGAAGACTTCATGGTTTTAATTTATACCTCCAAATGATATTACATGCCAAAACCTTCAAAATACCCAGCTTTGATCTCTTCGTTGAGCTTTGCAATCATTTCTGGCTAGTGGGACATCCTTCACTTGGATATTTAATAGGCACTTCAAACTCACTATGTCCGAAAGTGAACACATTACTTTCCCCTTTAAAATGGCTCCTCTTCCTATATTCTCTCTTGTGGTATATCAGATTCATCCAATATCTAACCAAGAAATCTAACTCATCTTTGATTCTTCCCTCTCACCACCCCCCCATATCCATTCACTAAATCCTGTCAATTTTCTCTCTTTAAACATTTCTTAAATTAATGCCCCCTTCTCTATCTTTGCTACTTTCACTTTGGACCTCATAATCTCTTGCCTGTACTTTTATAATAGTCTCTTTCCTAATGACTCGGATACTAATTCTGGCCCCTCAATCTTTCTCCATAAGGCAGCCAAGGATGATCTAATATATGAATCTGATCATTTCACTACCCTCCTTAAAATTGTTTCTTGACCCACATAAGAAAAATCCTCTTCATCATGGCACAGGATACTTTCTTTGACTTGGCCCATACTGACAACTGCCTACCCCTTACTGTTTAGATCTTTGAACTTTATTTTTATTTTTAACTTGCATTTGTTTTTTTTTCCCCTAAGATTTTATTTTAAGTAATCTCTACACCCAACGTGGGGCTCGAACTTACAACCCTGAGATCAAGAGTCGCATGCTCCACCAATTGAGCCAGCCAGGGGCCCTTGATCTTTGAATTTTATGCTCTGGAATATCAAACAGTTTTTAATCTTCTGCAGATCCTATACTCTATCATTCTACTGTGTCTTTGTGTACTCCCAGTGACTTTTTGCTTGGGTCTTGCTTAGCAACTTCAACACTCAGCTTGGATGTTAACTTCTCCACAATATCTTCCTTAAATCCCCCAAATGGGATAAATGCCTTTCCTTAATACTTCCATGGTATTATCTTTATCACTGCATTAACACTACATATTATAATTATCTACTTAAATATCTGTCTCCTTAACTAAATTATAAACTTGTTAAAGATCCATTATCCAGCATAGTGTGTCTGATGCACAGGTGTTAAATATTTTTTGTAGAATTAAATAAAATAATTTTTTTAGATTGATTCACATTTTTCCATAGTTATAAATAATACTGCAATAAATGGCTTTGTGCAAATGACATTGAATTTTTTTTTTTTTTTTTTCCTGGGGTGCCTGGGTGGTTCAGTCGGTTAAGCATCTGACTCTTGATCCCAGCTCAGGTCTTGATATCAGGGTCTTAACTTCAAGCCCTGCGTTGGGCTCCATGCTGGGCGTGGAGCCTACATAAAAAAAAATTTTTATTTTCTTATAACAGATGTAAGATGAAAGATTACTGGCTCTAAACATATGAACAGTTCTTATAGCTTTTTAATAATTTATGTATGTTATTTTTAATACTTGAGAGACCAAGAGGCAACTGGTCAAGAATTTTTACCATGTAAATTCACATTTGGAATTTTTTGTCATGGTATTTTACTAGTATAGTTTACTTTATGCCAATAATTAGTGCCTTTAAAAATAAGAGTAAATAATCAATTTTTGTAGTCACCATAACTAATATTCTACCTATAGACCAGTTTCAATGATACTAGGTTTAGACTATGCAATTAATTTATTCTTTTTAATTTTTTTTAAAGATTTTATTTATTTGTTTGACAGAGAGAGACACAGCGAGAGTGGGAACACAAGCAGGGGGAGTGGGAGAGGGAGAAGCAGGCTTCCCGCCGAGCAGGGAGCCCGATACGGAACTCGATCCCAGGACCCTGGGATCATGATCTGAGCCGAAGCGAAGGCAGACGCTTAACGACTGAGCCACCCAGGTGCCCCGCAATTAGTTTAATTTAGACAATTAAAATGCAACTGAGACTTTCTAAAAGATACAGATATATCAGTTGACACTGCTAAAACATCAATAGTTTCCTACCATTGGAGGGGGGAAAAAGCAATCTACTAAATTTTTGAAAATGGCCAGAAAGAAATCACAGTATTAAACTTATCAAACATGAAAGTTTTCAGGAAGCATTCCCATTTAAGGGTAAAGCAAAGGTAACATCCAGCTACATTTTCTTTTTAATTTTTTTTTCAAGATTTTTTATTTATTTATTTGACAGAGAGAGACACAGTGAGAGAGGGAACACAAGCAGGGGGAGTGGGAGAGGGATAAGCAGGCTTCCTGCCGAGCAGGGAAACTAATATGGGGCTCCATCCCAGGACCCCGAGGATCATGACCTGAGCCGAAGGCAGACGCTTAATGACTGAGCCACCCAGGCGCCCCTGTATTTTCAATGTATAAAAGTTACTTGTGTAATGCTCCAAATTAGGGACTGGCAAACTATGGCTAAGGGCCAAATCCAGCCCACCAGGTACTTTTGTAAATGAAGTTTTGTTGGAACACAGTCATCTCATTTGTTTACATATTGTCTATCGCTGCTCTCACACTACAGTGGCAAGAGCTGAGTAGTCATAAGAGATCATATGGCCACAAAGTCTAAAATATTTACTATCTGGCTCTATACAGAAAAAGTCTGACAACTCCTACTGTAGATTATTAGAAAAGAAAGCACTCTTTACTACTGTCATTAAAAAATATTTATACTGAAGAAAATAAATATGTATGTCCATGATTTGTATTCAGCATCCTACTTTTTCTTATTTCTTTGGTGATTCTTCTACTTGATGGTATTCATTCAAAACCACTCTTATCCCCAGTCTGCCCTCATCAAAGATTCCTAGCTCTCCTCTTTAGCATCTTCTGTTATAGTTAGCAATAATAAATCCCTACTGACCTGGTCAAATGATAATGTAAACAGTTTCATAAATTAAAAGAAAAAAAAGACATAAAATGGTAGAAAAGTAACCAAAATTCATAAAGTTTGGGCACGGGGAAGCTGGGGGGAGGTTGTTAATAACTGAGAGTGTTGAAAGGAATGGATGACAATGTGATTAAAACAACCAGATAAGTGTTTTAGGAAGAATAAAAGAAACAAACCAAAAAAAGCAAATAAAGAAAGTGAATAGTAAAATAAAACTATTTAAAAAATAGAGGAAATTAGCACACTTAAAAAGTATAAAATCTTTTAGCATCTATCCTTTAAGAAAGCCTTCTATTTACCTATCCAAACAGGCAAATAGTCCAGATTTTCCTCCTACGGCACAAAGTACTTTGGGAGCACAGCGAGGTCGTGTCATCAGGACAGTCTGATGAGAGAGTCTATGTTCAGGCATAAAGTGGTACTTTAGGGCTTCATTCAAAAGATGTTTACAAGTGCGATCATCACGAATAAGATGATTTGCTTCATATAGTCTAGTGAGAAACTTAACACTCAGCAATGGTAATCTCACACTATTAAGTAGCTGTGCTAAGTATTTCTGACGTTCTTGTACATCATACTTGATCCAAGACTCAAGGGCATAAAAAACAGTCTCTTCGGTAGCTACATTCAAACAGTCATTGGAAACAATTTCATCTAAATCAGCATGGGTAAGCTCAAAAAACTCTTCAGTCTGGCAAACAGCTTCAAAATTCTGGCATATGTATTTAGTAGCTGCCAAATAAAGGTCATGACAACCGTATGTCTCTGCAAAACGAGAAATTCCGATACAATTACCAGGATCAAGCTGGCTTTCAAGAAATGCACAACATTCCTTCAGGACAAGTTTTATCTGGAGTAGGTTTGCTGCTGGAAGGAGAGATTCAACTGTGTCCTGTGAAATAAAAACAGTTCCTGTATAGGCATACTCCACAATGGCCTGGAGAGCAGTTTCATCAATGCACTGAAACTCAACCTCACTGTTCTCTTTTTCAGAAAGGTTTCCAGTGAACATAGCTTTGAAATATGGGCTGATGCTGGCAAGTACCACTTTGTGAGCATGGATTTTAACATCACCGACTCGAAGGATGATGTCACAGAGTTCGTGATGTTGACGAAGAAGATTCAAGCCCTGCAGAAGTTGTTCCGAATGTAAGTGGGTTAAGTTAGCAAGCATGTAGGTTGGGGACGTGTGGTCCATCTGCACAAAAACAAAAAGCATGAACAGTTATTTCCAAATAATCTTGCCTGTATGATTCCCTTTTCAAATACTACAAAATAAATGAAATTTGTTGTTTATTGGCCTGTTTGTTGGTTTTTAAATACTTTATACTAAATACTAGACCAAGGCTTTTAGCAATCATATAATTAACAATCACATAATTCAATTCCTATTATAGATACTAGGAAACAAAGGCCCAAAGGTTATGTGATATGCCCCAAACCACAAAGGTCTCTTGACAATGGACTTTTGGACTGGAACTCTGCCAGCTCTTCTGTTTCCTTTCATTAAATTCAAGCCTGAGTTACCACTGAAACAAAATGCAAATGTGGGGGAAAAAAAACCGCCTAAAGGAAAATGAGTTTTGAAACAATGTTAATAATTTTTTGGCTATTTTCTCAATAATAATATCAATGCCTGCCAATCTAATCAAAAGATGCTTTACTTGGAAAGTAATTTCATGTTAACTCACACACTTAACCCAAAGACTTAGTAATTACTTTAATAAAGGGTGCCGAATTTATTTTTTTAAAGATTTTATTTATTTATTTGACAGAGAGAGACACATCGAGAGAGGGAACACAAGCAGGGGGAGTGGGAGAGGGAGAAGCAGGCTTCCTGCGGAGCAGGGAGCCCGATGCGAGGCTCAATCCTAGGACCCTGTGATCATGACCTGAGCCGAAGGCAGACACTTGACTGAGCCACCCAGGTGCCCCAAGGGTGCCGAATTTAACAAAAGTATTACTATCAACTAATTCAATAACAAAAAATTAATGTGAACACAATCTGATGCTCTATAATGAAGGCAATTAGGCTCACTTACTCATCTAGACCTTATCTACTCAACTCTTCAACATACCTTTGATCATATTCAATCAATCTTTCTGCCACTTTGTACTTCTGGAAGATGAAAAAGAATAAAAAATAGGAGAAAAGAAAAGGGATGAGAGAAAAAAGAAGAAAAAGAAGCAACAGGAACTGTGGTAGGCTGAATAATGGCTCCCCAATAAAGACATCCACATCCTAACCCCTGGAACCTTTCAGTGTTACTGTATGGCAAAAAAGACACTACAGTTATAATTAAGGATTTTGAGATGGAGACATTATCTACTGGATTATCCAGGTGGGCCCTAAATGCAACCACATGTACCTTATAAGAAGACAGTAGATTTGACACGGAAAAAAGAAAAGAAGGTAATGTGACCACAGAGGCAGAGATTAGAATGATGCAGCCACCAACCAAGTTAATACTGGCAGCCACCAGAGGCTGGAAGAGGCAAGGAACAGATTCTTCCCTGAACCTCCAGAAGGAGGATAGCCCTGCCAACACCTTAATTTCAGCCCAGTGATAACTAATTTCAGACTGTGAAAGAATAAATTTCTGTTGCGATTTGTTACAGCAACCATAAGAAATTAATACATCGATACTTCAGAATGGATCTTAGCAGCTGCTGAGAAATATGAATTGTTTCCTTCCTACCTCAAACATAAGTTATTGGGATAATAAAAAAGTAGATTTGATTCCAATTTTTAAGGTATTATCAAATAAATCAAAACATTCCAAACACTATTAAGTAATATCCATACTGGTAGGACTGAGAGAGTGTAGTACTTTATTCCTGTGCATTTTTAAGTGGAAATATCCATATATTGAAACTTTTATCTTTATCGAGAACTTCATCATTTCACACCTGTTTCAAATGAATTTTAAATCTATTAACAAATTATGTTATCATGGCCACCTAGCAGCTGATATCACCAACCTCCACTTCTGATCTCTCCAAATAATTCCACACACATCTAAAAGAATAATTCTCAATCATGGTATGAACAAGTCTCAAGAAATTTCTGAAAAAAAAAAAAAAAATTCTGGGTCTTCCAGTAGGTTCTTTATTCCAGAACAGACAACCGTCAAGAAGACAGCAACCACAGGCATAAGTTTAAATCTGGATCTGTACTTTTACTTACTATAGTATTGATGTTTTAATCTGTTTAACTCCCTTTAGTCTCAGTTTAATGGAAAAAATATCTTGACTAAAAAGTGAAAAATGAACAACAGGAATGGAAACTAGATATAGAAAATAAATGATAAGATTAAGAAAGCAGTCCCAGCTGCTTTACCTCTAGTTAACTTCTCTCATCTTTATTTTTCTTATCTGTAAAATGAGATCATTATACCTGAGCTATATACCTCACAAGGCTTTTGGGAGTCCAAATTAGATACTGCACGTGAAAAAACAATAAACTGTTAAGAGTTTTAAGCATAGGGTATTAAGGTGAGGCAAGAGGTGTAACAGTATCAGGAAAGCACAGGGACCTTGGAAATGTAAGATAATGAGCTTTAGTCCTAACTGGGCCATATACTGTTGTTATATGGAATTGGTACATTTCTTAATCTAAGTATTTTTTTTATTCATAAAGAATACCTCCCTCTCAGAAGGTTACATGAAAATGGTTTTTTAAAATGTAAAATTCCACACAACTTGATGTGCTATAAATACAGCACTTAAGTGCCATTTTATTAAGTTGCCTCTTCCCATATCTTCACTTTCACTAATTCCCATCTTTCCACAATGACCTTTTACTCCAATATAGCTCCTGTAATTATTACAGCTCTATACAAGTATTTTCTTACCAAATGCCAGATGTTTTTCTTAACCTTTCTCCTCTAATCTTCTTTTCATCTAATTCAAATTCTCAAAAAAGGCTGGGTCAAAATTAACTCCATCTATAAGTCTGTAAACATTTAAGTACCCAACTCCTTTACATGCAATTAATTATATGTGCTGTTTTGTATAACATAAACAACTCTCTCATTGTCTGAGACTCTCAACTCTCTCAACTCTCATTTGTCTGATTTAACAAGAATATTATTCAGACTGAAAAGTGCAGAATAAACAGGAAAGGTGAATGGATACAGAAAATAAGAGAAGGGATTGAAAACGGAGCTATAGCTAATGAAACAAGAAAAGGAAATAAAAGGTAAACTGATTGGAAAGGAAGAAATAGAACTGTCTTTGTTGGCAGGTGAAATGACTGTCTATGTAGAAAATCTGAAACAATCAATAGAAACCCTTCTGGAACTAATAAGCAATTATATAGTAAGGTAAAAGATACACGGCTAATATACAAAAGTCACTTTTCTATATATCAGCAATAAACAAGTGAAATTTGAAATTAAAAACATATTACCGTTGACATTAACACCTACAAAAAATGAAACACTTAGATACAAATCTAACAAAATGTACACAAGTTATATGAGAAAAACTATAAAATTCTAATGAAAGAAACCAAAGAACTAAATAAATGGATATTCCATGTTCATGGGTAGGAAGACTCAATATTATCAAGATGTCAGTTCTTCCTGACTGGACCTATAGATTCAATGCAATCCCTATCAAAATTCCAGCAGGTTATTTTGTGGCTCTGGCAAACTGATTCTAAAGCTGATATGGGGAGCTAAAGGTGCAGAATAGCCAAGTCAATATTGAAAAAGAAGAACAAAGCTGAAGAACTGACATTACCTAATTTCAAGAATTATTATAAAACTATAGTAATCAAGACAGGGTAGCACTAGTGAAAGAACAAATAGACCAATGAAACAGAATAGAGAGCCCAGATATAGAACCACATAAATATAGTCAACCGATCTTTATCAAAGCAGCAAAGTCAATACAATGGAGAACAGATATCTTTCCAACAAACAGCACTAGAACAACTGGATGCTAAAAAATGAATCTAGGGCGCCTGGGTGGCTCAGATGGTTAAGCATCTGCCTTCAGCTCAGGTCATGATCCCAGGGTCCTGGGATCGAGTCCCACATCGGGCTCCTGGCTCAGCGAGAAGCCTGCTTCTCCCTCTGCCTCTCTCCCTGCTCATGCTTTCTCTCTCTCTCTGTCTCAAATGAATAAATAAAATCTTAAAAAAAAAAAAAATGAATCTAGACATGGAGCTTACATCCTTCAAGAAAAATTAACACAAATGTATCATAGACCGATGTAAAATGCAAACCTATAAAACGCCTAGAAGATAACATAGGAGAAAAATCTAGATAACATGGGTATGGCAATGACTTTTTAGATATGACACCAAAGGCTCCATTCATTAAAGAAAGAATAGATAATCTGCATGTCATTAAAATAAAAAACTTCTGCTCTGAGAAAGACAATGTCAAGAGAACAAGAAGACAAAACATACCTTGGGAGAAAATATTTTCAAGAGACATATCTGATAAAGATGTGGCGTATATAGATACAATGGAATAGTACTCAGCCATCAAAAAGAATGAAATTTTGCCCTCTGCAATGCTGTGGATGGAACTAGAGGGTATTATGCTAAGCAAAATAAGTCAGTCAGAGAAAGACAAATACCATGATTTCATTCATATGTAGAATTTAAGAAACAAAACAGATGAACATGGGGAAGGGAAGGAAAAATAAAATAAGATGAAAATAGAGAGGGAGGCAAACCATAAGAGATGCTGAACTCTAGGAAACAAACTGAGGGTTGCTGGAGGGCAGCTGGTTGAGGGGAAGGGGTAACTGGGTGATGAGCATTAAGGAGGGCACTTGATGTAATGAGTACTGGGTGTTATATGCAACTGATGAATCACTAAATTCAGGCCCTGAAACTAATAATACAGTATATGTTAACTAAATTGAATTTAAATAAAGAATTTTAAAAAAAAGAACTATCATTCAGAAAAAAGAACCCTTAAAATTCAACAATATAAAAATGAACATGATTAAAAAATGAATAAAAAACCTTAACAGACATCTAACCAGATAAGATATACATACAGATGGCAAGAAAGCATAAGAAAAGATGTTCAAGGTCATATGTTATTAGAGAACTGCATATTAAAACAAGAATGAGATACTACTTCACACCTATTAGAATGGTCAAAATCCGTAACACTGGGGATAACCAAGTCCTGGAGAGAATACGGGGCAATAGGAACTCTCATCATGGCTTGAGGGAATGCAAAATGGTACAGCTACTTTAGAAGACACTTCGATGGTTTCTTATACTAAACATACTCTTACCATATAATCCAGCAACTGCCCTCTCGTGTTTATCGAAATGAACTGAAAACTTACGTCCACACAAAAACTGCACATGGGTGCTTACGGCAGCTTTATTCATAAGTGCTAACACTTGGAAGCAACCAAGATGTCCTTCATTAGGTGAATGGGTAAACTGTGGTACATCAGAACAATGGGATATTATTCAGTGCCAAAAAGAAATGCTTCACATCAAGCCATGAAAAAACATGGAGAAAACTTAAATGCATATTGCCAAGTGAAAGAAGCCAATCTGAAAAGGCTATATACTATATGATTCCAATTATATGACATTCTGGAAAAGGCAAAACTATGGAGACAATAAAAAGATCAGTGGTTGCTAGGGATTAGAAGGAAGGCAGGGATGAACAGGTGAAGCACACAGGATTTTTTAGGGCAGTGAAATTACTCTGTATGATACTATAATGGTAGATATGTGTCATTATACATTTGTCCAAATCCATGAATGTACAATACCAAGAGTGAATTTATGGACTTTGGGTGATAATGATGTGTCAATGTAGGTAGGTAACAAATGTACCACTCTGGTGGGGATGTTGATAATGAGGGATAGTATGCACGTGCTGGGGCAGGATATATATGGGAAATCTCTGTACCTTCCTCTCAATTTTGCTGTGAACCTAAAACTGCTCTAAAAACATAGTCTTTAAAAAATAGGACACCTAGCTACTTTATAAGCTCACATCTTCCCAGACTAAATAATAATGTTCCAAGATACTTAAAAGAATCTTCAAATAAAATCCCTGAATCACTGCCAGGGCCACAAGACTGGAGACTGTTTTCAAAAATAAGACAGTAAATTCTACAAACATTTTGGGTGAGGTTAATGTTAATTTCAAATAACATTTTAAAATAAATGTTTGATTTCTGAATACCTAGTAGAGGACATAGTGACCTCTAGGACTAGGATGGATGAGCTAATAATAATAAGACATGTCACAGACTAATCTTCTCTTTTTGATATATTTAGAAGACTTGGAGGTCAAGAAAATACACCTGATGTTTGTAAAGAATTTTACAATGACTTTCATGATTTTCTTGACAGTGAAACTAAAAAATATAAGCTAGTTCAGTTAGCTAAATTAGCAACACTAGCACATACTACTTAATGGAATGAGGTCTACCTGGAGGAAGGCTTCTAGAGTATGCTATAAGGCCAAAATGAAGATACTTGGGCATGCCCTTCAGTTCTACAGATGACATGAAGCTTCCAAAGACAGCAAAATCATTGGTTAACAAATCAAGGATCCAAAAGACCTGATATCTAATAAGAAATTTAAGAGGGATAAATATTAAGATTCCAAAGTGGATTCCAAAACAACTACATAAGTATAACTTAAGAGAGAAAAGACTCGTCTGTAGGATGTGTTTAAAGGGCTCAGGGGTTTTAATTTTAGTATTATTTTATTATACTAAGCTTATGTAGGTTTAAGTTGCAATAATGTAACTATAATATGCAGAACTAGAGGAGATATTCTCACTTTGCTCTGGGAATGTCACACCACATTCTGGAGTACAGATTTTAGGTACCATCTTTTAAAAGGGAGCTGAACAAAGTATAACACATAATGAAGAAAAGAAATTCAAATCATGTCTTTTGGGTAATGGAACTGAGGATGTTGAGTCTAAAGAGAAGGAAATCTGAGAGGGTTATCTTGTAAAAAACCTAAAAGTTATTCAATAATAATAATATAATAACATAGGGCTGTTTGGAGGATTAAATAAATTTATACATATAAAGTGCTTAGAATAGCGTTTATCACTAAGTAAGCTCTTGATAAATATTATTTTATCAATAAGTTATTTTATTACTAGTGAATTTCTCAAGTTGTTTACTTAAGAGGTATTCTGCTTTCTGTGTTGCATCATCTCTCACTGCTAGGTAAGAAATCCACCCTGTACCACTGACATCCTGTGCCCCACAAACTATTGCAGAATCATTCATTTGTAAATCAAGTTAATGAGTTACTGATTCGATTTGTTTTTATATAAATAGGAATCATATAGTGACAGATCCTTATATAAACTAAGTTTTGTATATTCAAGACCGATAAATTACCATTAACATATGATATGAAAGCATGATACAATACTGATTTGTAAAAATACTCACACACATATGTACACACAAAACACACACGTGTGTGTGTGTGTGTGTGTGTGTGTGTGTGTGTAGATCTCAAATATCCATATATGCAGAACAGTATGATTTTAAGAGACTGGGCTCAGGAATCAGGGTCCTAGGGTTACAACATTGTCTTTAGTATTTACTAGCTATGTGACCTTGGGAAAGTGATCTTAAAGTCTCAGTTTTCTCATGTGTAAAACACAGATAAAACAGTACACATAACTCAATAACTGTTAGAGGCTATTTACTATTATCATTATCATCCTTAAAAAGGCTTATTTTTTGCTAGCTAACCCATGTGACTTCCTTTCATGGTTACTAAAATAGAAACGAAGCTTACTTACTATCAAGTGAACTAACATAATCAAAGCCTGGCTAATTTGACCAGAAAAGATACGACAAGCCACTTTTAAATTTTGACAGTTTATTAGTTATAGACAGTGAAAAGAAGAGTAAACCAAAGACTAAGCTTCCTGAATCCTTGTCTCACACACCAAAAAGGACAACACCAAAACAAAAGGGGCTAGATGATGGCAACACAAGCTGTGAAGAACCCAAACTAGACTGCAGCTAGGCAGTTTTATATTCTGCAGCTCTATTCTTTGGGGTAGGGGGGACATGAAAGCCCCACACCTCATCATAATCAGGGAATTGAAAGGGAATTGAAAGGAAGCTGTCTCATGATGACAGACTCTTGGGGGTTGTAAAGAGTGAAGTGGGAGATGGCCTTCTCTCATTTCAGAAGAATCACAAGGTGTCCAATGCTCAGATAAGCTGTGGTCCCAGGATCCAAGCTTTTGCCTACCTGGCCATATACAAGGTTACGATGAAGGTCATAATGAAGCTGTTTTCCTACACTTATATCCTCTATAGCATTTCTCCTTTATCCTACTTTCTTAGTATCCCCCCAAATAATAAAAATGATCAAAGTTTTAAAAACCACTCAAAGAAAGGGTACTAGTAAAGATGACTTTGTAAAAGAACACCCATACATACTTCTGTACATCACTGTACAGGATACAAATGACACAGTCAATGTTCATTAAGAAATACTAAGAAAAGGGAAGGAGTCCAAGATGGCAGAGGAGTAAGAGACCTAAATTTCCTCTGGTCCCAGGAAGTCAGCTAGATAGCTATCAAATCATTCTGAACACATGTGAACTCAACCAGAGATGGAAGAAAAGAATAGCTGTAACTCTATGAATAGAGAAGCAACCACTTTCTGCAAGGTAGGAGGTGTGGAGAAGTGAATTGGAGGCTGTATATGGGGAGACAGACCGCGGTGGGGAGGGAACCTCCATCAGCCAGCTACCGGCAAGTGATTTAGCAGCAGAGCACAAAAACAGAACTTTTAGAAGTCTGTTCTGGTGAGGGACGTAGCTCAGGCTGCTAAGCCGGGACAAAACCCTAGCTGGGACAGTGTGGTCTCAGGATCCTCGGGGTCACAGGAAGACTGGGGGTGCCTGAGTGTGGCAGGGCTCCCAGGCATCAGAGGGGGGGAAGCTGACTGCTATCAGTGAACCCAGGAGTGGGCTCTCAGCTCAGGGTTGCCATCAACTGTGAACTATGGCACAGAGGGGACTGCTCTCTGAGCAGGGGCCCAACAAGCAGCAGAACCAGAGAGACCCCCATTTCCTCCCCCGGGAAGAGTGGCACGGGAGCACACCACAGGAATCTGCAGGATTTGGAGACTCGAAAGGGGGTCACGTGCCTGAGACAGAAACGCTCAGTCACAGGCTGGGTGAGCATGGAGTGCTGCCAGAGACCAGGGAGACAAGAGTAACTGACTGCTTTTCCCTGAGGGCTCACTGAAGAGTGGGGCACCCGGGCCCCATAGATTGGGAGGCCAGAGATTGGGAGGCCAGAGATTGGGAGGCTGCAATTTTCATTCTCATCCTTTAAAGCTGTGCTGAAAGCCTTCAGGGAACAAAAGCCACATAGAGCAAACCAGAGCATATTACTTAGCTTGGCCCCCTGGCAAGGGCAGTGCAATTCCGCCTGGGGCAAAGACACTTGAGAATCAAGGCAACAGGCCCCTCTCCCAGAAGATCAGCAAGAACATCCAGCCAAGACGAAGTTTACTGATCAATGAGAACTACAAAACTCCACATAGCACATAGAACTCATGACTTTTTTCCCATGATTCCTTACACTTTCAACTTTAATTTTTAAAATTTTCTTTATTTTTTTAAAAATGTTTCTTCCTTTCTTTTTTCAACCGATTTCTTATTTTATCAACTCCTTTTTAAATCTTTTTTTAATTTTCACTTTTACAGTTACATTTCATCCTTTCAATGTATTTAATTTTATTTTTGGATATACAAGTTTTTCTTTCTTTACAATTTTGAGATGTAGTTTCCTCTAAAACTGACCAAAATACACTCAGGAGATAGTGTATGGCTGTTCTGTTCACTTGTCTGTTTAGATCCCTTCCTTTGTTGTTGTTGTTCTTGGTTTTTTGCTTTTGTTTTTTCTTGTCTTTTAATTTCCATTTTTGTTACATTCTACCCTTTCATTGTATTTAATTTTATTTTTGTACATATATAAGCTTTTCCTTCTTTACAATTGTGGGACCTAGTTTTCTGAAAAACAGACCAAAATACACACAGAAATGTATTGCTCTATTCTGCACACCTGACTGTTTATATTCTTTTTTTTTCTTTTCTTCCCGCCCCCCCACCCCCCGCCAGGTTTCAGATCTCTTCTGATTTGTTTAGTGTATATTTCTCTGGGGTTGTTGTTGCCATTTTACTATTTTGTTCTCTCATTCGTCTATTTTTCCCTGGACAGAATGACAAGATGGAAAAACTCACCTCAAAAAAGAGAATAAGAGGCAGTACTGACTGCCAGGAACCTAATGAATACGGACATTAGTAAGATGTTAGAACTAGAGTTCAGAATAACGATTATAAAGATACTAGCTGGGCCTGGGACGCCTGGGTGGCTCAGTTGGTTGAGTGTCTGCCTTCCACTCAGGTCATGATCCCAGGGTCCCTCTGCCTGCAGCTCCCCCGCTTTTGTGCTGTCTGACAAATAAAAAAAAAAAAAAAAAGATACTGGCTGGGTTTGAAAAAAGCATAGAAGACACTAGAGAATCCCTTTCTGGAGAAATAAAAGAACTAAAATCTAACCAAGTCGAAATCAAAAAGACTATTAATGAGATGCAATAAAAAATGGAGGCTCTAACTGCTATGATAAATGAGGCAAAAGAGAGAATTAGTGATATAGAAGACCAATGATGGAGAATAAAGAAGCTAAGAAAAAGAGAGATAAACAACTGGATCACAAGAGGAAAATTCGAGAGACAAGTGATACCATAAAGTGGAACAATATTAAAATAATTGGGATCCCAGAAGAAGAGGAAAGAGAGAGAGGGGCAGAAGGTATAGTGGAGCAGATTATAGCAGAGAACTTCCCTAATCTGGAGAAGGAAACAGGCATCAAAATCCAGGAGGCACAGAGAACTCCCCTCAAAATCAGTAAAAATAGGTCAACACCCCGACATAGAATAGTGAACTTACAAATCTCAGAGACAAAGAGAAAATCCTGAAAGCAGCTGGGGATAAGAGGTTGGTAACCTACAAGGGTAAAAACATTAGATTGGCAGCAGACCTATCCACGCAGCCGTGGCAGGCCCAGAAAGGACTGGCATGATATACTCAGAGCACTAAATGAGAAAAATATGCAGCCAAGAATACTTTATCCAGCTAGGATGTCATTCAAAATAGAAGGAGTGATAAAAAGCTTCCAGGACAAATAGGAATTAAAATAATTTGTGATGACCAAACCAACCTTATAGAAAAGGGGTCCTCTAAGCAAAGAGAGAACCCAAAAGTAACATAAACCAGAAAGGAACAGAGACAATATAAAGTAACAGTCACCTTACAGGCAATACAATGGCACTAAATTCATATCTTTCAATAGTTACTCTGAATGTAAATGGGCTAAATGCCCCAATCAAAAGACAAAGGGTATCAGACTGGATAAAAAACTAAGACCCACTGATATGCTATCTGCAAGAGAGTCATTTTAGACCCAAAAACACCTCCAGATTTAAAGCGAGGGGGTGGAAAACCATTTATCATGCTAATGGACATCAAAAGAAAGCTGGGGTGGCAATCCTTTTATCAGACAAATTAGATTTCAAACCAAAGACTGTAATAAGAGATGAGGAAGGACACTATATCATAATTAAAAGGCCTATCCAACAAGAAGATCTAACAATTGTAAATATTTGTTTACTAACTTGGGAGCAGCCAATTATATAAGCCAATTAATAACAAAATCAAAGAAACACATCGACAATAATACAGTAATAGTAAGGGACTTTAACACACCCCTGCAATGGAGAGATCATCTAAGGAGAAGATCAAAAAGGAAACAGGGATTTGAATGACACACTGGACCAGATGGGCTTCACAGATATATTCAGAACATTCTATCCCAAAGCAAAAGAATACACATTCTTCTCGAGTGCACATGGAACATTCTCCAGAATAGATCACATCCTGGGTCACAAATCAGGTCTCAACTGGTACTAAAAGATTGGGATCATTTTCTGCATATTTTTGGACCACAATGCTTTGAAACTAGAACTCAATCACAAGAGGAAATCTGGAAAGAACTCAAATACATGGAGGCTAAAGAGCATCCTACTAAAGAATGAATGGGTCAACCAGGAAATTAAAGAAGAATTTTAAAAAATCCATGGAAACAAATGAAAATGAAAACACAATTGTTCAAAATCTTTGGGATGCAGCAAAGGCAGTCCTAAGAGGGAAGCATATAGCAATACAAGCCTTTTTCAAGAAACAAGAAAGGTCTCAAACATACAACCTAACTTTATACCTAAAGGAGCTGGAGAAAGAACAACAAATAAAGCCTAAACCCTGCAGGAGAAGAGAAATAATAAAGATTAGAGCAAAAGTCAATGAAATAGAAACCAAAAGAACAGTAGAACAGATCAATGAAAGTGGGAGCTGGTTCTCTGAAAGAATTAATAAGACTGATAAACCCCTGGCCAGACTTATCAAAAAGAAAAGAGTAAGGACCCAAATAAATAAAATCATGAATGAAAGAGGAGAGATCACAACCAACACAGAAGAAATACAATTATAAGAACATATTATGAGCAACTATATGCCAACAAATTAGGCAATCTGGAAGAAATGGATGCATTCCTAGAGATGTATCAACTACCAACACTTAACCAGGAAGAAATAGAAAACCTGAACAGATCATAACCCGCAAGGAAATCGAAGCAGTAATCAAAAATTCCCCAACAAATAAGAGCTCAGGACCACATGGCTTCCCGGGGGAATTCTACCAAACATTTAAAGAAGAATTAATACCTATTCTTCTGACACTGTTTCAAAAAATCAAAATGGAAGGAAAACTTCCAAACTCTATGAGGCCAGCATTACCTTGATCCCAAAACCAGACAAAGACCCCACCAAAAAGGAGAATTACAGACCAATATCCCTGATGAAAATGGATGCAAAAATTCTCATCAAAATACTAGCCAATAGGATCCAACAGTACGTTAAGAGGATTATTCACCATGATCAAGTGGGATTTATTCCTGGGCTGCAAGGTTGGTTCAACATCCACAAATCAATCAATGTGATACACTACATAAATAAAAGAGAGGACAAGAACTATATAATCCTTTCAATAGACTCAGAAAAAATATTTGACAAGGTACAGCATCCTTTCTTGATTAAAATTCTTCAGAGCGTAGGGATAGAGGGTACATACCTCAATATCATAAAAGCCGTCTATGAAAAACCCACAGCGAGTATGCCTCTCAATGGGGAAAAACTGAGAGCTTTTCCCCTAAGGTCAGGAACAAGGCAGGGACGTCCACTATCACCACTGCTATTCAACATAGTACTAGAAGTCCTAGCCTCAGCAATCAGAAAACAGAAAGAAATAAAAGGCATCCGAAGTGGCAAAGAAGTCAAACTTTCACTCTGCAGATGACATGATACTTTATGTGGAAAACCCAAAAGACTCCACCCCAAAATTGCTACAACTCATACAGGAATTCAGCAGAGTGGCAGGATATAAAATCAATGCACAGAAATCGGTTGCATTTCTCTACATCAACAATGAGCCAGAAGAAAGAAAAATTAAGGAGTCGATCCCATTTACAATTGCACCCAAAACAATAAGATACGTAGGGATAAATCTAACCAAAGAGGCAAAGGATCTGTACTCAGAAAACTATAGGATACTCATGAAAGAAATTGAGGAAGACACAAAGAAATGGAAAAACGTTCCATTCTCAAGGACTGGAAGAACAAATACTGTTAAAATGTCTATGCTACCTAGTGCAATCTACAGATTCAATGCAATCCCTATCAAAATACCATCAACTTTTTTCACAGAACTGGAACAAATAATCCTAAAATTTGTATGGAACCAGAAAAGACCCCGAATAGCCAAAGTAATTTTGAAAAAGAAAACCAAAACTGGTGGCATCACAATTCCGGACTTCAAGCTCTATTACAAAGCTGTAATCATCAAGACAGTATGGTACTGGCACAAAAACAGACACATAGATTAGTGGAACAAAATAGAGAACCCAGAAATGGACCCTCAACACTATGGTCAACTATCTTCAACAAAGCAGGAAAGAATATCTAATGGAAAAAAGCCTCTTCAACAAATGGTGTTAGGAAAATTGGACAGCCACATGCAGATGATTGAAACTGGACCATTTCCTTAAACCATACACAAAAATAGAGTCAAAATGGATGAAAGACCTAAATGTGAGATAGGAATCCATCAAAATCCTAGAGAAGAACACAGGCAGCAACCTCTCTTCGACCTCAGCCGCAGCAACTTCTTGCTAGACACATCTCCAAAGGCAAGGGAAACAAAGGCAAAAATGAACTATTGGGACTTCATCAAAATAAAAAGCTTTTGCACAGCAAAGGAAACAGTCAACAAAACCAAAAGGCAATGGACAGAATGGGAGAAGACATTTGCAAATGACATATCACATAAAGGGCTAGTATCCAAAATCTATAAAGAACTTATCAAACTGAACACCCAAAGAATAATCCAATCAAGAAATGAACAGAAGACATGAACAGACATTTCTGCAAAGAAGACATCCAAATGGCCAAGAAACACATGAAAAAGTGCTCAACAGCACTCGGCATCAGGGAAATACAAATCAAAAGCACAATGAGATACCATCTCACACCAGTCAGAACGGCTAAAATTAACAAGTCAGGAAATGACAGATGTTGGTGAGGATGCGGAGAAAGGGGAACCCTCCTACACTGTTGGTGGGAATGCAAGCTGGTGCAGCCACTCTGGAAAACAGTATGGAGGTTCCTCAAAAAGTTGAAAATAGAGCTACCCTATGTCCCAGCAATTGCACTACTGGGTATTTACCCCGAAGATACAAATGTAGTGATCTGAAGGCGTACCTGCACCCCAATGTTTACAGCAGCATTGTCCACAATAGCCAAACTATGGAAAGAGCCCAGATGTTCATCGGCAGATGAATGGATAAAGATGTGGTACACACACACACACACACACACACACACAGACACACACAATGGAATATGATGCAGCCATCATAAAATGAAATCTTGCCATTTGCAACGACATGGATGGAACTAGAGGGTATTACGCTAAGTGAAACAAAGCAGAGAAAGAGAATTATCATATGTTCTTATTGATATGTGGAATGTAATAAACAAGGCAGAGGATCATAGGGGAAGACAGGAAAAAATGAAACAAGACGAAACCAGAGAGGGAGACAAACCATAAGAGCCTCTTAATCATAGGGGAGAAGCTGAGGGTTGCTGGAGGGCAGGGGGAGTGGAGAGATGGGAGTAACTGGGTGATGGACATTGGGGAGGGTATGTATTATAATGAGCACTGGGTATTATATAAGACTGATGAATTACAGACCTGTACCCCTGAAACAAATAGATTATATGTTAATTAACTGAATTTAAATAAATATAAAAAAAGAAATATTGAGAATAAAGTTTAAGTAAAGAGATAATACTTTTAATGCTTAACCAAAACAACTCAAACTAAAAACTTTAAAAGGGCAGGGTAAAAATAGGGAACTTAAAATGAATTACACTGGAGGTCTGTCATAACATCATTCTTAAAATTTTTAATTTGACCCCTTTCCTCTCTGAAGAAATCTGACTTAAGAGAAATTCACAAAGCTTTGACTTTTTTTAGAAGTTTACAACAATGGTTCTCAAAATATGATCCTTGTACCATCAGCATCAACATCACCTGGGATCTGCTAGCAACGCAAATTCTTGAGCCCAGCCACACATCTAAGAAATCAGAAACTACACAGACAGGAAGGGGCAGCAATATGTTTTTTAAGCCCTCCAGGCAATTGATATGCCATGCTAATGTTTGAGAACCAGTTAAAATATTGCCAGCACAAGTGTAACTGCTAAAAAATTATCCTACGTCATACCGTTAACTCCTTCAAAATTACGAATTACAACTGTGAGTATATTTGGTTCAGCTATTTACCTTTAAATAGCTAAAAATAACTCAAAGAAGCAATAACTGGTAATTTTTAAAACCTCACTTTTGAAAGTTTACATTGACAATTTCATCTCAGTAACAGCCTTGTGCAGAAGGAAAAGTAAGTATCATGGAAAACAGGAAAGAAAAGTGAGCAAAAGTATGAATTTTAGAACCAGAGAGATTTGAGTTCAAGTCTACATTTGACTAGTTAATAGCTATATACTTTGGGTAAATCATTTATCCTTGACTTGAACTTTGTCATTTTTGGAAAATTTGTTGTTGTGGATTAAACAGAATGTTTGGTTTGGAGAAACAGACCAATGGAGAAGAATTAAAATACCGAAACAGATCATTTAGCATATGCAAATTTAGCTTATGATAAAGGCAGTATCTCAAAATCAGTGAGGAAAACAGGGTTTTTAAATAAATATGTTAGAATAACTAAATAGCCTTATAAAAAATAGATAAAATTAGACCCCTTTCACAAATCTACACCAGGATAAATTCTTAATGCATCAGAGGTATAAATGTAAAAAAATGAAATCATACAACATATTTTATTAAAGTAACAGGATGAATTCCTCTGTAACCAAGATTAGAAATAATTTCTTAACTATGATACAAAACCCAGAAGCATAAGTGAAAAGACAGATCAAGTTGATTACCTTACAAAGCTTTGACTAGCTACAATACTTTGACTAAAGAAATCATAAGCAAAGGAGAAATATGAGACTGAGAAAAGTATCTGCAACATATGTAAAATACATATTAGAGTATGTATAACATTTCTAAAATACTCTAGCCCTATGGGAAATATAGGCTAAAAAAATGAACAGCTAGATAAAAAATGCAAATGGTTCTTAACTATACGAAAAATCACTCAACTTCACTTATGATCAAATAGATTAAAACAAGTTAATAGTTCTTTCTTGGCAATACACTCTGTTGGTACTACTGTGAGAAATAGGCACTCTCACACATTGCTGTGCAAATATTAAACGATATAAGAAAGACCTCTGGAGGTAAATCTGGAAAGTCTAGCAAAATAACATCTGCATTTACCCTTTGACCCAACAATCCGACTTCTAAGAATATACTCAAGATACGCAATGGCAAAAAATATACAATGACAACTGCAAAAAGCTAATAATTGCAAGTCTATTTGTAAAAGCAAAGTAATAATTCATTATGCTTATTTTCATGCTTGAGAGACTAAGATGTAACTGACCAAGAATTTTAAAACAACTCTAATGTCCACCAACAAAAGAAAGGAAAAAACTATGAAAAAAACTATGACATACCATAAAATGGAGTGGTATGCAGCTGTGGAAAAAGAATGAGGAATCTCTGTACATACAGCTCTAGAGGGATCTCCCTGATCCAAGCAAGGAAGAGAAATATGTGTATAGTATGTTACCATGTATCCAAGGGGAAGTTACAAGTATACAGGTTCACTTATATTAAAAAACAAAGGAAATATTAAATATTTTTTAAAAGGGTATCTACAGAAGGAGGGAGGGCACGGAGTAGAGGGGATAGATAGAAGCTAGACATCACAAATATATCCCATTTTATAGATTTGTCTGTGGAATCAGGAAAGTATTTTACATAATTATAAAACAAAATTAAATCTTAAAAACACAATCCACAAGAAACTTGAAAATAAAAGGAAGCAAAGGAACCCAATGTTTATCTAATTAGTGGCTTAACCATACCATTCCAAATAACTTTAAAACAGTAATTTGATGGTCTGCTACTAGTGGGATATGCCCTAAAACAAAACAAAAAAAACCTTATGCTATTTTCAGTAATCACATTATTGGTAAAAATCTTATTTGTATTCTGAAACTGTTATGTGTGCACTGTAAACTGTTATGTGTGCATTGCATAATTACTTGGCATTTCTAATATCATCCTCCCTAGGGTCACTGTGATCTGTAATTCTCAGTAGGGGAGAAAAGAGATAAAGATGTAAGACTAAGATATTAAATATAAACCTTGTACTCTGATTTTGAATAAAAAGTATAAGAGGGAATAAATCTATATACAGAAACATTAATTATATGTACTAGTATATACTTTATGTATATAACAGAAAATACATATGAGATATACAAATGTATAAAAATATATACATTATTTTAAGGAAAAAGTTAATTACATTTACTGAAAAGGGCTAGGAACTACGACCAACCCAGTAGCAAGGAGCACTTCTACCATCCAGATGTGGTCCCTAAATATCATTCCCCCTCAAGGGACCAGAACTCCTTGTACAAATGGCTGATTCAAGGCTTGGGCACAAAATATCAAGATAAATTTGGAATTTTTACATACTAGATAGCAAGAAAGCTATGAGTGACAACTAAGGTTATAAAAAACAGGAGCCAAGCTGAATAGGCTATCACTAGTTAAAGATGGGACAAAGTGAATATCAATAACTGCAACTGATTAAGACATATCAGATATGCTTAAATCCATGAGTCCAGGGACACCTGGGTGGCTCAGTCAGTTAAGTGTCTGCCTTTGGCTCAGGGCATGATCCCAGGGTCCTGGGATGGAGTCCTGCATCGGGTTCCTTGCACAGCAGGGAGCCTGCTTTTCCCTCTGCCTGCCTGCTGCTCCCCCTGCTTGTGCTCTCTTTCTCCAACAACTAAATAAATAAAATCTTAAAAACAAACAAATAAATAAATAAATCCATGAGTCCATAATGATAATACAATTATCACAATTTAAAGAAAGTCCTAATTCATCACCACTGGAGGATGCTAATAAACCAATTTATTATTTGATACCTAGTAAATAAAGGGAAAGAATAGATCATTTATTACGTCTTTCTGATACTAACTGTGCCACTGGGGTACGAAATACATGAGGAGAAGTTTCTTTTCATAAAAGTACTCCAGTTAATAAAGAAGGGATGATAAAGTGTCACCATTTCACAATCTTAATGAATAAATGTAGGTATTGATCAAAAGTATTGATTATGAAGGGCTACTAATATCACAAAAAGAGACAACCAGACATCAGGACCTTTTGATAGAAGACCATAACATCAACTATGGATATTCTTGAACTCCCAGCCCCCCAAACACCAAAATCAAACATGCAGTCAACAATCTAGATCCAACTATTAATTTACAAGAAATACAGAGAACAGAAGAAGCATGTTAAACTGTAACAGAAGGATGCAATCAGCAAAAATATCCTGACTGTGAGAAACATTATGGAATAACCTAGATGCTTGCACAAATAAACCGAAAGAAATTAAAAGAAAGAGAATGGACATACAGATCAAAATAAAGTTGAAAGACATATCAAACAAACATAACTTGTGACTGTGTAAGTGTGTGTGCATGTGTGCGGACATATGCACACACACCCAGACACATACATTTAGGAGACAACTGGAAATTTGTAAACTAACTAGATTATTCATTATATTAACTAATCACCATTGCTGAAAAAATGATACTGTAGTTATGTTTTTAGGAGTTTTTATCTTTTACATACTAAAATATTTGTAGGTAAAATAATATGATATCAGGGGTTTGCTTAAAATAATATGGGATGAGGGGCACTTGGGTGGCTCAGTCAGTTAAGTGTCCGACTCTTGATTTCAGCTCAGGACATGATCTCAGGGTTGTGAGATTAAGCCCCGTGTTGGGCTCCACTCTCAGTGAGGAGTCTGCTTGAGATTCTCTCTCTCTCTTTCCCTTTCCCTGTACCCCCCCAACACGCATAAGCACGTTCTAAATAAATAAATAAATAAATAAATAAATAAATAAATAAATAAAATATTTTAAAAAATAATATGGGATGAGTAAGTGGAGATGTAGATGATGTCATGAGTTGCTAACTGTTGAAGCTGGGTGACAGGTATGTGAGGGTTTATGATATTATTGTTTTTGCATGTTTTTGCAATTTTGCACAGAAAAAAAAAGAATGTATATATAGGGCACTAAACTTGGCATAAGAATTAGAGATGAAGAATCTTAAGTTCAGAGAGTTTAAATGAATTAACAAAGATCATACAAGTAGTAAGAGATGTTACTGGGAATATAATGTTTTCTTAATCTTAGAACAATGTTCTGTATACATTACATTAAAAAAATTTCAATGCTGAACAGTACAGACCTGTAAAAAATATTTACTGAACCAATTTATAATTGTTGCCACTCCTGAGAAAATTATTCTATAAAGAGTTACTTGGAAGACCTTTGACTGACAAAATAGGCCAGTTACTGTTCTAAGCTTTGTACATGTATTAACTCCTTTCATCCTCAGAATAACACCATGAGATAGGTATTGTTGTTGTTATTATTATTCTTATTTTATAAAGTAATCTGAGGCACAGAGAAATTAGGCCCAGGCAAGATTTAAACCTTGAAATGCTGTCTCCAGAGTTCTTTATGTTATAAAGCTTCACTTATAAATTCATAATTTCTTAACCTTATTAAAGTTTTAACTCAAACAAGAATCTAAAAATTGCAGGACAGAAACTTAAAAATAGATCACATACAAGTACACATACATATATAAAATATATACACATACTATGTAGATCAGATACAAAAGTATGTTAGGGCTTGAAAATGAAATACAGAGGGATCTACGGAACAATATTCCCTTCTGTTACTTATATAATGGCAGCATTCTTGTTACATAAATATGCACAGTAAAAGACAATATTAGATAAAATCAAACTTTCCATAGTCTACAGCAGCTTCATAATTTTAGGTGCTGAAACAAAGCTAATAAAGGTCAGGCTCTGAGTTTAGTAACTACTTAATTGACACCTAAGCTACAAAACAGTGGTGCTGAAATCAATTGGGAGGCAATTATCTGCTACAATGAGAGCAAATAAATGGTGATGAGAAAT
The DNA here is from genome assembly GCF_004348235.1 of Phoca vitulina. Classification (NCBI taxonomy): domain Eukaryota; kingdom Metazoa; phylum Chordata; class Mammalia; order Carnivora; family Phocidae; genus Phoca; species Phoca vitulina. The sequence goes on from NW_022589710.1 coordinate 19,851,276, forward strand.
AAGAATTGTTAAAAAAAAAATCCAAACACACTTATACTTTGTTGTAAAAAGTGTGATTTATAAAACTTAGAGTATTTTATCAGATCAGTTCTTTTCTTAAATTTCTTTCCCACAGTTCAACTCTCCTCACAGAAGAATTCAATTAACGATGGCATACTATTTTATCAGTGGGCCTAAGAACAAGTTCGCATATTTTCCTGTTCTCTGAGATTGTCTTTCATTATATCTGGAGAAACAAAAGTAAAATTAGAAGCCCGCTATAATATGAATATTATTATCATGAAGTCAGAAATAATACAAAAGAAAGTCCTCAAAGCCTTTTTTACATCCAGCAAAAGCTATAAGTTACATAATTAATCCGTCCACTGAAAAACTGGTTGCAATGAAAGTGAAATCCTGTGAACTTACACAGATTAGTACCAGAAATGCAACAAAAATTGGATCTTTGTTTAAAATTATAGTTTTGACTCAGAAATGCACAGTGGCTTTGAAACATAAATCTAAATAAATGAAAATGTATCTCTGATATACATCAAGAAAACCTGTTTAATTTCACATATATAGACTCACAATTTCTTAACCTTATTGATATTTTGGCTCAAGTAAGAAACTAAAAAATTTCAGAACAGAAACCCAAAAAGGAAGATTAAAATATAAATCATTAAATAATATCTAATAAAATAATTAAATAAATATATAATAAAATAGATGAATGATTAATAATGGAAAAATCAAATTTTATCCTATAGTTTCAAAGCTCTTCCCCAACAAAACTGTTCCAAAGCTCTAACTAAGTAGCTACATTGACTAATTTGTTTTACTTTCTCTGTCCAGTTATTTTCCATGGAAACATCCATAACATGTGCCACAGCACAAACATATATGTAACTTCAAAAAATTGTTGTGAAAATTCAATGAGTCAATATTCATTAAGTATTTACCACCCTGTATGACACACAGTAAACAATCAATAAATGGTAGTCTTATCAAGACCTGTTAATAGCACCTTTCCTTTGCATAGCATTTCTTCATAGTAACTTCTTAAACTATACAAAAGTCTTAATAGTTTATAGAATTCACACTGATTTCCAATATTCCTGGATGTCTGTAAAATTTGACTTAAAACACAGAAAAAACTATGGTGGTTCATCCAGCCAATTAATATCTTACCTCTGACTGTGGAAATAAAAGCTGTTGTCAGGGCAATTGTGTTTGTTAAGTCCAGCTCAAACAATTAATGTATCAGAAATATTCCTATAATCCATTAATGTAACTAAACTTTTTAAAAAGTATTGATATTTTAATTTGTTTTACCTGAATCTGTTATTTTCAATGTATTCTTAATTACAGCTTTTCAACTTTCAAAGGTGTACTATTTTTTTTTTAAGATTTTATTTATTTATTTAATTGACAGAGAGAGAGGCACAGCAAGAGAGGGAACACAAGCAGGGGGAGTGGGAGAGGGAGAAGCAGGCTTCCCGCCGAGCAGGGAGCCCGAAGCGGGGCTTGATCCCAGGATCCTGGGATCAGGACCTGAGCGCAAGGCAGTCGCTTAACCAACTGAACCATCCAGGCACCCCTCAAAGGTGTACTATTAAACACATAGTGTATTCTACTATTCTGGAATTTGATTTAAAAATTTTTATCCTATCTCTACTTATGGCTAAATATAAAAGAGTTTTCTAGTCAATATACAATTCCTATAATTCCCTGGATTACTGGAATTCAAGAATAAGTTTTTTAAAATTTGCTTTGTAAAAGAAATAAATAGAATATACATTAAATGAATGAGATATGTCTTCCACAAAATAACCTTAAAAGATAATTAGTAGGATACATGATGTTGATAAGGTCCCATTTCCTAAATAACCACCATGGAGGATAATGCATCTAACAAGTCTTTATCAAAGAAATTAAATGTAACAGATACAAAATAAATTGCAATCTTTAACATAGTGATCTACGGAGCCGAGAAAAGGGGTCAAAATGAAGACTCATTTTGCTTTGTTCTAAGAGAAAGGTTGGCTTAAGTATCCACAACCCTTGAAAAGTATTCTCTATGGAGAAAAGGAGTAATTCTTACGCTTCTACTGTAACTTTGATGATGATATATCATTCAAGACTTTCCAAGTTCCTTTTCTTTGATTTCATGATTACCACACAACCTCCACTTCCCAAGTTCTTCACTACAGCAAAGAGTGCACTGGATTTTTCAACCTGAAAATTCTGATCACTCTAAAGGGTTATCTTCTATTCCAACATAAACTGGCATTCTAATATGTACATTCTAATGTGTACCTCATTCTCTTACTTTTGTTTAGTTTGAGTTGGGTTCCTGAAGCCTGAGTATATATGAGTAAAAATATAAATATGAGTTTCTTACACTGGAAATATGAGAACCAGACAGACATTCCTTTTTACTAATGACTGCTACAATAACCTCTTGGTTTTCACCCCCCGCCCCTAACACTATCCCTAAAATTTTTTAAAAGTGAAAAAAAAAAGGGGGGGTCTACCGAAATAAAGTTAAACCAAATTAGGCAGATTCATTTAAACACCAAAATGACTAATTAAAATCAAAACAACAACCTAGAACTGAAACCAAAACAACAACCTAGAACTGAAACAAGCCTCATTTACATTTACTCTGTTTCCGAAAGACAAAAAAGAAACCTATGATACTCAAATTGTGCTTTAAGACAACGAACAGAAATTATGTTTGAACTTGCATTACCCAGCAACATTATTTATAAAGTGGTTTGGCATATGTAACTCAATTATCCTAAGACTTCACTTGCATTTAAACTGCATGAATTGGAGATTTCAAATAATAACTCTGCCTTTTCTCAGTGGGTCATTCAAAGTAATTAATTGTGTATTCCTTCAAAAAATACCCCTTCCACACTTCAAAAAATTCAGCCTCACACCAGACATTCCAGCTCTTCAATTGTGTCCGCTTAAGTTTCATTTACAAAAAGGAGAGGACGCTCACCAATTCACACTTCGCCTAAAACAAAGCAACGTCCATTATTAGCCCTAAATATACAGGGCAGAATTCTCTTAGGTCCATGATGCCAAGAACTTCAACCGCAAGTGAAATTGTCTTTGCAATCTCGGTTTCCAGGAGACTGAAAGGCTGCAGAGACGCGCAAGGATCCTGCAGGGAGGTTGGGATGGCAAAGCGTGAGGGAGGAGGGACGGAGTAAGTCTCAGAGAGGAACTGCATTAGGAGACTTTGAGAACGTATAAGGGAGAGGTGGTGAGATACAGGGAAAAACAGATTAAGTACGTTTTCAAAGATAATTTAAAGTGATGAAAGTAAGGAAAGATGAAAGAAAATCACTGGAGGGTAAGCGAAGTAGGAAAAGGGAAGGGGGGGGGAGGCGGAGAGTGTAAGGGCCCCAAAGACCAGAATTTGAAAAAAAGTACGCGAGCTATGAGCTTGGCCTTGGTCCGAATCTCCAGTCAGGGTGCGCGGACCGCAGGAGGAAAGGATCGCACTTACTCAGGGCTGTAGAAAGCAACGCATTTACAACGGTAACAAACGCTGCATAAGAAGATGTCGCCTCTCTCCCTGCTAGCTCCCGTTCATTTCTTTACCTCTTACTGCAGCACCAGCGTCACTCCGGCAAAACTCTGCCAAAGCCTGCGCCGCAGGAGGACAGCAAAAGGAAAATACCTGAGTCCCAGGAATCACGCCGGCAACGACAGGAGGAGGAGTCGTGGACCACTGGAGTCAGGGCAGGATCCTCACTCGTCTGCAGTCAAACCCCAATCCTTTCGGGTGGGGCGGAGATCTTCCGCTCGGAGCGGAAACGTCACTTCCGCCTAGTGCCTTCACCCTTCTTTGACTTCTCTGCTCTAGATACGTTCTCTACTTTGGTAACGTTCTCACTTCCTTTTCAGGGAACCTGCGGCCTATTCGTAACACTTGACGTGGACTACATGACCCAGCATTCACCACGACAGGTTGATTTCCGGGTCAAGAGGTCCGCTCTGGGTAGATCACCATGGAAGCCATCGGTTTGGTCACGTGGTGCCCCTGGTTACGCCCGGTGGCTGCTGTGGGGTCTGCGGCTCTGGCAGGGGCCATTTTGCCGAAGGCAGCCTGCCGGGGGCGACTTGGCAGCTAACTGAAGCTGTTCCTTTTCTTCCTCTGCAGCTTGGGGCTTGGAGAGGAACTGGAAGGCTGGGCTCCATCGAGTCCTTCAGAGACGATGGTTTCCTCCAGCCTCTGCCACCTGACGACCCTCCATGGCGGCTGTGCCCTCTGCGCTGCGCCTCCTGCCGCAACTTCCAGCCCTCTGTGCCTATCGCCTCCAGAGCTGCAATCGTCCTTCCGCCGCAGAGACTGATGATAATCGAGGTGGGGGCACCATGAGAGGCGAGAAAAACTATTGCCGTGGAGCTGCCGGAGACCACAGTTCCTGCCCGCCGACACCTTCGCCTCTGGCCTCGACCCTCATGATGCCCGCGGAGGCAATCACAAGTAGTTGGTCTGGGTCTGGAGGTGGTTTGTCAGGGGGAGATGAAGAGGAGACTCGGCTTCTTCAACTCCTCCGGACCGCGCCGGATCCTTCCGAGGCCTTCCAGGCTTTGCAGGCTGCTTTGCCGCGGCGGGGCGGTCGACTCGGCTTCCCCCGACGGAAGGAAGCATTGTATCGGGCCCTGGGCCGAGTGCTTGTGGAAGGAGGTAGCGATGAGAAGCGACTCTGCTTGCAACTCCTCTCGGACGTTCTCCGGGGTCAGGGGGAGGCAGGCCAGCTGGAAGAGGCCTTTAGCTTAGCACTTCTGCCTCAACTAGTTGTCTCCTTACGAGAAGAGAATCCAGCCCTACGGAAAGATGCACTACAGATCCTACATATATGTCTGAAACGTAGTTCTGGACAGGTGCTGAGAACACTTATACAACAAGGACTGGAAAGTACAGATGCCCGGCTTCGAGCTGCCACAGCACTGCTGCTCCCTATCTTGCTTACTCCTGAGGATTTGTTGTTCAGCCTAGATCTCACCGAGGTAATAATATCCCTAGCCAGAAAGCTTGGCGATCAGGAGGTAGAAGAAGAATCTGAGACTGCTTTCTCTGCACTTCAGCAAATTGGGGAACGACTTGGCCAAGAGAGATTTCAGTCCTATATCTCTCGCTTGCCATCTGCCCTGAGGAGACACTACAATCGCCGCCTGGAGTCCCAATTTGGAAGTCAGGTTCCTTATTATTTGGAACTGGAAGCCTCTGGATTTCCTGAAGATCCTCTCCCCTGTGCAGTGACTCTTTCTAACAGCAATCTTAAATTTGGGATTATTCCTCAAGAGCTGCATTCAAGATTGTTAGATCAGGAAGACTATAAGAACCGGACTCAGGCCGTTGAGGAATTAAAACAGGTGATGGGAAGATTTAATCCTAGTTCTACCCCTCATTCCAGTCTTGTCGGTTTCATTAGCTTGCTCTATAATCTGTTAGATGATTCTAACTTCAAAGTGGTTCATGGCACACTTCAGGTCCTGCATTTACTGGTTATTCGCCTTGGAGAGCAGGTACAACAGTTCTTGGGACCAGTTATAGCAGCTTCTGTCAAAGTGTTGGTAGACAACAAATTGGTAATCAAACAAGAATACATGAAAATCTTCCTCAAGCTAATGAAGGAAGTAGGTCCTCAACAGGTGCTTTGTTTACTCCTGGAACATCTCAAACATAAGCATTCCAGAGTGAGAGAGGAGGTAGTGAACATTTGCATCTGCTCCCTCCTGACCTATCCCAGCGAGGATTTTGACTTACCCAAACTGTCTTTTAATCTTGCCCCAGCTCTTATAGATAGCAAACGCAGGGTACGCCAAGCAGCTCTTGAAGCCTTTGCTGTGTTGGCATCGTCCATGGGTTCAGGTAAAACCAGCATCCTTTTCAAAGCTGTGGATACTGTTGAACTGCAAGATAATGGAGATGGAGTGATGAATGCTGTGCAGGCCAGATTGGCTAGAAAAACCCTCCCAAGGTTAACAGAACAGGGATTTGTGGAATATGCAATACTTATGCCATCATCTGCCCAGGGTAGGTCAAGCCATCTGGCACATGGAGCAGATACAGACTGGCTCTTGGCTGGTAACAGAACTCAGAGTGCACGCTGTCACTGTGGAGACCACACAAGGGACAGCATGCAAATTTATGGATCTTACAGTCCAACTATCTGTACCCGAAGGGTATTAAGTGCAGGAAAAGGAAAAAATAAATTGCCATGGGAAAATGAGCAGCCTGGAGTCTTGGGAGAAAACCAGACCTCCAATTCCAAGGACATAGAACAGGTATGCATCTTTTCTAATTGCCTTGAATTGAAACTAGAAAGAATTTAAAATGAAAATGGCCTGTAATGTCTTAAGGGTGAGGCTGCTTTAGGATTGTTATGCTTTGTTTTTAATTTGGTTTGAATGGTGATGTGGATATCTATTATAATGGTACAGATCACGTAGGAACATTTAATAGGCTTACTGCTTGATGGATTTCATTGAATTTGAGGTACAATATCATAGTGACAATACCTGGATTTCATTTTTGGCCTGTCAATTTGGCATATCGGTTATCTCATCCATACAACAAACTCTGAATATATAGTACATGTCAGATAAAGAGCTAAGTTCTAGTAATGAAGATGAGGCTGGTTCCATGTTCAGGGAGAAGGTCAGACCTGTAAACGGACAGTATCAAATTTGTTAAGGGTTGAATTAGAAATATAGTCTGTGGGAATATGAAAAAAGAAAAAATAATTTCACTAGAAAAGTTTAAAAAGCCTTCTAAGAAGTGTGACATCTGAACTGATATCCCCCCAAAGATTTTATTTTGAAAATTGCAAATCTACAGATGACTTAAAAGAATTGTACAATGAATATCCATCTACTACTACTATATTTACCAGATGTCATCTTGCCATATATGCTTCATATTTACTGAACCATTTGAAGGCAAGTGCAGATATCTTGATATTTCCTTCCTAAGTATTTCCACATTTATCTTCTAAGAATTGCATTTTCCTTTATCACATTATTAACACACCTCAGAAAATCAATAATAATTCAGTAATATCTAATATATAGTCTGTATTTAAATTTCTCCAATTGTCCCTTAAAAAATATTTTATAGTATTTATTTTACTTTTATCATCCAGGTTCCAATCAAGGTTCATGTAGTTAATATGTCTCTTATCTAGAACAATATGCCTACTTGTTTGTTTCTTTGTTTTTTTTCATGACATTGACTTATTTGAAGAATTTGGGGTAGTTGTTTTGTAGAATTTTCTATGTTTCTTAATTTATCTGATTGTTTCTTTTTGATTACATTCAAGATAAACAGTTTTAGCAAAAATCTTACATAGGACATGTTGTGAACTTCACATGATGTCACATTAGGAGACATAATATCAGGTTGTCCCGCTACTGGTGAGCTAAATTTTACCACTTGGTTAAGGTAGTGATAACCAGATCACTCTATTGTAAGGTTTATCTTCCTCTTTATAATTAGCACATGATCTTCAGGCTGATACTTTGAGACCCTATGAATAATCCAACAACCTTTCAACCACTGTCGTTAGCATCCAATAATGATCCTTACCTATTCCATTTATTACATCCAGGGCTGCAAAGAAAGGCTATCTATTATTTTTATTCTTACATTCTATATTTGTTATCTGGCATTCTTTTTTGTTCTGTATTAAATACATCAATATTCCTTTTGATGCTAAAATTGGCTCAAAGTTGACCAGTGGCCGATTCTTATGTCCTTTGAGATGACTCTTTAGTCTTTGAACACTTCCTTACATACAGGATCCCAGGCTTACCTTGTACCTTTTTTGTGCCAGATCTGAAATCAGCCGTTTTTTCAAGAGCACTAAAACTGCTTTTTTAGTTAAGAGTAGAATTTAAAAACCAAAGTCTAGGTATAAATGTCCTCATTGCTATTGTTTACCATTGTGGTTTGGTCCTTTCAGCGGACGGAACCAGGGGGTACCTTTTTTTTTTTTTTTTTTTAATCATATTGATACTTCCAATTCAAATCCAGCACTACAGGGCTTTTCCTCATCTTCCTTTGGTGTATATATATATATATATATATATATATCTCCCTTCTCCCACAGTAAAACCCTGGTTCCCAGTGTCTGTCATATTCCTATGCTGTATCCTATAATACACAAAAAAATAATTACTACACCAATAGCATAGCAACTAACTACCTACTAAACGTCAAGATTTCTTTGCAGTTCTTTTTCTGCTTAGAATCATCCCACAGTTTTATTTTCAAACTCTTCTTAAATTAATTGTTTTCTGGGTGATTATGATTTAAATGGTATGATAAAAGATGAATAGGAGTTTTGCTAAGTGTGGATGGATCCTGGTGAATTTCAGATGTCAGGAATATCTTTATTCACTAGGAGGGGCACCTGGGTGGCTCAGTTGGTTAAGCGTCTGCCTTTGGCTCAGGTCATGATCCTAGTGTCCTGGGACTGAGCCCCACATTGGGCTCCCTGCTCAGCGAGGAGGGGCTCTGTTTTTCCCTCTCCTTCTGCCCCACCCCCTCCACTCATGCTCTCTCTCTCTCAAATAAATAAATAAAATCTTAAAAAAAATAGAGACTGCCTTATGAAAGGACTTAGCAAATTAATAAGAAATGGTGAGTTTCTGCACAGCTGAAACTGGTGGGAGGTAGCAGAAGATGATACTAGATACATAATCTAGTTATATGGTTATTCTTGTGTATTGTAAACATTACCTGGCAGTGAATGGTTTTCTGTGAGCATTGATCTTAACACTGCTTGTTCTGTGTCAAATCTAAAATGTTAGTGTATGATGATTCTGGTGCTAGCCAAAGTACCAAGAATCTGAGATTAAGTGCATTTTTTAAATTCCAGTGTAGACATATGTTGCTTTTAAAAGATGGAACTTAATCCCAGAAATTAAGTTCTACTTTCTTGCTCATAAATGGTTTGTAGAAGAACTACACTGAAATTTATCTTGAGGACAGGGATTAAATATTTAAATGTTTGTAAGTATATATATTTTTGAAGTATATATATTTTTATTTTATTTTTTTGAAAGATTTTATTATTTGAGAGAGAGAGAGAGAGAGAGTGAGCATGAGGAGGGGGAGGGGCAGAGAGAGAGGGAGAAGCAGACTCCCCGTTGAACAGGGAGCCCGGGACCCCAGGATCACAACCTAAACCAAAGGCAGATGCTTAACCGACTGAGCCACCCAGGTTCCCCAAAGTATATATATATTTTAATAAACATTTTTTAGAGCAGTTTTAGGTTCGAAGCAAAATTGAAGAGAGAGTACAGAGATTTTCCTTATCCCTTCTGCCCCCATACATGCACAGCCTCTTGGACTGGCACCACAGTGGTACATTTATTGCTGTTGATGTACATTGACATATCATTATCACCCAAAGTCCATAATCCAGTCCCAGTATTCACCGTTGTAGTATCATACGGAATAGTTTCAATGCCCTGAAAATCTGTGCTCTGCCTCTTCATCCCTCCTTCCCTCCCTCTCAGCAACCACTGATCTACTGTCTCTATAGTTTTGCTTTTTCCAGAATGTCATGGCCCCTGGTCTGATTTGTGTTGGCTCTTGCCCAAGTTCTGCTTTAACATTTCCAGTCTACTGTTAATCTGTTATTTCTTTCTTGTCCACATATAGCATTGGTTGGTAACATTAAACAGCAAAGCTTCCAGAAAAACTCATGAATGTTTTCCATTACATACTCCTGGAGCTCATTTTGAAGATAGACTAGTTTGTTTAGAAAGATGATTTTTGTAGTGTTGTGTTAGGAAATAAATTTACAAGAGGGAAGCAGAGGCTACATTGGAGACCAAAGAATTTAGCTTGTAATTTTGACAGTTATTTGAGACTACAGGGTTGTGGTTTTTTGTTTGTTTTTTGTGTTTTTTTTAAGCCATGTTTTAGGAAAATTCATCACAACAGCAGCAATATATAGGTTGTGTTGTGTTTTGTTTGTTTTGTTTCTTTTTTTTAGAGAAGCCAGAGATGGGAGACTTAGAAGATTAATTAGATTTACACTTATTGGACTACTTGGTGTGAGGTGTTGAGATTTATGAAGATTAGCAGGGTTTCAGGATTAGACTAGAAAGAAAATAATGGATGTAAGAGATATTTCAAAATATTTAGTGACCAAGTGTTGGAGGAGAAGGAGAGAAAGAGGGATAACAGATTTAAATGAGGTGACCAGTGCACAATAGATCCGTGAATACACATAGGAAGGCCTCAAACAAGGAAATTAATTTGGGGGAAAATGAATTTCAGGTGGAAGAAGATAGAATATGCCAGTTGAGTTTGAAGAATACTATTCAAGAGACAAGAAAGAACTAGAGATGTAGATCTTGGAAGTCATGTACTGAGAAGTAATTGCTGAGACTGAGAATAGATAGGCCCTCCAGTAAAGGGCATCTAATAGAGCAAGAAGAGCTTGCTAACATGGTCTTGGCATACAGTCCCATTTAGGGAATAGCAATAGGAGATGGAACCAAACAAGGCAAAGAGACAGGTGCCTATGTGTTGGAAGAGCACCAAGAAAAAACAAAGTGTTAGAAGTGAAGCAGAAAGTTTCAGGAAGTACATCTATCTGTACCATTAAATGCAGGAGAGGTTAAGGAGAAGGAAGACTGAAACATGACTTGTTCTTATATAGTCAGGGTGCTACTTGTAAAATAATTTTTGAAGGTACTTTTCTCCTAATTTTATCTTTCTGAATTTCCTCTTAATAATTTTTCTGATTATAAAAAGTTATAATTACTCATTATAGAAAATTTGGGAAATATAAAAAAGAACAAAGAAGAAATTTAGATTTTTCAGTAATCTCACTACTGAGAGAGGTATGCTCTGAGTGTTTTGTTGCCTGATTCTTTTTTCAATACATGGAGGTCCCTCCTTTCATTTATTCACTAACTTTACCATGAACATTTTTTTCTTAAACATCAAATAATCTGAGAAGGATCTTTAATGCCTATTTAATATTGTATCATATAATATCATGGTCTATTTAACTGCTCTCTTACTTTTGAATATTTAGACTTTTTAATCCTGTTTTTGTTTCCACCATTTAAATGATTATTTTTGTGCCCTGACAAATCAAATCACTGATAACCAAGTTCCTGTGATATTCTAACTTTTCATCTCCTTTTTTGTTTTTATGAGTGTTTTAATGAGTTTGTTGGGTCAAGTATCAGGTTTACTAGCTGGCTGCCATATTAGCTATGTTTTTCCTAACAGATTTTTCTACAATGTAGTGAGAGTCATGGTAGTCAGTAACCTAGACTGAAAAATAAGGAGCATACTTGCTTCATGTGTATGTAGTTACTAGGTCTGTAGCTTTTTCAGGATGGAGGATTTGGTTATTGGAAGGTCGTTGGGACATGGAAAGAAGTGGTTTTAGAAGAAGGTTATAGAGACCAAATTTAAAAGTTTATGAAGAGAGTTGATAAGGAAATACAGGCAGTAAGCATTTATTCAACATCTTTTTGATCATCCACTATGTGTAAGCCAAGTACGAGCTTATCGCCTACTCTTTAAAGCACTGCCTAGCATTTTTTCCTCTTTTGTTATTTAGCACACTTGAGCTGTGCCCTCTTTCTCCTCAGTGATGGTAAGCACTGGGATGATAGGGACTGTTTCTTTTGGTTTTGGTTTTTTGCAATAGTACTCATCATAGTGTTGTATCCACAATTAGTATCAGTAAATATCTGTTAAGTGAGAAAACATCTAAGGGTTTGACAGTGAAAGAAAAGACCAAGCAAGATATAGCAGGATGAGTTATTACTGTGTTTTATTTTCAAATAGGAAACACTTGATTTGAAAGAGGCAGAAAAAGGAGCCACCTATGAATTCAACATGCCTACTCTGTGTCTTGTACTGTGATAGATGTTAGATATGCAAAATACATAAGATTTGGTCCCTGTAAGCATATTTGAGAGAGATAGAGGCAAGGAATTAATGTTCCTAAATCAGGACTGTGAATGAGTCAAGAACATAGGTGTATATAGGGAGCTTAGCTGTGGAACAGAGGAGGAAGTCTTTTCCTCTGGAACTGAAGGAAAAACAAAAGGAAGGTGACTTAGGATACAGAAAAATTCTGAGATAGCAGGGAGGGTGTGTTTTATTTTTAAGTCAAAAGAAAGGAAGATATGAGCTTTAGAACGGTGCTTATTAAACTTTAATGTGCATATGAATTGACTTGGGATCTTGTTAAAATACAGATTCTGATTCAATTTGTCTGGAACAGGTTCTGAGACTACATGTCTAATAAGCTCCTAGGTGTTGCTGATGCTCTGATTTGTGAACCACATGTTGAGAGCAGGGCTCAAATAATATTAAGCTTCCATATTCTGGTAGACTAAGAGGCAAGCTGAAAATGGAAAATAAAGGGTGGGTTAGGGATCTGAAGAATGTGGGAAAGATTTAGAATACTTAATATGACAGGGGCATCTGGGTGGCTCAGTTAAGTGTCTGACTCTTGATTTCAACTCAAGTCATGATCTCAGAGTCGTGGATCAAGCCCTGAGTTGGGCTCCATGCTCAGCAAGGAGTCTCCTTGAGATTCTCCCCCGTCCACCTTGCTTGCTATAAATAAATAAATGAATAAATAAATAAATAAATTTTAAAAAGACTTAATATGACCAATTTTTAAGGTCACAATTACTCAGCTGCACTAATGTATTTGGTGTGAATTAATCCTGAAACTTGAGATTTTTCTTGGACATTCAGTTGTTTCTAATAAGTAGTCTTTGATTTTCTTTTCAAAATATGATTGGAATATCTGAAAGAGAAAAACTCTTAGTTTAAGCATGTCAAAATCATGAACAGCCCTGAAAATCATATCTAATGTCATTACAGATACTAGATTGTTTTCAATAGTCACTGCTTTTCTTTTTTTCCTTTTTTAATTTTTTTTAAGTAATGTCAAGTGTCACACACTCTAGTGACTGAACCAGCCAGGCACCCCTGATTTTCTTTCTTAAATTTTACTGGGGTTTCTAAAGAATTTGAAAAACTTTTAGTTTTAATGCTTATCAAAATCCTGAACAACCCAAAAGCATATCTGTTCTGTGATCTCTTTAAAACCTTAAAAATAATTTTAAAATAAAATTTTAAAAATAAACCTTAAAAATGTATTAAATAAGACTATGTATATTTATATATACTTTTCCATCTTAAAAAAAGCTGTAACAATGCCCTTGATAAATGGACAGCGTGTATCCATTACCTTGTATACCTATTTTTATTTCCCTGTAACTTTTTTACCTAGGACCATGTCAGCTGTATATATTAAATACAACCTTACTCAAAGAAACCAACTTTCTTTCCTCATAGATGGAAAAAACTAAAAGTCATGTAACCAAGAATTATCTTTCATTCTCTCTATGAGTACATATTCATATCCTTGTACGGTGATTTAAGTGGCAATAATAAATGTGTATTTAACACTATCCAAAGGTATTTACATATCCTTTAATCTGTTTAATTGATGGTTGCTCAATAATGTATAAGCGACAAGGATAAATTAAAAATATATTTGGTGATCACTGATTTGCATTTTTATCTTAAGTTCAGGATCTAAAGATTTTTCATTAATTCAATTTTATATTAGTCTAAAATCTTAAAGTTAACTAAGGGTTTGAAAATCATAACACAAGCGAATACATTAATCATTATAGGATTTGTGGCATTATAAGAATTGATCCCTTTTAATAAAGATATCTATTATAAAATTTAATTGAACTCATGATTTTACAATTTTTATTTTGAAAAGGAGTAATATTAACATATCCAACCTGTGAAGCCAGTGGAGGAAATTTAAGAAATTTGAGTTGGTTAGGCTTTTCCTGAGAAGATACTTTCAAGTTTACGCAAACAATTATATCATACTAATATTACTGGGCTTTTCCTGAGAAAATAAGTTCAAGTTTGCCCAAATAATTATATCATACTAACATTATTTTATATGGTGATATCAATTTTTAAATGAGTTTTATTTGTCCAAAGTGCTATGTTTAAAAGGATTTTATATGAACTTTTCCTATACAATTATATACCAGATATTAAAACTTTAAAGTTTAAGAACATTTTTTTTTTTTTTTTTTGGTTAACCAAGGTCATTAATTGAACTCACAGCTAGTCTGTGTTTTCCCTTGAATGTACAGCTTGTGGCAAGACCATTGTTTTCCTTAAATAAACAAAACATTGAAATCATAAGAAGTAAAGAAATCTTAGAAGTCTTGGGTTTTATTTAGTTTAATGTGATATAAGCACTTACCCTCTTAAAAGATGTTCAGTGTTTCAATTGATTTTATTCTGATTAATACAATCTATAGATAGACATGATATATCAATCTGTTTGCTCAAAAATATTTTATATTCATAAAATGGAAAAATTTTACCTTCTGAATAACTTAAAGGATCTAATTATGATAAAGCAGCAAAATTTAAGATAGAAGCAGGTGCCAGTATATTGATGTTGACCAGCTAAAGAAATAAAAACACTTAATCACCATTAGATTCATCATTGTTGACTATGTTGGTTGTAAATGGTATATCTATCCTAAATTCGTTGAGATTATTTCCTTGAAGAGTTGCAATCCAGTTCCTCTCTACTTGCATGTGTCTGGAGTTTTTTTTTGTTTTTTTTTTTAAGATTTTATTTATTTATTTGTTAGAGAGAGGGAGAGAGAGAGTGCAAGAGCACAAGCAGGGAGAGCTGCAAGCAGAGGAAGAAGCAGGCTCCCTGCCGAGCAAGGAGCCCCATGCTGGACTTGATCCCAGGCCCCTGGGATCATGACCTGAGCCGAAGGCAGATGCTTAACTGACTGAGCCACCCAGGCGCCCCTGCATGTTTCTGGACTTAATGACTCAATTCTAACAAATAAAGTAGAAATAATGGTGTGTGACTTTAGAAACTAGGTCATAAAAAGGCACTGCAGCTTCTACCGTGGTTACTGTCTTTCTTGGATCACTTGCTCTGGAGGAAGCCAGCTGCCAGATCATGAGCAGCCCTCTGGAGAGACCCAGATGGCAAGGAACTGAGGCCTCCTGCCAGTAGCCACTGAGTGAAGTTTCAGTGATCCTCCACTCTCAGTCAAGCCTTCCATTGACAGCGGCCTAGCCAGTATCTTGATTGCAGCCTCCAAGATATATGAACCATCAGTTAAGCCACTTGTACATTCGTGATCCACAGAAAAAAAGATAATAAAAACTCGTTGTTTTAAGCTACTATACTTTGGGATAATGCATTATTTAGCAGTAGATAACTAATAGACTGAGAATTGTGATTCCCAAGGATTTGGAGAGACATTATTTTTTTCCCAATGTCCATATCTTGTACAGAAATGGTATTGAATTTTCTTAGTTTTTAAAAAAGCTAAACTTGCTTAAGGTTTAGAAAACTATGAAATATTGTTTTGTTTGGCTTTTGGAAATCAGCATTTCTCTGAATATGTCAAATTTATAATTAAACTTCTTTACTGTCCTTTCTTTAGCTTCAGAGTTCTAAAGTAATATTAATTTACAATTACTCAGTTATGTAGAGAAATTGAAGAAAGCTGACCATTGAATGTTATAGATTTTGTTTCCTTTCATCTTTGGTATAGGAATTTTATTTTTGTAGATATTGACAGGTAGATATTGCACCCATTCTAAGTAAACATGAAAAAAACCTTAAGTTTTGGATGGTGAAAAAGAGCTCTGGTTATTAGAGTAAAGGAGCTCATATCAGTACATTTAAAAATAAACATAAACAGAACATACCCAAACGAGATTGCAGATTCCCTATTAGCTGCCACCTACCCAAGATACTGTCATCCAGCAGAAATCACATAATAGTCAGATCATAAAATCAAAACCCATTTCTATCACTGCTGCCATCTGTGTGGAAACTATTGTCCATGTGTCCAATTAAAGTCAGAACCAGAAAGAGGCTTTACCAAGAATCAGATTCACTGTGCAAGAGCCATATTGCTCAATCAGTTATATTAGGAAAGGTTAACTGAGGACTCAAGGGCCCAAGTCTCAGAAAAGGTACGCTTTCAGGCCATGTATTTGATTCTCATTTTGGATCCAGAAAGGCAGCATATTAGTGAAATTTCCAGAAATAAACATCAAACAAGGAGTCAGAAGTATTTAGTTTGTGATTTTGTGATGCGATTTGTGTTCTTACATGTAAGAGAGTCAGCTAATTGGCTAAATATTTTTCTTCTTTTTTTTTTTAAGATTTTATTTATTTTTTTGACAGAGACACAGCGAGAGAGGGAACACAAGCAGGGGGAGTGGGAGAGGGAGAGAGAGAAGCAGGCTTCCCGCTGAGTAAGAAGCCTGATGCGGGGCTTGATCCCAGGACACTGGGATCATGACCTGAGTCGAAGGCAGACGCTTAACGACTGAGCCACCCAGGCGCCCCGCTAATTGGCTAAATAAAGGAAAAACCAGAAATAGTCTTGTTTGCATATTTTGTGGGTAAACTGGTTAGCTGACAGCTACAAAAAGTTCAGTTTGGGTATTCTGCCTTTGTGTAGGAAGCCTAAGGATATCAAAGAAATCATTTTAGTTGTTTGAAAAAGATACTTTAGCTGTGTAACATGTGATAACATTTCTAAGTTCTGCCAGTCCCCTCTGTCAGCACTGCTACCTTAAACCAGATATGCACCATTTCCCTCATTCAAATTTCTTCCTTACCATTAAAAAAATTTTTTTGGAAGCACTGAAATGTTCCATAATAGAATGGCATGTCTAGTCAGTGGAATATTATGCAGCCTTTAAAAATGTACAAGGATATGTGCATAACAATGTTCACTACAAGATTATAATAGTGAAAAGTTGTGACAAAGAAAATGTCCATCAGTAGGGAACTATGAGTTCAACAATAATATGAAATACTGGGCAACCATTAGAAAGAATAAGCAGATATGTATGGATTAACATGGAAGGATGTCTACAATATGATGAGCACTTACTGTGTGCCAGAGTATTATGTGATCTATTTTTGTTTCTTAAGAATAGGTTATTGAGGGGTGCTGGGTGGCTCCCTCGATTAAACATTGACTCTTGATTTTAGCTTAGGTCATGATCTCAGGGTTGTGAGATCAAGCCCCTTGTCTGACTCCACACTGAGCAGGGAGTCTGCTGGAGATTCTCTCCCTCTTCCTCTGTGCGCCCCCCATCCCATGTACGTGCACTCTCTCTCTAAAATGTATGGATAAATCTTTTTAAAAAATAGCTTTTGGAAGAGACTTGTTAACAGAGTTTATCAACAGAATTCTAATGAAAGAGGTACCAAAGAAAAATTTTATATCTTATTTACTTCTATATTTTTTGCATTTTTTTTACAATAAGCAGTTTACTACTTTTGTAATTGAAGTTTATAACACTTATAAGAGGTTTTAACAACATGGGAAATACTTTTATGATAATGTTAAGTGCAAAAGTGGGATATAAAACTTCATATCTAGTAACACAACCATGTTTTCTTCAAGTGTGTATAAAAAGTGATTTGAAAAACACAAAGATGTTTCAGAAGGAGACTTTAGGTAATCAGAATAAACTTTTTTTTTTTTTTTAGAGAGAGTGCATGACCAAGTGAGCAAGGGGGGGCAGGGGGAGGGGCAGAGGGAGAGAGAGAATCTTAAGCGGCCTCCACAGCCAGCATGGAGCCCAACACAAGGCTCGATTTCACAACCCTGAGATCATGACCTGAGCCGAAATCATGAGTCGGGCACTTACCCAAGAGAGCCACCCCGATGCCCCAAATATTTTCAGATTTTTCTATAGCAAAATTTATTAATCCCTGACTGACTCCTGCATCCTTGAAAATTCCCCACTCACACATATTTTCCATCACTACCTCTGTCCCCCGTATTCCCTTAAGCAGAAATCAATAACAGAGTAAATCTAATATAAAATGTATCCCAGGGATGCCTGGGTGGCTCAGTCAGTTAAGTGTCTGACTCTTGATCTCAGCTCATATCTTGATCTCAGAGTCATGAGTTCAGGTCCTCTGTTGGACTCCACGCTAGGCATATGGAGCCCACCTGAAGAAAAAAAAATGTAATCCCTACTGTAGGATTATTTCTAGATTACTCACTATTTTAACTGGGTTAGTATTTCTTCTTTTAATGTTTCTAATCAAAAGTTGACTGTAATTGATTTCATTTTTATCCCACTTAATATAAACTGCTGTATAATCAGTCATAGAAATTGTAATATTATACTTTTAGAAAGTAAAGTCAGGTATTTTTCATTGGAGGCATTATTTATTTTTCTTTGGTATTTTCTGGGTTAATTTTTGAAGATGTTAAGTGGTTTTTCACAAAATTTGTTGAGGAATAACAAGTTATTTGAGGATTTGGTAGTTCATAGTCTGATCTTGTAATAGTCAAGTAGCTAAGAAGTTTTCAAGTAGATATATTTTTGATTTTATTGTTTTTCATTGTTACTCGATACTTGGCAAAGTTTGCAAAGAAGCATACTGAGAAAGCTTACGGTTCACCACATGTCTAGATTTGATTGTGTCTGTAAGCTCCAAATAAATATATAGCCAGTAAGTATAATTTCTGTTCACTCAACTTATTTTTTTTTAAGTTTTTAAGTTTACTTATTTATTTATTTATTTTTAAATAATTTCTATACCCAACATGGGGCTCAAACTCACAACCCTGAGATCAAGAGTCGCATGCTCTTCTGACTCAGCCAGGCAGGCACCACTGTTCACTCAGTTTTTAAATACGCTATGGCCATATTGAATGTGAGGTGATCCAGAACAATTGAGGTCATCATTGGTGAAGAATTCTGAACACTTGAATCATGCTCTCATTTAGTTCTTTAACTATGATTGTTCTTTAACTTCAGAATTCTATCCTGGCACTTTTGTACCTTAAGGATCAAAAGGGGCATGTGAAAAAAAAATTGGACACTATAAAGTACTAGACATATATAAAGTATCAGGCACTTGGTTTTAACTAAAAAATCTAAGAAAATCTCCTAAGGGAACTGTGATATAGGTTACCACGTATACATTTTTATTTGGGCTACAGAATATGGATAGTAAATTTGCCACAGTAAGACTAGTAGAGTGGGGTGCTTACTGGTTCAATGACCTTCAGTTGGCATTTACTATGTAATACTCAAGGATGGCATAGTGTGAGAGTCTACACTGCTGAATCAGAAATGTTCTTTGCTCTATTCAGGTTGTCTTTTAACTCTTTCTGTCATTTACATTCTTTCCTTCCTAGCTGCCAGATGTGTACTTTAGGAAGGTAAGGTACAGAAAAGGTTTGGGGTAAAATAATAAGAAAGAGACAAAAATGTAGCATTTCTATCATGGATTGAAAAATACTGTTAGTGTACCATACGATATGTGGATGTTTATTTGTATCATTGTATATTTGATAAATATAATATTTTTTAATCTGAATTTCATAATCGAGTCTAAATTATCCTGTCATATTTATTACCAAGTAGATGTAACACAAATTTGCTAATTTTTTATTCTCTTCTTATAGTTTTCAGCGTATGATTTCATCCCATCTCCAAAATTAAAGTCCTCTCAAGGAATGCCAGTAAATGATGATTTATGTTTTAGCAGAAAAAGAGTGTCAAGAAACTTATTTCAGAATAGTCGAGATTATAACCCAGATTCTCTTCCTGTATGTGCTGCTGGTAAGTAAAAGGTGCAGATAATGGACATGTTGAAACTTAAGTTAAAGGTTTCTCTAAACGTAATAATTCCTTTAAGAGCTCAAAGAATTTATAATCTAGTAGACAATTCAGGTTCAATAAATATTTGTTAAAGATGTGATAAGAATGGGGCACCTGGGTGGCTTAGTCCATTGAGAGTCCAACTCTTGATTTCGGCTCAGATCATGATTTCAGGGTCATGAGATCAAGCTCTATGTCCGTCTCTGCACTGGGTGTGGAGCCTGCTTGGGATTCTCTCTCTCCCTCTCCCCCTTGTCCCACATGCTTGTTTGTGCGTGCTCACACTCTCTCTCAAAAAAAAAAAAAAGAGATCTAATAAGAATGGACACTTTGACATAATTGTCTCCTAAGACCTTGGAAGGGTTTCTCAGTGAAACCCTTTAAATAGTAATGTAAGGCAGTATTTACTTTTTTTTTTTTTAAAGATTTTATTTATTTATTTGAGAGAGAAAGAGAGTGAGAGAGAGAGCATGAGATGGGGGAGGGTCCGAGGGAGAAGCAGACTCCCTGCTGAGCAGGGAGCCTGATGCGGGACTCGATCCTGGGACTCCAGGATCATGACCTGATGAGCCGAAGGCAATCGCTTAACCAACTGAACCACCCAGGCGCCCAAGGCAGTATTTGCTTAGTCGACAATCCATATTTATTTAGTGTCTCCTATGTGTCAGATACTTTACTAGGTACTGGGGATATAGCAGTCAACAAAAGAGGGAAACTTTCTCCCTAATAGATTTTGCATTCTAATTGGAGCAAAGCAGACGTAAATAAATGCAAAGCATAGTAGGTTAGATGGTGATAAATGCTATGGAGAAAAATAAAGCAGAGAAGATGAATATGGAGGAAGGGCTGTTTTAAATAATGTGGTGAAAGAAGGCCACATTCAGAAAGCGAATATTTGAAGCAAACCACACAAATATCAAGAGAGAAGAACAGATAATTACAGGAAGAGGGAATAGTGCAGAGTGCAGGACATGTTTGAGAAAGATCAAAGAGGCTACTTAGTCTGGAATGAAATCGGTAAGGGGAAGAGAATTAGAAAATGAAATTAAAGAGGTAATAAGGGTCCTTATTTATAAGGCCTAATGGACTATTGAATGAACTCTGGCTTTTACTCTGAGGGAGGAACATTTTGAGAAAAGGAGTAACATCAGTTGCCTTGTGTTTTTCAGGCTTGTTTTGGATGTTACATTTAAAATAGACCTAAGGAGGGGCACCTGGGTGTTTCAGTCATCAAGCGTCCAACTCTTGATTTTGGCACAGGTCATGATCTCACCATGGTGAGATCCAGCCTCAGGTCTGGCTCCACACTCAGCAGGGAGTCTGCTTGAGATTCTCTCCCTTTTCCCCTGCCCCTCCCGCTCCCCCCCATCTCTTTCAAACAAATAAATAAATCTTTAAAAAATAAATAAATAAAGTAGACTTAAGGAGGGCAAGGGTGAAAACAGGGTAGAGTTGATGGAGGTTTAACCAGGGTAGCAGTGAATGTAGTGAAAGTGATTAGATACTGACCATATGTTAAAGTTAGAGTTGATATGATTTGCTGATGGATTGGGTGTGGAATGTGAGAGAGAGAGAAGTGAAGAATGCTCTAAGGTTTTTTGGCCAGAGCAACTGGTAAGATGTTTGTTTAAGTAAATGTTACAGAAAGTAAATATGGTAGTTTAGAGGACATGGTCATTGTCATGGGCCATATCAGTTAGAAAAGACACTGAAGAGGAGATAATAATTATACTGCATTTTCTGGGGATGTATATGATACAAGCAGTTAGAGGAGAGTTATGAGGAGAGCAAAGGTTTACATTAGGAGTTGGCTTGAGATATTCTGGGAGCTGTGTGAAGACAAGATTCATTTTAAATGGTCAAGAATAAATTTGGATATGGGGAACCCTTGTGTGCTAGGCTCAAAAATTTGAACTCATGCTTGTAAGCTATGGGGAACTAATGGAGATTGTTTTCATTAAGTAAAAAAGAAGCTAGGGTGATAAGGTTGTTTACAAATCAAATAGAAAGGAATAATCAGGAAAATATGACAACTGGATATAGAAGATGAAGAAAGGGAATAGCGGAAGATTTCAAGATTTAGCACACAGTTAATTACAAAAAGGGTAATATGTTGACAAAACAAAGCCAGTTGGGAAGGAAAAATGGTTTATAAGGTAACGATTGACTTTGTTATAGTTGTTAAAATTTATTTAATATCCAAATGATATCAGTTATTGAAATGTGTTGGCTATGAGTTCAGGCACAAAATTTAGAGAACTTTGTTACCATAGGAGAATTTATAGATCTTTATGCAGTAAAATTCCGTAATATTTTCATACAAAAATGACTGTTACAAAGATTGTATAATGTTTAATAGAGAAAAAAAAATGCAAGAACCAGTTATGCTCATACCATTAGTTTGCATTTTTATAAGGCTCATGCTTTCTGTACTGGAGAGCTCTTACCTACCTGTACAGATTTAAAATAACTGGAAAGTAAGACATCATATAACCTGATGCTAGATTGGATGACATGAATTATAAGTACTGTAGGGTTTTAAAAAAGGAAAAGGTGATAGGTTTTGAAGTGGTTTGGGAAAACTCCAGGAAAAGTTGAACCTTAAAAAAGCTGGACCTTAAAAAAGGGAGAGGTTTGTGATTGCTTGGCAGTGAAGCAAGAGAGGGACTGTTATAGATAGGGAGAGTATAACCAAAGCATGGAGGTGAAAATTAATTTAGAAGATGTCCAGTACATGAAGGATAAAGGGGCTTAAAATCATAGGGAGAGAATTTTAAAAATCATAAAATTTCAGAACTATAAGGGACCCCCAGTAAGGAATAACCTTAACCAGACAAGGGAAAGGGAAAGAGATCTTGGAAATATGCCCAGATAAGCTTAGAAACCATGTGAATGCTGTGTTACATGTTAGGGAAAAAAGGAGAAGAGTTCTGCAGTACGGCTTTTTTGTACAGTATGTACTGCAAATACCGGGAAGAGGGAAAACCAGCCCAGGAAACAACAGATCTTGGTGAGGATGAGGAGAAAGGGAAATCCTCTTGCATTGTTGGTAGGAATGCAAACTGGTACAGCCACTCTGGAAAACAGTATGGCAATTCCTCAAAAAGTTAAAAATAATAAATAAATAAATAAATAAAAAGTTAAAAATAGAACTATCCTATGATCCAGTTATTGCACTGGTGTTTACCAGTGCACTTAGGTGTTTACCCAAAGGTACAAAAATACTGATTCAAAGGGACACATGCACCCTGATGTTTATAGCAGCGTTATCAACAATTGCCAAATTATGGAAAGAGCCCAAATGTCCATTGACTGATGCATGGATAAAGAAGATGTAATATAGGTGTCTGGAGGGCTCCGGTGATTGAGCATCTGCCTCCGGCTCAGGTCATGATTCCAGGGTCCTGGGATCGAGCACCGAGTTGGGCTCCCTGCTGATCAGGGAGTCTGCTTCTCCCTCTCCCTCTGCCCCTTCCCCCTGCTCGTGCTCTCTCTCAAATAAATGAAATGCTAAAAAAAAAAAAAAATGTGATTTTATTTACACACACACACACACACACACACACACACACACACACAGAGTGAATATTACTCAGCCATAAAAAAGAATGAAATCTTGCCATTTGCAATGACGTGGATGGAGCTAGAGAGTATTATGCTAAGCGAAGTAAGTCAGAGAAAGACAAATACCATGATTTCACTTGTATGTGGAATTTAAGGTGAACAGGTGAGCATAGGGGGAGAAAAAAGAGAAGCAAACCATAAAACAGACTCTTAACTATGGAGAACAAACTGAGGGTTGCTGGAGGGAGGTTGGGGGGCTGCGTTAAATGGGTGATGGGTATTAAGGAGGGTACTTGTTGGGATGAGCACTGGGTATTGTATGTAAGTGATGAATCACTAAATTCTACTTCTGAAACTAATATTAAACTCTATGTTAACTAACTGGAATTTAAATAAAAACTTAGGGGGTGGGGAGAAGGAAAGCCAGGTCTGGAGAAATGTTCCATGGTGAGGGAGCATGTAGAAAGAAACTGTTTTTGTGTATATTTTTCAATATACCTTTGTTTGTACTTTTCCAGTCTCTCTTCTGTTCTTTAACCCCTGATACTACTCAGATACGCCAATAGCAAAAACTGTCCCTTTCTTGCCTGCCTAGTTCACTGTACAGTTACTCTTGTAGTTATTCCTATGCAAATGAAATCAATATTTCTGAAATTAGATATATTCATGAAATAAAGTTAACATTTACTTTTATGTTTTTCTCTTCCTTCTCTCCAAAGGCAGTACTGGGACTCATCAGACAAATGTTTCTGGGAAATGTGGACAACTTGGATTTTCACAGATATGTGGGAAAAGTGGGAGTGTGGATTCTGACTTACAATACCTAGGGACAACTAACAATCATCAAGATAAAGGTTTAAATTCCAACTTTATTTGGATACAAATGATTTATAAATATGTGGGATTTCCAAATGTAGCTTATATGTTATTTTGTGTAATTTTATTCATTGCAAAAAAAGAAATCAATCTTATATTTTTAATAACTTTTTTTTATAACTTACCCTAAAATATTAGATTTAATAATCTTAATGTAAATATGACTGGTGGAAATTAGAGGGTTTAGAAACTCATGGTGGAGATGAGCATTTTAATACCAAGTAATTAAAAACATTATTCATTAAAAAGTACTGTGTTAGCAGAAGACAATTATTTTCCACAGCAGTTTTAACTTTTGTTTTTTCCTTTTTGAGAGAGACTGCCTGTGCAAGTTGTGGAGAGAGGGAGAGGAGGAGATAGAATCTTAAGTAGGCTCCATGCCCAGCGTGGAGCCAACACAGGGCTCAATCTCACGACCCTGAGATCATGACCTGAGCTGAAATCAAGAGTTGGACACTTAACCGACTGAGCCACCTGGGTGTCCCAGCAGTTTTAACTTTTAAAGTTGTTTAGAATTTATTAAGTCTCCTGTTAGGAACCATAACTTCCTGACTAGCTATCATTTCAGATATCTTATATGTCTCCAAGATATAGAACAAAAGGAAGGGCTTGAGGCTGGCTGTCAGTTATATGAATTTTTTATTTGAAGGGGTTTCTTAAATGTCTGTATTAATTAATAGCTTTATCGATTATTATTTAGAGGTAAGATCATATGAAATATTTCTAGAGGTGTTTTAATTTTTGTTACATATCCTTTTTTTGTCAATGAAAAGTAATGCTCATTTGAAATCAGTAAGGAAGATTTAGTTAATATAGTACTTAAATTTTAGCAACCCTTTCGTCCACGCACTA
This sequence comes from Phoca vitulina, assembly GCF_004348235.1. Lineage (NCBI taxonomy): Eukaryota > Metazoa > Chordata > Mammalia > Carnivora > Phocidae > Phoca > Phoca vitulina. The sequence continues at coordinate 19,876,306 of NW_022589710.1, forward strand.
CAAAGGGCCATATGACTCTATGAAGTTTTTCTTTATGGTGTTTTCCCAATAAAACAGTTAATCTTTCGTAATGATAGAGATATTTCCTAAATTTTGACTAGATACCCTTGGGACTTGTGAATTGTGGAAGCAGCGAAGATTCTCTCTGTTGCTTAGTCTCTTCCTGTTTAGGATATCCCCAAATGATTACATTACCTTTGATAACTACCTCCACTCTCAGTGTTTAATCAGATCTTCATTGAGGCTTTGGTTTTCTATAACCTCTCAGAATACCTGTAAGAGTAGCTACTAAAGGGATATCAAGTTCTTCCAAAGTCAGCATTTAACTTAATAGTAGGTTGTACCTTAAAAAGTCTATTAGGACCACCACCATGTCAACTAATATTCTCGGTGGGATTTCTGAAGACCTGGGTGTAGATGCCAGAAACCATCTAGAAGCTTCCTTCCCAATTTTAAATGTTGCAGTGATCCACACCAAACATTGGAAATGTTGGTATTTTTTTTTTTTTTGGCATTCTGTTGGTTCTCTTTATGTGCATTAAAAAATTTGATGTTTGAGTTCTTTGTAAGAAATATCTTGAAATCTCTTAATGAAAGGAATATGTAATAACACACTGACATGGAAGCATCAGAATCTATTAATAGAGCATTGCAATTCAAATCAGGAAGTTGAAAGTTTTCATTTACATGTAAATTGGTGACCACTTAAATCTCCTGTAGTCCCCTTTTCCACCCAAATAAGATTTAGGTAGAAGTAAAGGTCCAAACTATGTCATTTATGAATTAAAAATAAATGATACATAATTACATCTAGTTAAGTCTTCAGAAGAAAGTTTTGTTAGTATACATAAGCTAGGTCTTTTGTTGTTGAAAATCTTCCAAAAAAATATTATAGGAAAATTTAAGGGAACCCTAAATGGTTACAAGTAGATTTTTATATTAGTTGAGGAATAAAAAGAAAAGATCAATAAAAAGCAAGAAAAAATAATAAAACACACGATAAATAGAAAGCACAAAATAAGATGGTAGAATTAAAACCAAATATATCAGTAGTTACCATAAATATCAGTGGACAGAACTTAGCATTTAAATAACATGGATGATCAGATTTTATTTTATTTATTAAAATTGAAATGCTATTTTTTTCTGATTTATATTTTTTCTACTTTTTTTTAAGTTTTTAGTTAAATTCCAGTTAGTTAACATACAGTGTAATATTAAGTGCAGGTGTACAATATAGTGATTCAGCACTTCCATACATCACCCAGTGCTCATCACAAGTGTACTTCTTAATCTCCATCACCTGTTTAATCCATCCCCTCCACCTGTCTCCCTTCTGTTTCTTGGTTTCCCTCTCTCTTTTTTTCCCCCTTTGCTCATTTGTTTTGTTTCTTAAATTCCACATATGAGTGAAATCATATGGTATTTGTGTTTCTCTGATTGACTTATTTCGCTTAGCATAATACTTTCTAGCTCCATCCATGTCATTGCAAATGGCAAGATTTCAGTCTTTTTATGGCTAAGTAATATTCCATTGTGTGTGTGTGTGTGTGTGTCTGCCACATCTTCTTTATCCATCAATCGATGGACACTTGGGTTGTTTCTATAATTTGGCTATTGTGGATAATGCTGCTATAAACATCACGGTGCATGTATCCCTGTGAATTAATATTTTTGTATTTGGGTAAATACCTAGTAGTGCAATTGCTGGGCTGTAGGTAGTTCTATTTTTAACTTTTTGAGGAACCTCCATACTGTTTTCCAGAATGGCCACACCAGTTTGCATTCCCACCAACAGTACAAGAGGATTCCCCTTTCTCCACATCCTCACCAATACCTGTTGTTTACTGTGTTGTTGATTATAGCTGACAGGTGTGAGATATTAGCTCATTGTAGTTTTGATTTGCATTTCCCTAATGATCAGTGATGTTGAGCATTTTTTCATGTGTCTGTTGGCCATCTGGATGTTGTCTTTGGAAAATGTCTATTCATGTCTTCTGTGCATTTTTTAATTGGATTATGAAATGCTATTTTTAAGAGCCATACCTAAAACACGTCAAAATAGAATGGGAGAAAGTAAAGCATGGAAAAGGTATACTAGACAAATAATCAAAGATAGCAAGTATAAAAATATTGATATTAGAGAAAATATGCACACTAAAGGTAAAAATATTTTTAGGGCTAAAGATCATTATAATGGAAAAAGAACAATTCAGGAAGAGATTAGACTTTTCTAAAATGTTTGGACGTGGGTGTGTTGGGGGGGGGAGTGTGTTGACAGAATTACAAGGAGAAAATGAACAAATCTACAAATGTTAGTAGAAAATTTAAATAGAGAGGCACCTGGATGGCTCAGTTGGTTAAGCATCTGCCTTGGGCTCAGGTCATGATCTAGGGTTCTGGGATCAAGCCCCACGTTGGGCTGCTTGCTCAGCGGGGAGTCTGCTTCTCCCTCTGCTCCTTCTCCTGCTTGTGTTCTCTCTCAAATAAATAAATAAAATCTTAAAAAAAAGAAAATTTAAATAGAATAAAGTTTTATATTAGATGATGTAGAGTAATGAACAACACAATTAATAAGCTTGTGAAAGTTGTCTCAGAAATAGAAAACCTCAGTAGACCTGTAATCATTAAAGGAATTTTATTTTAAAATTTTACCCCTACACACACAAAAAAGACAAAGTCCCAGGCTCAGATGATTTTCCTAGTATTCTGTCAGACCTTCAAAAAGAGATAAATCCTATCTTATACAAACTGAAAGAAGAAAGAAAGAAGTTTCCCTGCTTTATTTTATGAGATGAGTATAGCATTAATACCATACCATAAAGTTAATGAATAAAAGCAAAAAATGGTGGCCCAGGCTCACTTTCATGAAAGACGAAGTCCTAAATAATGTATTGGCAAGTGAAATCTAGCAATGTGGTTTTAAAATGTGTAATATATTATGTGTAAGTAATTTTCCAGAAAATCCTATATTTTTAACCTTATCACAGAAAGGAGGAAAACTATATAAATGTGTCAATAGATGCGGTTAAAATTCAACATCAGTGCATGATTACAAACTCATAACAAACTACAAATAACTTTCTTAACCTGATTAATATCTGTTAATACCTATAGCAACTATATTTAGTGTTAAAATATTAAAATTCACTTTAAAGTCAAGAATAAGACAAAAATGCTCACTGTTACCTTTGCTTTTGAACATTTAACTAATCCCTCTAGTATTTATTGGGAAGCAGGCATTTTCTAGAATCTAAAAATCAAAATCTAGTAGAGGAGAAAATAAAAAAAAAAGAAACTAGAATAGAAATGACTGCTGTGAAGAAAAATAAGCCAGGGTAGGAGACAGAATGTGATAAGGAAAATTTCTGTGGAGTGAAAATGTTTAAGCAGAAAGCCAAATGAGGCCATTTTGGCGGCTGCTCTTGGTTGGGGCCGTCCCGCATCTAAGGCAGGAAGATGGTGGCCGCAAAAAAGACGAAAACGTCACTGGAGTTGATAACTCTAGGCTCCAGCTTGTTATGAAAAGTGGAAAGTATGAGCTGGGGTACAAGCAGACTCTGAAAATGATCAGACATGGCAAAGTGAAACTGGTCATCCTTGCCAGCAGCTGTCCAACCTTGAGGAAATCTGAAATAGAATACTACGCCATGTTGGCCAAAACTGGTGTCCATCACTACAGTGGCAATAATTGGGCACAGCATGTGGGAAATACTACAGAGTGTGCACACTGGCTATCATTGATCCAGGTGATTCTGATATTACTAGAAGCATGCCGGAACAGACTGGTAGAAAGTAAATCACTCAAAATTTTTCTTTAATAAAACTGGCCACAGCTTGTTTAAAAAAAAAAAAGCCAACTGAAGTGGGGGAGTGAGTTACATTGATATCTGGAGAAATCCAGGAAGAGAGCATTCCAGGCAGAGAGAACAATCAAAGCACAAATGCTCTGAAGTAGGACCATATTTCTCTTATTGGAGAAATAGCAAGGTCAGTGGAATGAGTGAGGGGGAGAGTAATTTTCAGAGATAACTTGGGGCCTTGCAGAATATAGTAAGGATTTGGGATTTTATTCTGAGTGGGATGGGAAGTCACAGGAAGTTTTTGAGAGGAAACAAAAATAGCCTGATTTGACTATTTTAAAAGGATCAGAGCTGCTATGTAGAGAATTGGTTTAGTAACAATGGGGGCCAGGTACAAAGCAAACTAGTGAGGATATGGCAATTGTAAAGGTGAGAGATGATACGGCTTGTATTAGGAAGGAGTGGAAGTGATGAGAAGTAGTTGGATTTTGATATACAGGGTGGCCATAAAGTTTGGAAACATAGATAATTTTATTATTTTATTATTTATTATTATAGTAATAATTTTATTATTACTCTCTGCCTGGAATGCTCTCTTCCTGGATTTCTCCAGATATCAATGTAACTCACTCCCCCACTTCATTTGGCTTTTTTTTTTTTTTTAAACAAGCTGTGACCAGTTTTATTAAAGAAAAATTTTGAGTGATTTACTTTCTACCAGTCTGTTCTGGCATGCTTCTAATAATACCAGAATCACCTGGATCAATGATAGTGTGCATACTCTGTAGTATTTTCCCACATGCTGTGCCCATTATGCTCATATACTATGAATAAGCCATTTATTCTGCATTCACCTAAGTTTTCAGACTCAGTGATCACCCTGTGTTGCTAATGTAGAGACAGAAGATTTACTAATGGATTAGATGTGAAGTTTGTGAGAACAATCAAAGATGAGTCCAGTGTTGTTGGCCTGAGCAACTTGAGGAATAGAGCTGCCATTTACCAAGAGGAAGATTAGGAGAAGACTAGATTTGACTGGGAAATCAAGCGTTTTGTTTTGAACACGTTACATTTGGGTCATCTGTCTTTTTAAAGAAGATGTTGAGTGGCATTTTGATATTAAGTCTGGATACAAAGAAAAATCCGTGCTAAAATTTGGGAGTCATTGTACTCCCTATTTAGGGAGAGCCTAGCTCAAAATTAAAAGTATAAAGTTTGTAGAGGAAGAAACAAAAATTGTCAGTACTCTCAGATAAAATGTGATAATTAAGAGCACTTGGAAGCCACAGTGCCTGGGTCTGTATCCCAGCTTTATGATTTCCTAGTGTGTGACTTTTGGCAATTTACTTAACCCTCTTACATTTTTTTCTTTTAATCTATAAGGTAAGAATAGTACCTACCCCCATGGGGTTGTTGTGAAGATTAAATTACTTAATACCCATGAAGTGTTTAGAACACTACTTGACACAAAGTAAAGTGCTCACTAAGCAATAGCTCCCGTCATTATCATTATCATAATTGCCATCATTATCATTATTAAAATTACTAGATCACTTACAAAAAATCTAAAAGCATATACAGAAAACTGTTAAAATACTAAGCAATTTAGCAAGGTTACCAGATACAAAGCCAGAATATAAAGTTCCTAGACACCAGCAACTTTCAGAAAATATAATTTTTAAGAAAGAAATTACAGTATCAACAAAATATATAAGTATATGGAAACCTAACAAAAGATTTGCATACCTTTTATTATGAAAGCTAAAATATATTTCTGAGAGACATAAAAGAAGACTTTAAATTAAAGGAGATCCCACATTTTTAAACAGGGAGGCTGAATATCAGGAAAATGGCAGTTATTCCTAGGTTGATCTGTAAATTCAATGTCATTCCAATCAAAAACCCAACGAGGATCTTGTATAGGACTTGACAGGCTGATCCTGAAATACAAGAATGGCCAAGATAATTCTGAAGAAGCTAAAAAATGGAAGGACACCCATCCTATTGGATAGCATTATGATAAATAAGACATTGTAGTACTAGTGCAGGGATAGACAAAATAGACTAATTGAACCAATAAGAAGCACCTCAGTGTGTGTGTATACATACATACGTATGTGTATATATTTGAGCTTTATAGATGAATGGAAAAGAAAGGACAGTTTAAAACATGGCACTGGGACAATTGCACTATCTATATTGAAAAAAGTTAAATTAGATCTTTACTTCACACTGTACAAAAAGAAATAAACACCAGATGGGATAAAAATCTGAAAGTGAAAAGCAAACCAATTTTAAACTCTTAGATGTATATGCATAAGTAACATACTCTCTTTTTTTTTATTACAGTGTATGCTAGCCTGAATTTTGCTCCTAAGACACAGCAGACATTTGGTAGCCAAACAGAACGTACTTCATCATACTCTGGTCTAAATCCAAGTCCAGGAGGCTTCATCCTTCCATCCTATCCTCTCTCATCACCTCGAACTAGTCCAAAGCACGCATCTCTTACCATATCTCCAAAGAAGTCTCAGGATATTTCGATTAACTTCTCCAATTCCTGGCCTCTTAAAAGCTTCGAAGGGCTACCAAAGCCGAGTCCACAGAAAAAGCTTGTCAGACAAAAATCGTCTGACCCTCCAGGTAGAAATGATGGTAAAAATTAATACTTTGTTCAAATTTATTTGTGTTTTTGAAATATTACTTTGGAGTTAGGGCTGTTTGATCTTTAAGAGCTGGTAAACTGCATTTTATTTCTCTGAATTAGTAAGCATCTAGGAAAATAATAGTATGTTAAATAAATCAAACATGTTATATAAAATAAAATTCAAATGAAATTGTCATTTCTTTTCTTAATTTTGCACTTTAAAATCATTTTTCAGAACTAGGCAGCTAATAATGCTTTATAATGAACATAAACAGCCCGAGAGCCTAGTAACGAATTTTAGCTTTAGAAATATAAAATGTCATAATTACTATAATTAATGCTTAGTATCCATTTATTCTACATTTTTTAATTGCTTAGTATATGTTAAATTTATTTAAAAGGGTTTTCTATTATTTGTTAACTAAAATATTCTTTTCTTAACAATAGCCCTTCCAGGACGCCTGGGTGGCTCAGTCCGTTAAGCGACTGCCTTCAGCTCAGGTCATGGTTCCAGGGTCCTGGGATTTGAGTCCCGCATCGGGCTCCTTGTTCAGTGGGGAACTGTCTTCTTCCTCTGTCGCTCCCCCTGCTTGTGCTCTCTCTGTCTCTCTCTCTCTGACAAATAAATAAAATCTTTAAAAAAAACAATAGCCCTTTCCAAAATAATGAAATTAGCATATAAATTTATTCAAGACAGATCCAGTCTCAAAATAAAAAGTCTCAAGGGCAGCCCCTATATCCCACATACTCTCTTATCCCCAGCCTCTGAGCTAAGGTGTACACCTTTAAACTACCCTACCTCAGTGATGTTCTGGTTTATAACATGATCATAAGGTCAATTTGTTGCATGGTTAGTCAGTTTTATCACTTTTTCTTAGCACTACACCTTCATTTCCTCCATTAATTTCTTTCTATGTTTGTCTTTCCTACAAGATCAAATATTGTATTGAAAGCTGAGAGTTTATTCAGTTTGTTCTCTCGTGTGCCCAACATTACTGCTTTGCATATAGTAGTCACTCACATGTTGCTTGCATAATTAAATGAAGCCAGGCAAATAGTCCTTCTGGCTTACTTGTGGACTTTATCATACAAATATTAGTTATGATAATGTGTATAAAGATAGAAATTTAACTTGGTATATAGTATTTTTATTTAATATGAAAGAATTTCTGGTAACTCATTTTTGTTGTATTTGTTAGGGGACACTGATACTTCGATCTGATTTTAAATAGTAATCTTCTAATAAAAGACAATGTGTTTTTTAATTTAAAAATGCTGTATTCCAAACACTTGTGATTATAACTCCCAGTTCTCTGAAATTAAAAAAATATAAGTAAAATATGTTTTTTTCATGCAGGAGAAAATTCTCAAGAAAAACTTTCTCCAGTTCAACTTACACCTGCCTTGGTGAGATCACCGTCTTCCCGACGAGGCCTAAATGGGACCAAACCCGTCCCTCCCATACCAAGGGGAATCAGCCTTTTGCCTGATAAAGCTGACTTAAGCACAGTGGGACCCAAAAAGAAAGAGCCTGATGATATTTGCAAGAGTGAAAAACATAGTCTTACAATTGATCTTTCAGAATTAGATATCAGAGATAAAGATTTGGATCAAGAAGAGGTTAGAGCCAAATATCATTTTTAATAATTTTTAAATGCTTGTAATTTTCTATAATACAATAGCTATTATTTAAGGAAGAATCAAGTACTTTTTAATTCCATAACATGTTTTCTTTTTTATAAAAATATTTCATGATCCTTATAGAAAATGTAGAAACTATAGTGAAGTATTGGAAGAAAATTCATCACACCAAATCCCACTACCCAGAATAATTTGCCATTAACACTCTAATGTGTTTTCTTTCAGTATTTCTTCTATGCATATATTATTTCTTTTTAAGTTAAAAGTATGAGTAATATAGCAATACACCCATACACTAATCCCTCCCAAGTGAACAATTTGCATATTTGTTTCCTATTTTTAAATAAATGAAACATAACATAGTTCCCTCCCCAATCCAGTTCCTTTCCCTCCTTCACCAGAAGCAACCACTATCACCATTAATTTGTGTTTTATGTATTTTTGTACTTTTTAATATATTCATATTTTGATATTTATGATATTATCATAATTGATTTTGGCTTATTCCTTGTCTTTTGCTATTGAAAACAGTGGTGCATTGAACATTCTTGGGTATGTCTGTTGTGCATATGTACAAGTTTATTTATCTTTATGAAACTGAGGTCATATTACATACTCTTTGAATTCTCAGTCACTCCATTTATACTATAAAAATCCATTGCCAATATGACAACTCTGTACATGCTAATTATGTCAGAGAAGGAATGTGGTTGCTGTATTACTTTGGATTCGGAGCACTATTTCCATAGATGCTTTCTTTTCATCATATTAGTCTGCCTGATGTCAGGTTTAAAAAGTGTTTTACATAAAATGTGTAAACTGAAACACGCAATTATGTTTTGTGGTCTTATTTTTGCCTGTTTTCAAGATGTAAGCATCATATACTGATTTTACTCAATAAAATAAAGTTAATATTAATGCATATTCATTTTAAGGGCATTTTTTTTAGCATTAAGCATGTGTACCAAAATTGGTTCTTAATGAATTAATTAGTCATTCCAACTTCTGACTGCTTGTAAAATCTTTCCTCCCCCCCCGCCCCAGTTGTATTTCACTGATACTAGGAAGAGAATTCATTTAAAGGGAAGAAAGTTCTAGAAGAGGCATTTTCCTATGTAACTCATAAATTTCATCTGATGCTACATATTTTTGCATTATTTGTATGATACCTTAAAAATAGCCCTTTTTCTTTTAATGAATAATTGAAAGGGTAATTTCAATTTTATAAAATTTTTAATTTTATAAAGTTTATAAAATTTATAGAATTTTATAAAAATTTCAATTTTATAAAATTATTGATAAATATAGGAGGATAGTACTATTTTTAAATATTCAGCCTTCTAAGGATTTATTAGGGAAGTGGCCATACTGTTGAATCAACCATTATAATTGTTATAATCAAAATGTAAGTGAAACACAGTTTATGTATGTTTCTGGGTTCCTTAATTCATTCAGGGTTCTATTCCCAACTTTAATATATTTGTTTGTGATAGCATCTTCTACTCTACATTTCTAGAAACACTTGGCTTCAGAAGTCACATACAGTCATCTGTTATTCTCTGACCCCTTACACTGGCAAACTTGATGTAAACTTCAAATTTTAGAAAACTGATTACTTTTCACAGAATTTCTAAATGGCCACATCCACACACCAATGACCAAAGATTGGCTAGACCTCTCTGACTTCAACTCAGATGTCTACCATCTGATTCAATGATTCATTTACTAATTAAATTTTATTATATTAGTCATTGTTCTTAGTGCTGGAAATACCATGGTGAATAATAGCTTGAGATCCTCCCTCTAAAGGGGCTTACAATCTTGTTTATATTGGTTGTTTTTAAAATACGTATTTTTACTATGTACAAATATGTTAATATCCATCTTGTTAGTACCAGAATGGAGAGTGGCTTGCTAGATATGGTGAATGGAATTTAAAATCTTAGGATAACTTTTACTCAGATAAATGTCTTGCAAAGTTAATTGTTTTGTTTTTTTTTTTCCTTAGATGCAGAGCTCTCTTAGGTCCCTTCGTAATAGTGCAGCTAAGAAAAGAGCAAAACTGAGTGGCAGTACTTCTGATCTTGAAAGCCCTGATTCTGCAATTAAGCTCGACTTGACTATGGACTCACCATCTCGATCTTCCTCTCCAAACATCAGCTGTTATAGTGAAAGTGGAGTTTATAGCCAAGAATCGTTGACTTCTTCTCTGTCTACAACTCCCCAGGGGAAGAGAATAATGTATTTTATTTTTTGACATGTTAAATGAATGCTAATCTTTAATTTGTCTCATCCCTAATATCGTATTTGAAAAAAACTTTTAAACTATTTTCTAGTTCTTAAAATGTTGAAGTACATTTAAAAGACAGTGGAAAAGTTTACAGATATTATCTAGCTTGGCTTTGGTTTGGGATGGGTGGAGAGAGAGAGAACACATCAGCTGTAACTTAGAGCACCTACAGTAATATAAACCCTTACTCCCCAAGCCCTACTTGTTGTTTTGCCTAATATTTATCCTAATATTCTTTGTTCTTTAGCTCTGTTCTAGATCATTGAGTCTTTTGCAGTGGACCTATAGCTGATATTACTGCTTTCATTGAAAACTCAGCACCAATTTCCTCTAATTTGTAGATAAAATCCACTCAGCTGTTACCTCGCCATTTCTTATATTTTGTTGTTCCATTTTCATGTAGAAGTTTAGGCCTCCATGCCATAGCTTTTGCAGCCTTCTCAGGAGTCTCCCTTATAGCAGTTCTGGAATTAGAGTCCTGGCCACCCTAGAGCATTTTTTTCTAGTATAGCAATTCAACAAACTTTTCCTGGTTACCTCAGTGACCTCTAAGTCTTAAACAGTGATCCTACCTTGATTTCTGAGAATTTCTGTGACTCTATTCTAGGATTTTGGGGAATCTCTTCCCTCTTTATTTTAGACAAAAACCTGAGTAGAATTGCTGGGTCATAGGATAGATATACATTTAGCTTTTTAAATAACTGCTGAACAGTTTTCCAAGATATTTGTACAATTTTCTACTCCACTAGCAAAGCATGAGAGTTCCAGTTGTTTCACATCCGTGTTTATATTTGTTGTTGTCAGTCTTTTTAACTTTATTTTCCTTTGATTTTATCCTGAACCATGGTTATCCACAGCTACTAGCTGTAAATATTTAAAATTAAATTTAAATTATTTTCACTTAAGTGAACTGGAATCTTTAACAACGTAGGTAGAGAATGCATAATCAAAGGACAGATGGTGTTCTATTAACTCTAATGGAAAAGGGTGTTTCATTTCAGCAGTTCATAGAATTAAACCAAATTTTTATGTCCTGCTATGAGACGTTTGTCTTATCCCGTGATTCCATTCTCTACATTTTTAACTTAAATAGCAGCTTAATATGCAGTTGGAAATTTTTTCTTACTGGAAATTCCTTTGTTGTAATTACCCAGGGAGAATAATGCAATATATTTACAAAATGAATTTGGAATGGCTACATGGGCTGGTGAAGTAACTGTTTATGTTTAGTTACCAGACATTTAAAATACATATTTATCTTTTAGACCTAAAGTCCTTCCCTTATCTTCTATGAATGTGAAATTTTATGTTAAATACTCCTGCAGTTGCAAGGTCTTGTAAATAATTGAGAACCTAGTTGGGAAGAAAAGTTCATTTTATACTATAACATTTAGAATTCACTATTCTCTGTATTGTCTCATGGAATTATTCTCTTCAGATTTTGAACTCTGTGAGAAGGAGTTCAATATACCCTCATTTCTGGACTAAATTGCCTTTAATGAATTTCATATTTCCACATTAAGTTTAACAGCTTTAAAACAGTTATTCTTAACCAGCTTGCATCTTGCCTTAAGAATCATGGCAAAGAGAGCCACTATTACCTCATGTGGGGCTTTCATCTTTAAGTGGGTTGGGGAGGAAAAACTCTTGAAAACCACTCTTGTAGAGACTAAAGTATTTTCTTTCATTCAAGTCAGGTACATGGTATAAATGTAAATTGACTAAAAAACCTATCATCTATTCTAGAGAAATTACTCTTTAAAAATGTTTAACAATGGGGCGCCTGGGTGGCTCAGTCATTGGGCGTCTGTCTTCCGCTTGGGTCGTGATCCCAGGGTCCTGGGATCGAGTCTCACATTGGGCTCCCTGCTCAGCAGGGAGCCTGCTTCTCCCTCTCTCACCCCCTCTGCTTGTGTTCCCTCTCTCACTGTGTCTCTCTCTGTCAAATAAATAAATAAAACCTTAAAAAAAATAATGTTTAACATTGACTTCTCACTAGGCCAATTAACAAATATGCTTACCCAACTACTAAGAACTATGCTCCTTTATAAAATCTCTTTATAATATTCATCACTGGCTTACTGATATTACAACACTTAAATGATTTAAAACAGTTCCTTTACATTCAGATTCAACAATCTTCAGTCACTTTCTTTGTGAAACAAAGCCTGTAGGTCTTTATAATGTCAGAAAAGTATAACAAAGAATAATCCAGGAAGAAAATGACATTTGCTAATAAATCCACCTGTTGCTTATCTCTAATTTGTAATGTAGTTAAGTCTCTTTTTTTGTGTTATTATCTGTGAGGACAGATAGTATATTAGATTATTAGGAGTCACTTGCTTTAGTTTTGGAATGAACCAACTTTCTTTGGATCAGTTTTTTGTTTTTTTTTTTGACCCAACAGAAGGTTATATAGTACGAGTTAGAGAATCTTCCCTGCCTTTTGTAATCCTCTCATGAAAAATTTAAGAATTGCCTATATGTTAAATGGTTGGAAGTTCTAAAAGTGAACTAGGAATACCAATAAAAAAATATTCTTAGCTATAGTTTTTGTACTTGCTCCTGCCTTACTATCTAAGAATGTTGAACAGCTTTAGATCTTAAATGTTTATTGGAATTACTTTGTTTCATTGTAGGTCAGACATATTTCCGACATTTGGATCAAAACCTTGTCCAACGAGACTTTCTTCTGCAAAGAATAAAATCTCTGAGATAGCTGACCAAAGCCCCAGTGCAGGTATTTTATAACTGTTTTATAAATATGATTTATAGAAAGTATGATTTTTAAATGATACCAAAAATGGTAAAAAAATGCATTTCAGATATAGAATTTTTGTAGTTACCAATTAAGACTAATCATCTTTTTAGCTCCTTAAAAGGCCTTTTTTTGGCAAGAATAAATATTGTATTATTCTTGGAAGAAAAATTATTTACCTAAATAATTGATCCCCCTTTAAGCCCATAGGTGTACCTATGCCTGGCTCTTCCATCCGGACATTTTGGTTTAATTGATATGAAATGTGACCTGGCCACCAGAGTTTTGAAAGCCCTTAGGTTGATTCTAATATGCAGCACAGTTTGGAAGCCACTAAAGTATCACAAAAGACAACTTGGTTTAAAAACAACACTTAGCTAGTATTTAAGTTCATTTGTATCTTGTTAAGAATTTTGTGAACTAACCTGGAAGTCTCTAACGTATAGCATCACTTTTCAGAAAATAGATTTAGTTATTAATAATCTTTTGGAGAAATATTTGGATTCTGATCTATTTAAGGATGGAAACTGCATGTGATTCTTCTTTATGATTGGTAACAGTATATTAGATTATGAGTGAATTATAACAAATTGGCATTTATTTTCACATGATCTCTGTATAAAAGTCCTAACAACTTTAAGGCTACTCTACCTTACATTATAATTTCCTCTCTAAAAACTATGTATGTATGTATTTGTCTACTAAGACTTTTAAATTTCTTATTCCTAAATATGTCTTAATTTCATCTCCTCTTTTTAGTCTCCACTATCACTTTTACTCATTTCTTATCCACTTAGCCTCCTAAGATTTCTCTCCAGCTTCAGTCTCATTCTTGTTCCCCACAATGCAAGTCTGACTGTATTGCCCAGCCTAAATTTATTTAGGGCATTATTCCATGATCTGTCCCTGTCTACCTCTCCCGCCTCATATTTCACTTCCTTCTTTGTAATTTTGTGTTCCAGTTAAATCAGACCACTTTCAATACCACTTCTTCTCTTTTTGCAGTTGCATGTACCATTTTTTCTGGGTGAAATCTGGAATCTACACCACACCCCATTCAGCTGTAAAAGCAGTGCAGTTGCTTTTTCTGAAAACCTTCCCCATTCACAAACAAAATTGATTATTACCTCTTTCATGATATCATTATATTTTGCACTGATATCTTTATAGTGGTATTACCATTATTTCACTTCTCTGGACTCTCAGATTCTCAGATCCTGATTATCTACCTAGTGCCTTCGTTATCACAAATGCCTAATTCAACCATGCATGCCTGGTACATTGGCTTCCACAAAGCTAGTGTTCCACAAAGAGTTAGTTAATCTATTAGGCACAGGAAGACAATGTATATGTGCTTTGGAGTCTGAAAGACCCCAGCTGGAATCCCGGTTTGACCATATTCATGAGCTGGGCAAGTGATTTAACTGCTTTGAAACTCAGTTCCCTCATCTGGTAATGTAAACCTTGAGAAGGGGTAATGAACAGTTAAGTATAAGCACCTAATGCACAGGGGACACTTGGCTTTTATTCCTTTAAAGGAAAAGACACAAAGAAACATAACACATAAACTTATTCTTTAATCTCTTTTTAAGGCTGATTATTATAGTAAATTATTCATAACTTTATTTATAGAAGTTATTGGTAGCCTGTGTCTTATTTACAAAAGTGGAGCCCTCTTCTGGAAGAATATGTTTGGAGTTAGAAAAGAATAGATTTAGAAAACCTAGATTTGAGTTTCCCCCTGACCTCATAAGTCACTTAAGTTTTAGTAAAGTGAAAAAGTTCTTAAAACAGTACATACTTCATTATACAGTATTCAGTGTTTGCCAAACTTGTCTAATATTTAGTATTTCTTAAATTTGCCTAGTCCTAGGGATCACCAGGGATGCTTGTAACACAGATTCTGGGACCTCACCTCACAAATAATGAATTGATCGTCAGAGTTAAAAATCTGTATTTTTAACAAATACACATTTCTAAGATCAAGTTTTGGAAACTCTACTGTTGAATTCATTGTGAGATATTCTTGGTTAAATTTAATATGCCCTCAAACTGTAAGGTTGCTAATGGTTTAGGATCTTACAAACTTGGGTTTACATTTTTTGTTTTTGTGGAATAAGGTTTTGTTTTTAGTAAGCAAATGATTCCTACAAGTTTATCATTTAACTGATAAAGTGTAAAAATGAGTAATGCTCCGAGTAAAGATTATCTGAAAACAAAACGAAAAATAATTATGTAGAAACTATAAATCCAACTTGTCTTTGTGTTCTAATGTCCAATAAATATTTCCACATGTAATCCACCACTGCCTATCATAGCACCATAGGTAAATGTGCTATAGATAATTTACATAGGTAAATTTCCTGAATTATGTTATAGTAAACTTTTTTCCTGTAGCATCAGATTAGTAATACCTGTTATTAACGGAAAGCATTTACACCCAAAGCCAGTACCTTTATGAGGATACCTTTATGAATTATCTATCAAAACTAAGAAGAGTATAGACAGATATCCATGTTACTCCCAGAAGTTCTCTATCATTTAACACCAGATATTTTTTGACTCTCTATGAACTGACTTAGTGCCTTTTATTCTACAGTCCTCTGTTGACCAGTTGCCACCAGCCACCCCTTCTCCTCACAATACTGTTTTTTTTTTTTTTTTTTAAAGATTTTATTTATTTATTTGACAGAGAGATAGAGAGAGCGCACAGATAGTCAGAGTGGCAGGCAGAGGGAGAGGGAGAAGCAGGCTCTCCGCTGTGCAGGGAGCCCGATGCGGGGCTTGATCCCAGGACCCTGGGATCATGACCTGAGCCGAAGGCAGACACTTAACCGACTGAGCCACTCGGGCACCCCACAATCCTGTTTTTATTAAAAAACCCACAATCATATTAAGAACAAATTGTATTTTGTTATTACTATTTAATGGTATTTGTAAGGAGCTATATATATGAAAGTGGATGGTGACTTAAATATATATTGTGTAGGATTTTCCGTTTAGTAGATATTTTGTGGTTTTAATAGCTTCAAAGTATTGGTATAGGGTGGTCAGTTGAAACATTCAAATGTAGATTAAAATTTTTGATATTTGTTAAAAGGAGGTCCACATTAGGGTTTTGATTTTTTTTTAAAGATTTATTTATTTATTGGTGGGGGGCAGGTGGGGAGGGAAAGAAAGAATCTCAAACACTCCACTGAATGCGGAACCTGACCCGAGGCTCGATCTCACAACCCTGAGATCATGACCTGAGATGAAATTAAGAGTTGGATGCTTAACTGACTAAGCCACCCAGGTACCCTGATTTCTTTTATTTTTAGTTAGGAATATAACATTTGGGTATTTACAGTATGTTAGGCACTATGCTAAGCCCTTTACATGTATTTTCTTAATCCTCACAACCATTCTGGAAGGGGTAATTCTATTATCCTCCATTTTACAAATAAGATTGTCTTGCCCAGGTTCTGTCAGGGGCTTAAGTGGCAATGCTATGATTTATAGCCAGGAAGCATGATTCCAGATTCTGAGCTTAGTCACTGTGGGGTGTACTGCTTCACCAGCCAGACCAGTATAGATCCATTACACAAGAGTGGGAGAGAAGAGAGAAATGGAAAATATCTCTCAGGATACAGTTTAAAAATTCTAGATTTAAAAATTTTTCTTTCTGCTATAAAGGTTTATATGTCATTTAAACATTAAATGCCTGTCATATTTTAAATATGTATATATATATACTTGGTTATCTCTTCCAAACATTGAATTTTGTATTTCATTGTAATTTTAAAGCCTGTTTTATAAAATGTTTCAGATATAGTTTATAATAAATGTTCTTAACTGCTAGTAAAAAGTATAACAAAATTTAAAATATGATAAAACTCTGAATTACTATAATGTTATAATTTCTAATATTATGTCACTGACCTTTTTAAAAGTCTAGAAAGCAAGATAGATTTAGAGGGGGAGATATGTACCTATCTATAATATTACCTGAATCATTCAAATAAATATTTTTATGTATTTTATTTTACAGGGATTACAACATCCAATGTAAGCATAATTGGTCAACATATGAACTGTGGGTTTGGATGTGGTGATATTGAAGATGATAGGTTCCATGATATTTCACCTAGTGTTTACAAAATACAAAATAAGGAACACCCAAGACATTATAAACATACAAAAGGTTAGTACATTTCACAAGTTAATTTTTAAGATTGAATGTCTCTAAATCTTAAATTAAGTGTCTCGGAATTCTCCCTAAGCATTCCAATAACCTGAGATTTCTCAGTTTTGAGATTTTTCTTACCCCTCTGCTGATGTCTTAATTGCTTCAGTAATTCTGCCAAATAAGAGAACATGCAGGTTCATGTATTGGTTAATGGGCTTACCTGAGAAGCCAAAGCAGGGAAGCAACTACCCAAGAGGTTAAAACTAAGGAATCTTGGGGCCCCTGGGTTGCTCAGTTGGTTAAGCAACTGCCTTCGGCTCAGGTCATGATCCTGGAGTCCCGGGATCGAGTCCCGCATCGGACTCCCTGCTGAGTAGGGAGTCTGCTTCTCCCTCTGATCCTCCCCCCTCTCATGCTCTCTCTCTCTGTCTCATTCTCTCTCTCAAAAAGATAAATAAAATCTTTAAAAAAAAAACAAAAAAAAAACTAAGGAATCTCTGGTGACGTCGCCCTCCGCCAAGATTACACACACACACACACACACACACACACACACACACGTGTTACAAGACATTTTACCACTAAAATGGGGTAGAGAAATCATGTGAATAAATAAATCCCAGATGCCTACTTAGGTTGTAACCATGGAATAAAACTGTGGAAACAGGAATATAGGTTTCCTGTGGTAGAACCTGGGAAGGCTTCTTTGTTATCACTAACCATTATTAATAATTTACATCCTTTTTTTTCTTTAAATTTAGTGTAGCAAGTAGCTCCTCTGTGACTGCTCTGTTCATTTTTTCAGAGAACCTATTATAGCTACATTTTTAAAAATTTCCTTTAGGGTAAAGAGGAAGTTATTTTAAAGTATATAAATATTTAAATATAATAATTAGAAGCAACTGTATTTAAATATTTAATCTACTAGTAACTGTAAGGAGGTGTCATTTTTTATTTGTAGCAACCATGATTGTAATAGGTCAACTTTTGTTATTTCTGATCATCTGAAGTCGTGTGTGTGTGTGTGTAGGCAGTCAGGCATTTTAGGACATGTGTATTTTTTTGTGGAAATAAAGGGAAGTTGCTTGGAATGTTTTTTCTTTTTTTTTTGTAAATTTTAAAAAAAATTTCATCCATGATGTAATTCAATATCTGTTCTTTGTGGAAGGTTTCTTTTCTTTTTTTTTTTTTAAAGATTTTATTTATTTATTTGACAGAGACACAGTGAGAGAGGGAACACAAGCAGGGGGAGTGGGAGAGGGAGAAGCAGGCTTCCCGCCGAGCAGGGAGCCCGATGCGGGGTTTGATCCCAGGACCCTGGGATCATGACCTGAGCCAAAGGCAGACGCTTAATGACTGAGTCACCCAGGTGCCCCGTGGAAGGTTTCTTCTCTCTCATTGTTTTTACAAAAGAGAATGACAGGGTTTTTTCCTATATACTTACATATTTTATTTCTCATGTAAAGATAATCAATACAAAAATACTTTTCTTCCTAAAAGTAACTCATACCCTAACATATAATTTTTTAATTTTCTTTTTTTTAAATTGCTTTGAAATAATTGCTGAATATATTCATTCACTACTAGTGGCACCCTTTTTGGACAGCAGAATCATAGAAATATTTATATCTTTTGAGCAGCAGTTATTTCTACTCCAGAAAATTACTTCTCACACACACTTCCAACTCTAAACCAAACACCTACTGTATCTGTCTGGTCAACGAGAATAAACATGTTCAAAAACCAAACTTACCCTCCTTTCCAGACCTGTTCTTCTCACTTTGTTTTCATTTTTATTAGTAGCATTACCATTTTTCCAGTTATGGGGACTTAAAACTTTAGAGTCATCTTTGTCTACTTCTCTTTACCCTCCAAGTTCAGGCAGTGACCATCCTACCAGTACTGTTTAATCTGGGCCTTCATTACCTCTTCCCTGGATAATTGCAATAGCCTTCTGAATAAGACATCTTGCCTCTTATTTTATCCATTTTTACTCCAGGCTGCTTACCCTTCCAGAATTATCTTTTTGAAGTATAGTTACCATCTCTTCCATACTCAAAACCTTGAGTGGTTCCCTATTTCCCACAGAATAAATTTTGTGCTCTGCAGCAAAATTTTTAAGACCCTTAATAATCTTCCTCAGCTGAACTTATTGCATTATCTCTTACTTCTCTTTTCATTCCCCCATGCTCTGGCATTCTTAGTACTAGAAGTTTTCTTAGTTGGCATGTACAGTTGTCCTAGATGTCTGTTTCTGATCCTGATGTGTTCACATCATGTCTGCTTTTTGAATACTGGCTTAAAATCCATTTCTTTAGAAAGTTTTCCCCACTTAACTGGCCTGGAGTAGTATAAATTATTTAAAAGTAAAGATATTGTCATCTTTATATTCCTGTTAGGCTTTGCATGTAATGGTGTCCGATGCCACATGTTAAATGAATGGAGTGGTGATGAGCCAACCCAGACTAACAGTGTAGCCTTGGATACAGTCAATCAAACATTGCATCCTCAAATAATCAGATTAAAATGAATTTTGAGTACAGTGCTGAAGAGAATAAAACAACTTCCAAAAGAAATATTGGCAATAGGTGGCATATGTGAATGGATTCATTTTGCAAGAAACTTCAGACGGTTTTAGGATTAGCTTTCAGAACCACTTCTTCCCATTCTACTCCTCTGCTAATTGTTCCTTTGAACCTACCCATTTTCTAGCATACTAATGTAGAGCCCCAATTAATGACTTGAGAAAGTGATTAGTGATGGATGCTTAGAGTTTTAGCAAACTAGCTTTTATGAGTTAGTATTTTCTCTTTCACTATTTGGATGAATGAGACAGAAGTAACAAAAAGGTTATGTAAGAGTAGCTTATGTGTTAAGAGTCTTTTAAGCCTATTTTTTCTTTATATTTTACAATTGAGACTCAATGAGCAATATTTCTTTCAGTATTTTGTTTACAAGAAAATGTAGTGTAAAAAGTAAAAGTAACATTAAAAATGATCAGCTTCTCTGATAAATGAAGTTAAACTACTTAAAGATAACATGTTCTTTATGTATTTCCTCAGATTTGTCTAATTATTCAGTTATCTCTTGACAGACTATGTATACATTTTATGTTTATGGACGGATGTTGAACAAATTGTTCCATTTACTGAGATTTGCTTTCCTTTGTCACTTAACATCTTTTGAGTTTACTTGAGGTTTCTATTCGTTGGCCCCAAATTAATTATATTTTGCTTTCCATTTTTTTTTTGCCTTGTAACATTCGTCTAACATATATTTATTGAATACCTACTATCTGCCCTACTAAGAGGCTCTGGAAAAGAATGATAATCAAAACCAGATATGGGTCCTATCTCCATAGAGTTTATAGTCTAGTAGTAAGAGAATAATTAAATAATCACAAACTGAGGTGAAAGTTAACCTAGAAAGTTTCAGATTGCTGTGAGATTGACTTAGTCTATTTTCAGGAGTCAGAGGCTTTCCTTCATGGTTACCCTTTTGTTGCTCAATTATCATGCTGTGCTTATTTTCTTGTATATCTTTCCCAATCTTAACTCTGACATGTATAAACTCCTTAGGTAAAGGAAGGTTTCTTTTCTCTCTACTTCCTAGTCCAGATGAGGTACTCTAATTTCAAAATTTATTGAATTAATAAATAAGTGTGAATAAATAAATTATAAAATCAATGTATGAAGTAAAATTTCTGTTTTAAAGGACCATGTTACAATATCCTAAAATACTATATAAAAACAATATTAAAATGTGAGGTGTTTTTTGTTTGTTTGTTTCTTTAGCATTTATAGGGTCATCATCAAATTTACAGCAAATTCCCAGTTTTGACTTCACATCCACAAATACCTTACCAGAAGACTCAGTGGTTGTTGTTGGAAAAGGTATTTCCAAGTTATTTAGCTTGTTAATTGTATGTGTTCTCCACATGTAAGCAAAGGATATCATTAAAGAACAGAGAAGAGTGTGATTCAAGTGTTGATTAGAACTTTTTTTATTAGAACTTTCTTTTTAAAAAATTATTAAATTGAAAGAATTAGAAGTGAGTACTTAATTTTACATTTCTGTCTTCTAACAAAACTAAGTAAATTCATGTCAGTAATTTTCAGAGAGATGTATTATGTAACAGCTGCAGCTTAGATACTTCTAAGACACTTTTAGGATAGCTAAGACAGTTTTATCATAGTTCAAATAATAGTCCTTATTTATAATTTATCAGCTTAGTATTTAATATAATTTCATTATTTTCCATACAGAGTCTAGACAAATCAGAATTAACACCTGTTATATATTTTGGGGGACTAGAGGACCTTTGAACAATATATTTGCAAATATTCTTTAAAACTCTTTTTTCTTTTCAACTTTATTGAAGTGTAATTGACAAATAAAATTGTAAGGTATTAAAGTGATTATTTGATATCCATATACATTGTGAAAGGATTCTCCCATCAAGTTAATTAACCCATCTCAATTAGTTTCTTTTTTAATCGAAAAAGTAGAATGTCATGATAGACATTGAAGGTGCACATCTTCTTTTTGGTAAATATAGTGAAATAGGATGAAATGCTTGGAAAGCTTTCCTAATTGTTTGCTTGGTAGAGTCCAATTAAGTTAATCTGAGGCCCTTCTCAGATTGGCTCCAGCCTACCCTTGCAAACTTAGTTTCTGTTATTCCTCTGTTTGCCTTGTGCCCAACCAAACTGAGTTATTCATTTCACATACACACTTTATACTTGTTCAGCTCTGCTTCTAAGCATTACCATCTTATAGGATGCCCTCCCCTCCTTCTTCACTTATCTGTCCAAATTCATTGTGTCTTCCAATCTCAGCTCAAATTCTTGCTTCTTGAAATCATCTTAAACACCCAGCTCATACCAACCTTTCCTTCATTTAAACTCATTATTACAATTTGCAGTTCTCATTTAATATTGTGAAACGTCTAGTGATAACCTCCTATATGATTGTCCTGTTAGGGTTATTTATTTTTATATTTATTATTATTTAACATGTTTTTCTTATGAACTATATTGTTTATTTCTTAAAGTCAAGAGCTTGTCTTTAACTTTGTTATTAGAGTGACATCACGTAAATACTGAACTGCAATTTGATGGTGGGTTAATTTCAGGTGTATTTGGAAGTCCAAATTCAGCACCAGCAGCCTGCAGCCAATCAGTGATATCTTCTGTGGAAAATGGAGATACATTTTCAATTAAACAAAGCATTGAACCACCATCAGGAATTTATGGAAGAGCGGTCCAGCAAAATATTCCATCATATGTTGATGTTGAGAATGAAAAGGATGTAAGATTATTTGCTGATTATTAGGATAAACTCAAGCCTATATTACATCATTGTGTTGTGTTCATCGGATTTGGGGTGGTGAAGGTGTTTTGATTAAAATTTTTAAAATCTCAGGATAATTGAAATTTCTGCTCCTTAATCATTTAAATAATGGGTTATTCTTCTTTCCAGCAAATATATTCTCATTCTGGTATAAAGTATCTAGTGTACTTTATACTATACATGTACCTTATATATATATATATGTGTGTGTGTGTGTGTGTGTGTTTACATATTCAGCAATTTTCTAGGACACTCGAGTAAGAGACTGGTATCCTTAGGCACAAATTTAGTTATGATATTAGCACCATGTAATTCTAGTCAATTTTAGAATTCCTGAAATAAGAACTAAAAAATGTAGTTTATTTTTTTATCTGTAGACACTTAATGTCTATATATAGTTGTCTGAGATGAAGATAGTTATTTTAAATATCGAACTCCCTGAATACTTTCAGATATTTTCCACTTTTTCATTCAGATTAAAGTTTCTATTTCAAAATCTACTTATGACAAGATGAGACAAAAGAGAAAAGAGGAAAAAGAACTTTTTGACATTAAAGATTGTGAAAAGAAGGAACAGAATTCCTGGGAGCGAATGAAACATACAGGAACTGAGAAGATGACATCTGAAAGTAGGTGGAATTTAACTTTTGGTGTGTTATTTAACTGATACTATTCTAAAGCTAGTGTACCTGTGGTTTAACTGAGGGCTAATAATGGAATATGTTGAACCATAACATTGAAATTTGCAAGACCCAGTAGCTTTTTTATAATAAATATTAATTATTTCTCATAAAGAAGGAAGTTGATTGATTGTTTTTCTCCCTTCTAGACTTAAATATTTTTGGAGATGAGGTGGGAATATCAAAAAATGAGAGTTCCTCTTTAGAAAATATTGCCTTCAGCCCTCAATTGAAAGGAGGGACCTGTTTAAAAAGGTCACCACCATCTTTAGTGTTTTCAGATTCAGGTAAGTAACTTGTTTAAATGTAAAGAATAATGTCACAAATGCTGGTTAAGCTCAAGAGACCACATATGGTTCAGTGCATTTGTGATGAAAAGAGCACTAAGCTAGTAGGAGTCAGTAGACAGACCTGGCTTCATAATTATCAGGCCTGCCTTTTAATTAACTTTCTGACCTGCAAATAGGCCTCAGTTTTCTGCCCCTATAAATATCCAAATTATCTCAAAGGTCTCCTCCGTGCTCCCTGCAAATATTCCTGTTTCACTAAGGAGTGGTATCCCATTTTATACCTGGGGTTAAATGAGACTGTGAAGTTGGTTTATATTAGATCATGATTTTTAAAAATCATTGTATTTATCACTTATTCAGCCTGCCATTCAGTACTTACTAGGTTCTATACCTGGCCAAGAGTGGCTTCCAGTTTCCTGTGCTGTTTTTAAAAATATTAAATAGGACTCAGGCCCCTAAGTGGGAGGTGGAATCCTCACTGGGACAGTGTGGTCTCAGGATCCTCGGGGTCACAGGAAGACCAGCCTGAGTGTGGCAGAGCTCCCATGTATCGGAGCAGGTAAGCCAACTGTAATCAGTGAGCCCAGGAGTGGGCTTTCAGCTCAGGGTTTCCATAAACTGTGATTTGAGCCACAGTCGGGCCACTGCTCTTTGAGCAGGGGCCCAACAAGCAGCAGAACCAGGGAGAGCCCTCTTTTTTCCCCGGGAGGAGTGGCGTGGGAGCGTGCCCCAAGAGTCTGCTGGGTTTGGAGACTCCAAATGGGGCCGTGTGCCTTACATAGAAACGCTTGGTCACAGGTTGGGTGAGCACGGAGTGCGGCTGGAGAGCTGGGAGACAAGAGTGATTGACTTCTTTTCTCTGAGGGCTCACAGAGGAGTGGGGCCCCGAGCTTTTGGCTCCAGGGCTGGAGATTGGGAGGCCACCATTTTCATTCTCATCCTCAAAAGCTGTGCAGAAAGCCTTCAGGGAACAAAAGCCACATAGAGCAAACCAGAGCAGATTACGTAGCCTGGCCCCAAGCAAGGATGGAGCAATTCCACATGGAGAAGACCTTTGAGAATCAATGCAACAGGCCCCTCCCCCAGAAGATGCACAAGTCTGTGGAGTTTGGTGTGTGCAGAGAGGGAGACAGATTGACCTGGAGGATCTGTTGAGTGGGGTGGGCTGTGACATTACTGCTCTGGGCCAGAGATTCCTGCAAAGCCATGTTTGCTCTGTCACTCTAAAGAGAAGCGGAAAGATGCCAAGGAACAAAAGTGGCTCAGCCAGCCTGCTCACATTAAGCCCATCTCCCTGACAAGGGGTGAGGCAACTCCACCCAGGCAAAGAGGCCTGAGAAGCCGAGCAGCAGGGCAACAGGCCCCTCTCCCAGAAGACAGACTGGAAAAACAGGGGAATAAGTTTAAGCTTATTTCCCATAGGACTCTAAAACTCCAGTGCCAGGGGAAAATAATTTGGGAGCTCAAGGTGTTCCACCACGACTCGCTGATACTTCAGGCTAAAATCTTAAATTTCTTTGTTAGTTTCTTTTCTTATTCTTTTTTTTTTTTAAACCCTGCTCCTGTTTCAAATAGATTTGTATTTCCCAGCCTATGTTTTTAAGTCGTTTCTTAACTTTTATTTTCTTTTTCACATATATGTTTTATAGATTTATACCCCATTATAGCCTGTTTTTCACTCTCTTCAATTTTATCTTGCTATATATATGTAAGTTCTGATTTCTTTGCAATTTTGAGATATAGTTTCTTCTAACACAGAGACCAAAAATCAAGCAGGAACAGGCAGAACACCCTTCTGTGTCCACTCTGAGAGATTACAATCTCTCTCCCTGCCCTCCCCCCCCCCTTTTTTTTTCCTTTTTTCTTTCTTTTTTAATGTTTTGGATCATCTTGGCTTTGATGGAGTATCTGTAGTAGCTTTCAACCACTTTGGATTTTTTTGTAGATACATTTTGCTTGGGTTGTGGTTGATATTTTGGACTCGGTACATTCCCTCACCCATTCCTCAACAGAATGACTAGGAGGAGGAACTCCCAACAAAGGAAAGAACCAGAGACAATATCCTCTGCCACAGATCTAATGGATATGGATATAAGCAAGATGTCAGAGAAAGACTTCAGGGTAGTACTTATGAAATCAATAGCTAGGCTTGAGAAAAGCATTAGCAACAATATAGAATCTCTAAGGGCAGAAATGAGATCTAATCAGGCTGAACTTAAAAATGCTTTGAATGCAATGCAGTCTAAACTGGAAACTCTAACAGCCAGGGTATATGAGGCAGAAGAACAAATTAATGATCTAGAAGATAAGCTGATAGGAAGGAAGCTGAGGAGGATAGGGATAGGCATCTAGAAGCCCATGAGAACAGACTTAGATCAATGACACCATGAAACGTTCCAATGTCAGAATTATTGGGATTCCTGAGGGGGTGGAGAGAGAGGGAGGACTAGAAGGTATATTTGAGCATATCACAGCTGAGAACTTCCCTAATCTGGGGAAGGAAACCAGCATTCGTGTCCAAGAGGCAGAGAGGACCCCTCCCAAGATCAATAAAAATAGACCAACACTCTGGCATATACTAGTGAAACTTGCAAATCTTAGAGCCAAAGAAGCTATCCTGAGAGCAGCTGGGGGAAGAGATTTCTTACGTACAGAGGCAGGGACATCAGAATAACATCAGACCTATCCACAGAGACCTGGCAAGCCAGAAAGGTCTGGCAAGACATTTTCAGGGTACTAAATGAGAAGAACATTCAGCCAAGAATACTTTATCCAGCAAGGCTGTCATTCAGAACAGATGGAGAGATAAAGAGCTTCCAGGACTGGCAGAAAGGGAAAGAATATGTGACCACCAAGCCAGCCCTGCAAGAAATAATTAAGGGGAATTCTGTAAAAGAAGAAAGACCCCAAGAGTAATATAGACCAGAAACTTACAGAGACAATCTATACAAACAGAGACTTTACGGGCAATATGATGGCATTAAATTCATATCTTTCAATAGTTACTCTCAACGTGAATGACCTCAGTGCTCCCATGAAAAGGCATAGGGTTTCAGATTGGATAAAAAGACAGGACCCATCCACATGCTGTCTACAAGAGACTCATTTTGGACCTAAAGACACCTCCAGATTGAAAGTGAGGGGATGGAGAACCATTTATCATGCCAATGGACCTCAAAAGAAAGCTGGGGTAACAATTCTCATATCAGACAAACTAGATTTTAAACCAAAGACTGTAATAAGAGATGTAGAGGGACACTGTATCATACTTAAAGGGTCTATCCAACAAGAAAATCTAACAATTGTAAATATCTATATCCCCAACATGGGAGCAGCCAACTACATAAACCAACTATTAACCAAAATAAAGAATCGTATTGATAATAATACATTAATAGTAGGAGACCTTAACACTCCACTCTCAGCAATGGACAGATCATCTAAGCAGAAGATAAAGAAATGAGCTTTGAATGACACATTGGGCCAGATGGACTTCGTAGATATATATAGAACATTCCACCTTAAAACAACAGAATACTCATTCTTCTCAAGTGCACATGGAACATTTTCCAGAATAGACGACATACTGCATCACAAATCAGGTCTCAACCCGTATCAAAAGACTGAGATTATTCCCTGCATGTTATCAGACCAGAGTACTTTGAAACTGGAACTCAATCACAAGAAAAAATTTGGAAGGAATTCAAACACTTGGAAGTTAAAGAGCATACTGCTAAATAATGATTGGGTCAACCAGGAAATTAAAGAAGAATTTTAAAACTTCATGGACACAAATGAAAATGAAAACACATCGGTCCAAAACCTATGGGATACTGCAAAGTCTGTCCTAAGGGGGAAATACATAGCCATCCAAGCCTCTCTCAAACAAGTAGAAAAATCCCAAATGCACAAGCCAACCTTACACCTAAAGGAGTTGGAGAAAGAACAGCAAATAAAACCTAAACCAAGCAGGAGAAGAGAAATAATAAAGGTTAGAGCAGAAGTCAATGAAATAGAAACCAAAAGAACAGTAGAACAGATCAATGAAACTAGAAGCTGGTTCTTTGAAAGAATTAATAAGATCGATAAACCTCTGGCCAGACTTATCCAAAAGAAAAGGGAAAGGACCCAGATCGATAAAATCATGAATGGAAGGGAAGAGATCATGACTAACACTGAGGAAATAGAACAATTACTAGACATTATTACCAGCAACTATATGCCAACAAATTAAGGAACCTGGAAGAAATGGATGCCTTCCTGGAAACTTACCAAGACTGAAACAGGAAGAAAGAGACAATCTGAATAGACTAATAACCAGTAACGAAATTGAAGCGGTAATCAAAAACCTCCCCAAAAAACAAGAGTCTAGGGCCAGATGGCTTCCCAGAGGAATTCTACCAAACATATAAAGAAGAAATCATACCTATTCTACTGAAGCAGTCCAAAAAAATAGAAATGGAAGGAAAAGTTCCGAACTCGTTCTCTGAGGCCAGCGTTACCCTGATCCCAAAACCAGACAAAGACCCCACCAAAAAGAAGAATTACAGACCAATATCCCTGATGAGCATGGATGCCAAAATACTCAACTAGCCTATTGGCTAGGATCCAACAGTACGTTAAGAGGATTATCCACATGACCAGGTGGGGTTTATTCCTGGGATACAAGGGTTCAACATTGGCAAATCAATGTGATACACTACATAAATAAAAGAAAGGACAAGAACCATATAATCCTCAATAGTCCCAGAAAAATCACTTGACAAAATACAGCATCCTTTCCTGATTAAAACTCTTCAGAATATAGGGATAGAGGGAACATACCTCAATATCATAAAAGCCATCTATGAAAATCCCACAGTGAATATCATTCTCAATGGGGAAAAACTGAAAGCTTTTATCTTAAGGTCAGGAACATAACAGGAATGCCCACTCTCACCACTTGGTGTTCAACATAGTACTAGAAGTCCTTGTCTCAGTAACAGACAACAAAAAGAAATAAAAGGCATTCAAACTGGCAAAGAAGAAGTCAAATTCTCTCTCTTTACAGATGACATGATAATCTATGTGGAAAACCCAAAAGACTCCACCCCAAAATTGCTAGAACTCATACAGCAATTCATCAATGTGGCAGGATACAAAATCAGTGCACAGAAATCAGTTGCATTTCTATACACTAACAATGTAACTGAAGAAAGAGAAATTAAGGAATTGATTCCATCTACAATAGCACCAAAAACCATAAAATACCTAGGAATAAACCTAACCAAAGAGGTAAAGGATCTATACTCTAGAAACTACAGAACACTTATGAAAGAAATGGAGGAAAACACAAAGAGATGGAAAAACATTCCATGCTCATGGATTGGAAGAATAAACATTGTGAAAATGTCTATGCTGCCCAGACCAATCTACACTTTCAGGGCAATCCCTGTCAAAATACCATCGACATTTTTCACAGAGCTGGAACAAAGAATCCTAAAATTTGTATGGAACCAGAAAAGCCCCCAGATTGCCAAGGGATCGTTGAAAAAGAAAACCAAAGCTGGGGGCATCACAATGCCTGACTTCAAGCTCTATTACAAAGCTGTGATCATCAGGACAGCATGGTATTGGAACAGAAACAGATACATAGATCAGTGGAACAGAATAGAGATCCCAGAAATGGACCCTCAACTCTATTGTCAACTAATCTTCAACAAATCAGGAAAGAATATCCAATGGAAAAAGACAGTCTCTTCAATAAATGGTGCTGGAAAAATTGGACAGCCACATGCAGAAGAATGAAATTGGACCATTCTCTTACACCATAGACAAAGATAAACTCAAAATGGATGAAAGACCTCACGTGAGACAGGAATCCATCAAAATCCTAGAGGAGAACATAGGCAGGAACCTGTTCCGACATTGGCCACAGCGACCTCTTTCAAGATATGTCTCTAAAGGCAAGGGAAACAAAAGCAAAAACGAACTTTTGGGACTTAATCAAGATAAAAACCTTTTGCACAGCAAAGGAAACAGTCAACAAAACTAAGAGGTAGCCCACAGAATGGGAGAAGATATTTGCAAATGACATTACAGATAAAGGACTGGTATCCAAGATCTATAAACAACTCACACTCAACACAAAAAAACAAATAATCCAGTCAGTAAATGGGCAGAAGACATGAATAGATATTTTTCCAAAGAAGACATACAAATGGCTAACAGACACATGAAAAAATGTTCAACATCACTCAGCATTAGGGAAATACAAATCAAAACCACAATGAGATACCACCTTAAACCAGTTAGAATGGCAAAAATTAATAAGACAGGAAACAACAAGTGTTGATGAGGATGTGGAGAAAGGGGAACCCTCTTACACTGTTGGTAGGAACGCAAGCTGGTACAGCCACTCTGGAAAACAGTATGGAGGTTCATCAAGACATTAAAAATAGAGCTACCCTATGACCCAGCAATTGCACTACTGGGTATTTACCCCAAAGATACAGACCTGGGGAAAAGAAGGGGCACATGCACCCCAATGTTCAGAGCAGCAATGTCCACGACAGCCAAACTGGAAGGAGCCAAGATGCCCTTCAACAGATGAATGGATAAAGAAGATGTTCATATATACAATCGAATATTTCTCAGCCATCAGAAAGGATGAATAGCCACCATTTGCATCGACATGGATGGAACTTGAGGGGCATCATGCTAAGTGAAATAAGAGGAGAAAGACAATTATATGGTTTCACTCATATGTGGAACATAAGGAATAGCATGGAGGACCACAGGGCAAGGGAGGGAAAACTGAATGGTAAGAAATCAGAGAGGGAGACAAAGCATGAGAGACTCTAGACTCTGGAACCAAACTGAGGGTTACAGAAGGGAGGGGGGTGGGGGATGGAGTAACCAAGTGATGGGGATTAAGGAGGGCACGTGTGGTGATGAGCACTAGGTGTTATATGCAACTGATGAATTGTTGATCACTACATCGAAAACTAATGATGTACTATATGCTGGCTAATAGAACATAATAAAAATAATAATAATTACAAAATAATAAAATTAAAAATAAAATATAAAAACAAACTGCTTGATATTCGAAAAAAATTTTACATATCTTGGGAACGTTTAATATTCCACATAAAGTTTACCAAATGCGGGAAAAAAAAATAAAAAGAAAATATTTTAAAAAGTTAAAAAAATAGGGCGCCTGGGTGGCTCAGTTGGTTAAGCGACTGCCTTCGGCTCAGGTCATGATCCTGGAGTCCCTGGATCGAGTCCCGCATCGGGCTCCCTGCTCGGCAGGGAGTCTGCTTCTCCCTCTGACCCTCCTCCCTCTCATGCTCTCTGTCTCTCATTCTCTCTCTCAAATAAATAAATAAAATCTTTAAAAAAAAAAATAAATAAAAAGTTAAAAAAATAAATGAACGAATGGAAAAAAATAAAAGTTCACCAGTGTCATACTCACTTATTTAAAAAAGTTAAAAATAAATAAAAAATAAATAAAAGTATTAAATAGGTCTTAGGTATAGTAGCAACTTGGAAAAATCAGAGATTGAAGTAAAAAAATCTCATGAACTGTAATAAACATTAAGAATTATTGCTTATTATTTTTGTTCATTATTCTTTAATGTTACTAAAAAATAACTATCATAAACATTTTAAAATTTATGTTGGGTCTGAAGTCTAGGGTATCAACAAAAAACCCAGAAGTACAGAAAAAATAAATATATAAATGTGATCTTGGACACCATACTTAACATCTCTCAAAGATAAAAGTAAAAGAGATTTGAAGTAGATGACTGTTAGACTGTTCCTAGTTTGCATTTCTTTTATAATGCAAGAAGCTTAGAAAACTTTTTAAAATGCTGTATTCTCAAAACTAATAATTGCTGAGTATGACTGATGACAGATGTTGACCTGTAAAATTACTGGTTAAACATGTCCCTAAGAACCAGTTAAATATAGGCATTTGTGAAGTTTAACCCTATTTGCTAACATTCTCAAATAATTTCACTATTAATGTCATAAAATCTAGGGGGAGAAAAACCCACAAAACTTCTTACCTAAGCTGTAAGAATACTGGCTGCTACTGGTAAAAGTAGGGAAAGAAGTATAGATAGTAGCAAATAGTACAAATTGATAAATACATTTATGATAGTCATTTTGTAGTGTTTAATATTACCTTTTTAAAAATATCTCTTGGGTGCCTGGGTGGCTCAGTCAGTTAAGTGTCTGCCTTCAGCTCAGGTCATGATCTCAGGGTCCTGGGATCAAGCCTTATGTCAGGCTCTCTGCTCAGTGGGGAGTCTGCTTCTCCCTTTCACTCTCCCTCTGTGCTCTCTCTCTTTCCTCAAATAATAAATAAATAATCTTTAAAAAAATATCTCTTAACATGGAAAAATAATAAATCTTTATTCATTTACAAAAGCCAATGCAGGGGCACCTGGTTGGCTTAGTCGGGTTAAGTGTCCTACTCTTGATTTCGGCTCAGGTCATGATCTCAGGGTCCTGGGGTCAAGCCCTGCATGGGGCTCTGTGCTGAACTTGAGATTCTTTCCCTCTCCCTTTCCCCCTGCCCCCCCCGCCCCCCCCGCTTGCACACATGCCCACTCTCTCTCTCAAATAAATACATACATAAATAAAATCTTTTTAAAAAATGCCAACACACATTTTATTTGATCTTTTTGATCTTTTCCTTTCTAATACCTCCACTATAGGTATCTTGCACTGTTCAGTGCCCCCAGGGCATTACCCTGAGCACTCAATGATAATGATTTGTTTCTCTCATGTCCAGGGCAATGCCTTACATCTGGAAAATGGTTGGTAAATGTTTGATTATGGAAAAAATATTGCTTTTATTACCACACATGGTCTTAGGATTTGCAATAGACCATGAATTCTATGCGGGTAGCAAAAAATTGGTATTTTTGGAATTCGGCTAGAATTCTTTATACAGGGACTCCTGGGTGGCTCAGTCGGTTAAGTATCTGACTCTTGGGTTTCAGCTCAGGTCATGATCTCTGGTTCCTGAGATCCAGCCCCCCAGCACACTCCACACTGAACATGGAGTTTGCTTGTCTCTCCTGCTGCTCCTCCTCCTGCGCGTGTGCTCATGCGCTCTCTCTCTCTAGAAGAAATAAAATCTTAAAAAAGAAAAGAAGAATTCTTTACACAGATGCTATGAAGCTTCATTTTCAGTTGTCATTTGTATAGTAAAACGGGTATATATCCACATGTTTTTATAAAATGGGATCATAATATTTCTTACTGATTTTTAGCTCTTAAAACTAGACTTTATTATAGGACTCATGACTGGAAAAACCACCTATATATTTATATTTGATATAATTAAATAATTTTGCATATAAGAAGTAAAGTTTTAAATAACTTTGGTGTCCGAGTATTACAATTTTATTAAAGACTAAACTGATAATACTTGTTTCCATAAGAAATATTCATAGAATCTGTATTCAGAATATCATTTTTATCAGAGTTCTCTGATGCTTTATTTAATCTGTTTTTTTTGTTTTAGGTGAAGCATCTCCTGGAGGCATTCCACAATATAAAGAAAGGATGTCTTCTGTCACTCACAGTCCTGAAATAATGGATACATCAGAACTACGGCCATTTTCCAAACCAGAAATAGCACTGACAGAAGCCCTTAGGCTTTTAGCTGACAAGGATTGGTAAGTTCACCATCCTTAACTTAAAACTAAGCTGAGTTCCAGAAGTTTTCTGAATATTTTTTATTAAAAACTTTGAAACATTCCCTATTAAAATAGTCATAGAAATGATTATTATAGTTCTTAGTCTGAGTTTTTTTCAACTTATTAATGTAACTGAACTCTGGTCCTAATAGCACTGTATTACAACCAGTTATATATACCATAATGACAGAGTTTAGCTTTATTAGGGGTTACATAAACCTTTTGGTACTAGAATACAAATCTCACCATTCCTCCAAGTGTTTCTCTGTGAAATACATCCTATAACAATCCTGGAAATATTTATCTGTTACTAGCATATCTCAACAGCCTCCCAGCCCCGTCCTCCTGGAGCATATACTGTCCCATTACCTGCCTTGCTCCTCAGTATCTCTCTCCATCCCCATCCTCCACATCCTCAGTTTTACTTTGTTACACCATATTCATCAACATTAAAATGTGCTATAATATCCCCTATTTTTAAAAAAAACCTCCCTAAACTGCACATCTTCACATTTCTTTTATTCCCCTTTTTTAGCCAAGTCCTCACAAAGGCTGACTCATTGTCTATTTTTTCACCTCATATTCTCTTCTCAACCTTTAATTGGCTCTCAGGCCTCCCCACCATGACAACCACATCACTGAAACTATGAAAGTGATCATCTTGCTATATCTGCATTGGTTATTTATTAGTGGTCATCTTAGCCTTTTAGCAGTATTTGACACAATCAACACTCCCTTCTAGTTTCTTGGTTCTTTTCTTGTTTTAGTATGTTCTTATTCCTTTTCTTTATTTGGCTTCAAAATTGAGGCATGATCCAGAATACAATCCACTGGCATTCTCTATCTACATTTATTCCATAGATCCAGGCTGGCGATCGTTTTCTGTAAAGAGCCAGATACTAAATATTTTAGGCTTTGCAGGCCAGATGTCTTTATCATAACTCCTCTACTTTGCTGTTGTAGTGTAAAAGCAGCCTTAGGGGGCGCCTGGGTGGCTCAGTCATTAAGTGTCTGCCTTCGGCTCAGGTCATGATCCCAGGTCCTGGGATTGAGCCCCACATTGGGCTTCCTGCTCCCCGGGAAGCCTGTTCTCCCTCTCCCACTCCCTCTGCTTGTGTTTCCTCTCTCGCTGTGTCTCTGTCAAAAAATACATAAAATCTTTAAAAAATAAATAAAATAAAAGCAGCCTTAGATAGTAAGAAAAAAAATAGGTATAGCTATGTTCCAATAAACTTTACTTATAAAAATTTCTGATGGGGTCAGATTTGGTCTGTGAGTCATAGTTTGCCAACCCCTTTCCTAAAAGATTATATTCAACTGAATATATGTCTCGATTCTAGGTATCTTCTTGAGCTCTAAACTTATAATCCATCTGCCTGCTTGACATTTTCACTTTGATGCTTATAGACATTTTAAATTTAACATATCCAAAATAGAACTCTTGATTTCCCACTTCCTACCAAGGTGGGTTAACAGGCATAAGATTTGCCTACACATCTGAAAGAACTAAAGAAACCATACAAAATATATGAAACGGTTTTCAAAATATTCCTCAGTAGGCAATGAAAATTAGTGATCCTTGAGAGACAGGAAACAAACAAGGTGAACTCTATAATTGCCCTCGCTTAACCTTCTGCAGAGTTTCCAGGTTACAGCTCAAAGAAGGGAAAACTATGTAAATACCAGCAGAGATGGAAATGGAGCTGGGAGTTTGGGGATGCCAAGGTAACTAGAATTTGCAAGGCAGAATGCCAGAGAGGATGGAGCTTCACAAAGAACTCTGGAGACCTTCAGAGGATTCTTCTCAAATATTTAGCTGAATACTAGTCAGGGCATAAATATAAATAAATTACCTGAAGCCAGAGCTAGAATCAAGTTACAGGGAACAGTCCCTGAATACTTCTTATTCCCATCAGCACAGTGGAAAACCTCATAATTCACAGGGCGTCAAGTAGAAAACTCAAAAGAGTTTTGCTTCTTAGTGTGGAAAAATAAACCTTAGGCTAAAGACTGGTTTGGCCCTGCCCAACAAAATATAAAGCCAGGCCTAAGAGGATCAAACTTATCAAATAACCTAACTCCATCCCAGAGCAAAGGTCAAAAATAATTTAGGAATACAGAAATATCTCAGGTAAAATGCATAATGACTGACATCCAATAAAAAATTACCAGGCATGCAAAGCAGCAGGGAAATACAACCCATAATGAGAAGAAAAAAAGACAACTATTGAAACCAATCCAAAAATGATACAGATGATAGAATTAGTAGACAAGGACATTATAGCTATAGTTATAATTCTATTCCATGTGTTGAAGAAACTAGAGGAAAGACATAAACAGAGAATCAGTGAGCTGTAGGACAACTTGCAAAATCCCTTTTGCCATATAATGTAACATGATTGAGGGAAATGATATCCCCTTATAGTCACACTCAAGGGGAGGGTATTATGAGGTGGTATATGCCAGGGGGCAGGAATCATGGGTGCCATCTTAGAATTCTGTATTTCACATTAGGAGTAAAAAGGGTCATTTTATAATGATAATGATAAAAAGGTCAATTCATCAAGTGATCCTGATTTTATTTATCATATACAGAGCTTCAGAATACATTAAGCAGAAACTGGTAGAACTGCAAGAAGAAATAAATAAATCCACAATTACAGTTGGAACTTCAACAACCATCTCTCATTAATTGATAGAACTAGAAGAAAGAAAATCATTGAGGATATAGAAGACTTGAATGACATGATTGACCAACTTGACCTAATTGGCATTTATAGAATACTCCACCTAAAATAGCAGAATTTACATTCTTTTTGAGTCCATAAGGAACATTTGCCAAGAAAAATATTTTGGAACATAAAATAAGTAATTTAAAAGGATTCAGATTATACAAATTTTGTTCTCTGACTATGGTGGAATTAAATTAGAAGTTAGGAACAGATACCTGGAAAATCTCCAAATGTCTTGAAACTAGCACACTTAGAAGCAACTCGTGGATCTAAGAAAGTAATCAAAAGGGAAATTAGAAAGTATTTTTTAACCTTTTTTTTTTTTTTTTAAGTAGGCTC
This sequence comes from Phoca vitulina, assembly GCF_004348235.1. Taxonomy (NCBI): domain Eukaryota; kingdom Metazoa; phylum Chordata; class Mammalia; order Carnivora; family Phocidae; genus Phoca; species Phoca vitulina. Next base: position 19,912,707 of record NW_022589710.1, read on the forward strand.
CATGCCCAGCGTGGAGCCCAATGTGGGGCTTGAACTCATGACCCTGAGATCAAGACCTGAGCCAAGATCATGTGTCTGAGCCACCCAGGCACCCCCAAAGTATTTTGAATTTAATGAAATTAAGAATGAAACATGAAAATTATGAGATGCAGCTAAATTAGAGGGAAATTTATAGCACCATAACACCTATATTACAGAAGAAGAAACATTTTATATCAGTGACCTCAGCTTTCACCTTAAACTACAAACAGAAGAGCAAATGAAGCCCAAAATAATTAAAGAAAAGAAATAATAAAGATTGCACTAGAAATCAAGAAAATAGAAAACAAACAGTACAGGAAATCAGTGAAAGCAAAAGCAGGTTCTTAGAGAAGATCAATTGATAAACCTGTGATCAGACTGATCAAGCAAAATAAGAGAAAAAAACAATTACCATATCAGGAATGAGGGAATAAACATCATTACTAATCATATAGCTCTTAAACAAACAATAAAGGGATATGATAAACAGCTTTATGCCCACTAATTTAACAACTTAGTGAAATGGATAAATTCTTTGAAAGACACAAACTACCAAAACTCACTAAAAACAAAACAAAAAATTAGCTAACCTCTATAATCCAATACGTATTAAGGACGTTGACATTGTATTTAAAACTTCCACAAAGAAAACTCCAGGCTCAGATGGTTTTGCTAGTGAATTATACCAAACATTTAAGGAAGAAATCAATTCTACACAAACTTAGAACACTGAAGAGGCTGGAGTACTTCCATCTTACTCTTTGAGGCCAGTATCACCCTGATACCAAAACCATACAAAGAACTACAGACTGAGATAAAAAATATCTCATGAACATAGATGTAAAAATCTTTAAAACAAGTTTTTATTCCCCCCCCTCCTAATCCCAAATCTGCTTCTACCTCAGTGTTCATCATCTTAGTTAATAACTCTGCCATGGATATTTAGTTGTTCATACCAAGTCAGTGTTCACTTTTTATCATTTCTTTATATCCCATCAGTTCCTTTATTTTCAGAATTTATCTCAGCTGCTGATCCTGTTGTCCAAGCCACACCTGGCTGTAGTAGTGTCATCACTGGTTTGCATGCTTCTATGATTGCTCACCTCATACAACAGCCAGAGTGATACTGTTAAATCTCAAATCAGAACATGGGATTCCTCCCCACAAAACCCTCCAGTGGCCCCCTAGAACACTAGGAAAAAATTGTTAAACTTTTTTATAGCTTACAAAGTCCTTCATTTTCTGTCCCTTGCCTCTTTCTGTAGCCTCATCCCCTACAGGGGGATGGATGCTCTGCCTTACTTACCCACTCTAGCCATTGGGCTATTTCCTGAACACCTAAGCTCATTTATGCCTCAAGATCTTTGTACTTAATTCTTTAAACATTCTTCCAGTGTCTTCTCTTTCTCTTCATGCAGGTATTTGCCAAATGTCACCTCCTCAGAGAAGCCTTCTCTCATGACTTTAACTAAAATATTAGTGTTCTTTTCCCCATCTTCTTATACTGCTTTATTTTTAATGTTGCTACCTGACCTTATATTTTATTTTAACACCTCTCTTAGCAATTTGATTATGATGTTCCGTGTTGTGCTTTTTTTTATCTGTTTGGGGTTGTTCTTAGATCTGAGAGTTTATAGTTTAAATCAAATTTGGAAAAATTTTAGCCACTTTTTCTTAATTTCTTTTCCTGCCTCCCTCTCTCTTGACTGTACTCTCTGTTATTTGTGTGTATAGAATTGGGTTGTTTCTGCATTTAAATTAATTGTTTTTTTATGCTTATCCAAAAAAATGAGAATTTTGAACCAGACAGCTATTTAAATAGGTATACTCTTGCTACCTTGGATTCTTAGGTCTCTTCTTTTCTCTGAGTTTTCCATAATTCATTCGGGGAATGTAAATGTTTAAAAAAATGACTGCCATCAATATTACCTAAGGAAATATTACAATATTACTAAGGAAACTAATTTTGGCTCTCATTTTTCAAACCTATAAGATGAAAATCATCACGTTGGAAATGTTATACCTAAATCCCACTTGAATCCCACTCTCTTGTTAGTATCCACCTACCCTTCTCTGGCTCATTAGGTCAGATAATGAAAGAAAAATACAAATTACAGAACCATCTGTTGGTGGTTTTCTGCTGTTGGATTATATATTTGCCAGTAAGGTAGTTACTTTTCTCCTTCCATTTTTGTTGTATTGCTTCCCTCACCTTTTGTTTGCCATTCCTTTCCCTTCTGTTCTCTATAAAGAATATGACATTCTTATTACTAGGGAGGAAATATTTCTTTTTATTTACGAAGCATGAACTTAGTGTGATGTCAATGGTGATTTTAGCTCTTAAAAGATCTTTTGAATCATGAAAGAGAACTATTGGAGCAAATAAAACTTTACATATTTTTTATTTGAATTTCCTAAATGATATGGAAAAATAAGCAAGATCTCCTCAGTGGCAGTATTTCATACAAACAAAAGAAGACATCTGAGATCCTGTTCCAGTTGAGCCCCATTTAATAAGTGATTTTGTCATTTGTTTCTTTTTCCCATAGGGAGAAGAAAATTGAAGGACTGAATTTTATTAGGTGCTTAGCTGCTTTTCATTCTGAAATATTGAACACAAAGTTGCATGAAACAAATTTTGCAGTAGTTCAAGAGGTAAACTTATTTTTCAGCTGAGTTAAGGATTGTTTGGATAACAAAGAATAAATATGCCATGTTAATTTGACCTTTAAAAAATATCTCTGTACTAGGGGCGTCTGGGTGGCTCAGTCGGTTGAGCATCCAACTCCTGATTTTGGCTCAGATCATGGTCTCAGGGTTGTGAGATTGAGCCCCATATGGGGCTCCACACTGAGGGTTGAGCTTATTTGAGTTTCTCTTTCTCTCTTTCTTTCTGCCCCTACTCTCCTCTTGTGCTCTCTCTCTCAAAAAAAAAAAAAAAAAAAAAAAGAATACCTCTGTACTAAATGATATAAGTAGGCAAACAAAGTTGATGTAGTTACATCAGTAGTTACAAGTAGTTCCTATATGGGGCTCCTGGCTGGCTCAGTCAGGAGAGCATGCAACTCTTGATCTCAGGGTCATGAGTTCGAGCCCCACATCAAGGGTAGATTTTATTTAAAAAAAAAAAAAAGTAGCTCATACCTTACTTTGCAACTTTTAAAAATTTTTATTAAATGTTAATTTTTAGGACATAAGATAATATGTATTAAAACATGTTACTTTAATAGTAAATTTGGTTTCAAAGTCATTATTACTGATTTTCTTTCAGAATATCAGCAAAATGTACATTTTGGAAATTTTTTTTAGGTGAAAAATTTACGCTCTGGAGTTTCTCGTGCTGCTGTGGTCTGTTTAAGTGATCTTTTCACTTACCTGAAAAAAAACATGGATCAAGAACTAGATACTACAGTAAAAGTTTTGTTGCACAAGGCTGGAGAATCAAATACATTTATAAGAGAAGATGTTGACAAAGCACTGAGAGCTATGGTCAGTAATGTAACTCCTGCACGTGCAATTGTTTCTCTTATCAATGGAGGACAAAGGTAATATTCGAAATAATCTTGATATGTCCTTAAACTAAAAATACAGTTGTTTGCAGTCTGGGATGTAGGAAAAACACAAGCAAACTTCAGTATTATTTTAGTGAAAAAACAAATAATTCTTATGTGATAAACATCATATTAGGTACAGAGCATACAAGGAAAATAATACTGTTATTCTCATAATTTTACTTATATTCATAGATCTGGAACTAAATAAATGTCAGTGATTATGAGTTTTGTTTTGTTTTTAACTTCTTGGGGATGGGTAACTAATGTAATTTGTCATTTTAGCTTCCAAGGATGATTGTTGAGGGTTAGGAATAGTTTAATCATTTAACTTTAAAGGTATGTCTTTGGTAAATAGTTCATACATCAACTTTGTTTCAATTGATCATGTTTCCTTGTAGCCATTTACACATTGCAGTAAGAAGATGTACAGCCCAGCACTTATCAGATGTTGTGGGATTTATGGAACCAGAGCGCATTTTATCTGGAACAAAGGATATGGCTGACCGGATATTACCAGCTGCTGCCAAGTTTGCTCAGGACAGTTCACAAGAAACCAGGTGAATAGCTGCCAATAATATTTGCCGAATCTGTTAGGATAAGGGTTAAAAGTAGGCAGCAAAGGTTAAAAAAGAGTAAGCATTTTTTCTAAATGGACAAGTGGAGTCCCCAGGGATTGGTACTGGGACAGATGGACTTATTTAACCAATTTGTAAATGATCTTGAGGGAGTGCACAGTGAATTCTCCAAATTTACAGATGACACTACATACTTCTGGGTAGTGAGATGCCATGTCACAGGGATGAACTGCATGAAAACGGCACAAGACTATATGAGTGGGCAGAAAAGTGGCAGAAAAACTTCATTGTGGGCAAATGTAAGGTGATGCACTTAGGGGAAATGATATATTTTCCAAGCAATCAGGTGAAATCAAGGAAATAGGTGCACATGAAAAATACAGGAGGCGAAATGGATAATATATTGTCTCCTGAAACATGAGATAGCTGCACTTAGAAAATCCCATAAATTTCTGATTGCTGTACTTGAAGAACAATTCTATGAAGGTTAAGAACAGTCAGAGAAAAATGTCAAAAGAATTAAGATGTGGATGGTACATTACTGTATTGGTAACTTTTTTTTTTTAAGTAAACTCTGTTCCCAACGTGGGGCTCGAACTCACAACCCCAAGAGCAAGAGTCACATGCTCCATCAACTGACCCAGCCAGCTGCCCCTTGCTGTATTGGTCACAGAAATTTTAGATATAGTCAAGAGCCTAGGTTCAGTTCCTAGCCCCAATCACTTTTTGCCCTTAAGCAAATTACCTAACGTCTGTTAGCCTAAGTTTTCTTGTATGTAAAATTAGGAAGGTGGGACTAGGTGATTGATAATGTCCCATATAAAACCTAAAAATTTATGGCAGTTACATATGAAGATAGATTAAAAGTGGGAGGGAGGGTCCTGAGTTCATAGAGACTAAAGTAAAGAAGGATATAAAATTGGGGCACCTGAGGGGCGCCTGGGTGGCTCAGTCATTAAGCGTCTGCCTTCGGCTCAGGTCATGATCCCAGGATCCTGGGATCGAGCCCTGCATCGGGCTCCCTGCTCCGCGGGAAGCCTGCTTCTCCCTCTCCCACTCCCCCTGCTTGTGTTCCCTCTCTCGCTGTGTCTCTCTCTGTCAAATA
>NW_022589710.1:19918061-19947869 GCF_004348235.1 Phoca vitulina
TCTCTGTCAAATAAATAAATAAAATCTTTAAAAAAAAAAAAAGGCTATAAAATTAACATTTTAAGACAAATGTATCCATGACTTTAGGTAACTAGAGTTAATCTTATGGAAATCATTATACCAGAAGCTAATATAGAAAGTCAATGTATTCATTTTCTATTGCTGTGTAACAAATTACCACAAACATAGTGGTTTAAGGCAACACAGACTTTTTTAGCTTACTGTTCTTTAAGTTAGAAGTCTTGCATGGCTCAACTGCTTTCTCTGCTTGGGGTCTTCCAGGATTATAATCAAGGTAATGATAATGCTGAGCTCTTATCTAGATGTTCTATAGAAGAATTTGCTTCCAAACTCATTTTGGTTGTTGGCCAAATTCAGTTCCTTGTAGTTATAGGACTTAGGTCTCTATTTCTTTGCTAGTTTTCAACCAGGGTCCTCTCTCAGCTCCTTAAGGTCACCTGAATTCCTTCTTGTGCAGCCCCCTCCATCTTCAACCCAGCAAAAGTATGGTGAATCCCCCTTGTGCTTAGAAGCTCTCTGATTTCCTCTTCTGCTACCAGCTATAGAAAGCTCTCTGCTTTTAAGGACCTGTATGATTAGATTAGGTCCACCCAGAAAATCTCTGTATCTTAGAGTCAACTCTACCATATAACATAACATAACATAATCCTGGAAGTTATATCTCATATTTACAAATTGTAGGTGTTAGAGCAGTCCTGCTCTTTGGGGAGCCATTTTGGAAGTTATGTATACCACAGTAAAGTTCAAAACAATTTAGGCTTTGGATCATAATAAACTAGTTAGGGACAAAAAAAGATTCATAATGGTTGTTGTATATACATCTTAACCTTTCCTTAATGACATGGTAATTCTTCTAATCCATTTTGTCATTTCTTGATTTCTTATTTGAAGTTTTAAAATTATAAAATGGTTACAACTTTATGGTTTTACTATTTCTCACATTTAGTGTCCCTATTGCTTGTTTACTTGTTTGTTTTAGCCATTCTCATATCATTAGGGCCTGTGATGGACCTACAGTCCTTAATGTTCTGGGCTAAAAGTTATAATCATCTTTGAAACTATAACTGATTATGAACTACTTATCAAGGGGTAACCTTATTCTGATTCTGAGGAGAGAACAGTAATTTTTATTTTCTGATACTACCTACCTCCCTTTCTATAATTTCATTACAGTTGAAGGAGCCTGATTGATACACATATTCCTGAGATCATTCTGTACCTTCTCCCTACCCTGCAAGACTTGCCTTTTCTGGTTCATCCTAGTCCCATATATTCCAAGTTGTAAGAAAAAGCATAACTAATTAATTTTAGGGCCAAGCCTCTTTGAAGAATAGTAATATGGTATAATTATAAGGTGCTATAAGATCCCTCTATCCAAAAATATCTCCAATACCCATGATATCTGTGGTTCTATCACAATGATATCTTGGCTTAAGGTTTTATCCTAAAAAGAATTATTTAAAAAAAAAAGAATTATTTTTAAATTTATATACTACCATAAAAAAAAAAACCTTAGTTTGGAGAGCATTACACATTCATTATATATCATCCATGATTTACCAACTAACTTTGGGTATGTTTTAGGTAGCAGAGAATAGGTTTTTGAAGAATTGGAACCCAGATAGGTTTTGGCAGGGGGAAAAAATAGTGAGGGTGAGAAATACAGGAAATACAGAACTTAGGGAAGGTTGACTTAGGTCAGAACACCTTTCACCAGCAACCTCTTGCCCAGTGAGCAAGGAGCCCAGGATAAAGACAGACTTCTCCTAACTCACAGTTCTGCCAAATACCAGCCTTGATATGGACCCAAGGGTGCCTGAAAAATAGAATTCAAACATTTGGCTCTCCAAGAAGAGATTTGAAGATCTGAAGCTAATAGTGTTTTTTAAAGGTGAGGGACAACAATAGCCCAACTGTGGAAAGAGCCGTGATGCCCTTCAAACAGATGAATACATAAAGATGTGGTCCATATATACAATAGAATATTAATCAGCCATCAGAAAGGATGAATACCGGGCGCCTGGGTGGCTCAGTCGTTAAGCGTCTGCCTTCGACTCAGGTCATGATCTCAGAGTTCTGGGATCGAGTCCCACATTGGGCTCCCTGACTCAGCCGGAAGCCTGCTTCCCCCTCTCCCACTCCCCCTGCTGGTGTTCCCTCTCTTGCTGTGTCTCTCTCTGTCAAATAAATAAAATCTTTAAAAAAAAAAAAAAAGAAAGGATGAATACCCAACTTTTGCATCAACATGGATGGGACTGGAGGAGATTATGCTAAGTGAAATAAGTCAAGTAGAGAAAGTCAATTATCATATGGTTTCACTTATTTGTGGAACATAAGGAATAGCATGGAGGACATTAGGAGAAGGAAGGGAAAAATGAAGGGGGGGAAATCAGAGGGGGAGACGAACCATGAGAGACTGTGGACCCTGAGAAACAAACGGAGGGTTTTAGAGGGGAGGGGGGTGGGGGGATGGGTTAGCCCGGTGATGGGTATTAAGGAGGGAACGTATTGATGGAGCACTGGGTGTTCTACACAAGCAATGAATCATGGATCACTACATCAAAAACTAATGAGGTACTGTATGGTGACTAACATAACATAATAAAAAACAAAAAACAAGAAAGAACAGGTGAATAATCCGGAAAAAAAAAATAAAGTGGGTTTTTTATAAACCAAAAAAATAAAATAAAATAAAGGTGAGGGACAGGAGAATGTTATACTCCAGTTCAGTTAGTATAACTACATTTCAGTGGCTTGTTTAAAATAGGGATGACAATCTTGATATTGACAGGTTTTTTCTATTAAAAAAAAATTGCATCTAAGGATAGAAACTGAGTTTGTTAAGGTATATAAAATTATTTGCATATTTCTCAAATGTCCATAGGTACTATGGTCGAAAAATGCTTTTCCTTATGATGTGTCATCCAAACTTTGATAAAATGCTTGAAAAATATGTCCCATCCAAAGATTTGCCATATATTAAGGAATCTGTTAAAAGCTTACGGCAAAAGGTATGTGGAAAAAGTTTAATTTGTAAACATCTTTAAAAGCAAAGTACAAGGAAGGTAAAGGTAGAAGTAATTGCTTCTATGATTATTTCTCTGTTAATCATTCAGAATATAGCTACAGTAGCATTTCAACAACAGCAGTTGAAAAACTTGCAGTAGACATTGGTAGTGTCAGTAAGTGCTTATTGAACAGAAGCTTGATATTTGGTAGAATATAGTGTGGTTTATTGGAGTTATAAGACTTGGATTTGATTCAAGACTTGGGTTTGAGAATTAAACAACTATATAATATTAGGTACATCATTTCTTTAACCTGAATTTTTTATTTTTATAGGATAAGGATAGTGATGTTCATCATGCTTAGTTCCTGCTTTATTTACCTTGCATATTCCACTATTAGAGTTCCTATCACACTGCAGAACATTGATTGGGAGCTCCTTGAGGGGAAGCCCCATTTATTTAATCCTGGTAGATAATGGGGGATTCAGACATATCTGTAATGAGTAACTGAGGGAATATCAAGTAAAATAAAATGTGAAAAGTAACTTATAAAAAGTAATCCACTTTTTTTTTTTGCAAAAATATGTTTAATTTAATAATGTAGAATTTTTTTATGGTAATTTATGTTACGCCTCACTGATAATCTTGGATAAAGGATTCATTTATGAAAGGACAGTATTTCAAAGATGTATGGCAATATACATTTTAGAGCATTTTCTTCTGCTTATTGATCTTAAAGACTTTAGCTTAATTCATATAGAAATAATTAAAATAACCATGTAAATAATTATCTTACTGAACTGAGGTGGTTTGTATTTGTCAGTTCAAGTCAAGTATTTTTAAATAGTTCTTATCGACGTGTTTATTCTCATCCTAGTGTTGCATAGGAATTCATTATTTATGTAATGTGTTCATATTTTCTCTGTAGATTTTAAGGTTTAAGAGTAGTTATAAATATAGCAGATTAATTTTTAAAATTTTATTGAACGGTTTTACCCAGCCAATATAATTTCCTATTAGTTGATCACATATTTGGTTAATTTATTACTAATTAGAAGGTATTTTATGTATTGATACCCTTTAAAGCATAAGCATAGCTGATTATTAAGATGTGTTCACTTATAAAGAGATCAATAATGACTTCTATGAAAATTACATTGTATAAATTATTTCACTTAACTGGTTTTAAGACTTTTATTACACTGCCTTTCTTTATATTACTTAAAGGGCTTAGGAGAGATACCACTAGATACTCCTTCAGCAAAAGGAAGACGATCTCATACTGGCACTGTTGGAAATACAAGGTCATCATTTTTTTCTAGAGATGCTTTCAATTCAGCTGAAAGGTAGGATCATTTGATAGTACACATCATTAGAGAAATTACTCCCTAGTGATAGTAGTCTCTTTTGGATGTTTTTATGAACTATCCCAGGGGTATTTGTCAAAACTTAATGGAGTTTTAAAAGTTGGTAAGGACTTAGAAAGTGTGAGGTAATTATACTTAATAAGACAGTTATATATTCACAGCAACTGGCTTTTACATGCACTAAACATTATTAAAGCTTTAGTGCTATTGAACTTGTCAATATTAGGTCTCTGTTGGACAACTCTGATTAATTTTGTTTTAATTTTTAGCCTTTACTTTTCCCCCTTGATTATAAAAGTAATATATAATTATGGTTAGTGGAAAAAAAAACAACTTTAGAAAATCCAAACATTAAAAGAAGAATTAACCAATCACCCATAGTACCACCAACCACAAAAAGACTACTCTTAAAATTTTTATAAATATAATTATGTATATAATTTTGTAACCTGTTTATACTGTTTAACATGTAATAGATTGATTATATAATTTTTTTTAAATATATTTTTTTAGGGGTGCCTGGGTGGCTCACTTGGTTAAGCATCTACCTTCTGCTCAGGTCATGATCCCAGGGTCCTGAGATCAAACCCCATGTTGGGTTCTCTGCCCAGCAGGGAGCCTGCTTCTCCCTTTCTCTCTGCCTGCTGCACCCCCTGCTTGTACGCTCTCTCTCTTTCTGCAAATAAATAAATAATCTTAAAAAAAGAAAAAAAAAAAGAAAGAAAGTTGTCCAATTTCATTCTTTTGCATGTTGCTGCCCCGTTTTTCCAACACCAATTATTGAAGACACCATCTTTTTCCCATGAAATATTCTTTCCTGCTTTGTCGAAGATTAGTTGACCATATAGTTGTGGGTTCATTTCTGGGTTTTCTATTCTGTTCCATTGATCTATGTGTCAGTTTTTGTGCCAGTACCATACTGTTTTGATCACTACAGCTTTGTAATATAACTTGAAGTCCAGAGTCATGATGCCTCCAGCTTTGCTTTTCTTTTTCAAGGTTGCTTTGGCTATTCAGGGTCTTCTGTGGTTCCATACAAATTGTAGGGTTGTTTGTTCTAGCTCTGTGAAAAATGCTGTTGGTATTTTCAGAGGATTTGCATTAAATGTGTAAATTGCTTTGGGTAGTATAGACATTTTAACAGTCTTAGTTCTTCTAACCCATGAGAATGGAATGTTTTTCCATTTCTTTTTTTTTTTTTTTTTTTTCCATTTCTTTGTGTCATCTTTCTTTCTTGGGTGTTTTATAGATTTTAGAGTATAGATCTTTTACCTCTTTGGTTAGGTTTATTCCTAGGTATCTTATGGTTTTTGGTAGTATTGTAAATGGGATTGTTTTCTTAATTTCTTTTTCTGCTGTTCATTATTGGTGTATAGAAATGCAACAGATTTCTGTACATTGATTTTGTATCCTGCAACTTTACTGAATTCATCTATCAATTGGCAACTTCTTGTGGATTTTTTGGGGTTTTCTATATAAAGTATCATGTCATCTGCAACTAGTGAAAGTTTGACTTCTTCCTTGCTAATTCGGATGCCTTTTATTTCTTTTTGTTGTCTGTTTGCTGAGGCTAAGACTTCCAATTCTAATCTAAATAACAGTGGTGAGAGTGGACATCCCTGTCTTGTTCCTGATCATAGAGGAAAAGCTCTCAGTTTTTTCCCATTGAGGATGATTTTAGCTATGGGTTTTTCATATATGGCCTTTATTATGTTGAGGTATGTTCCCTCTAAACCTACTTTCTTGAGGGTTTTTATCATGAATGGATGCTGTACTTTGTCAAATGCCTTTTCTGCATCTATTGAAAGGATCATATGGTTTTTATCCTTTCTTTTATTAATGTGGTGTATCACATTGATTGATTTGTGAATACTGAACCATCCTTACAGCCCAGGAATAAATCCCACTTGATCATGGTGAATGATTCTTTTAATGTACTGTTGGTTTCAATTTGCTAGTATTTTGTTGAGACTTTTTACATCCATTTCATGAGAAATATTGACCTATTGTTCTCTTTTTTAGTGGAGACTTTGTCTGGTTTTGGAATCAGGATAATGCTGGTCTCATAGAATGAATTTGGAAGTTTTCCTTTCTTTTCTATTTTTTGGAATGGTTTGAGAATAGGTATTCACTCTTCTTTAAATGTTTGGTAGAATTCCCTTGTGAAGCCACCTGGCCCTGAACTTTTATATCTTGGGAGATTTTTGATTACTGATTCAATTTACTTGCTGGTTATGGGTCTGTTCAAATTTTCTATTTCTTCCTGTTTCAGTTTTGGTAGTTTAAATGTTTCTAGGAATGCATCCATTTCTTCCAGATTGCCTGACTTGTTGGCATATAATATTCTCTTATTATTGTTTGTATTTCTGGGGTGCCTGGGTGGCTCAGTTGGTTGAGCGACTGCCTTCAGCTCAGGTCATGATCTCAAGGTCCTGGGATTGAGCCCCACATTGGGCTCTGCTCAGCGGGGAGTCTGCTTCTCTCTCTCCCTCTGCCCTTCCCCCCTGCTCATGCTCACTCTCTCTTTTTCTCTCTCTCTCTCAAATAAATAAAATATTTAAAAAAAATAACAGTTTGTATTTATTTGGTGTTGGTTGTGATCTCTCCTCTTTCATTCATGATTTTATTTATTTGGGTCTTTTTTTTTTTTGATAAGTCTGGATAGGGATTTATCAATTTTATTAATTTTTTCTGAGAACCACTGCTGCTTTCATTGATGTGTTCTATTGGTTTTTTAGTTTCTATATTGTTTATTTCTGCTCTAATCTTTATTATTTGCCTTCTGCTAACTTTAGGCTTTGTTCTTTTTGTAGCTCCTTTAGGTGTAACGTTAGGTTGTTTATTTGAGATTTTTCTTGCTTCTTGAGGTAGGCCTGTATTGCTATGTACTTCCCTCTTATGACCGCTTTTGCTGCATCCCAAAGGTTTGGGACCATTGTATTTTCATTTTCATTTGTTTCCATGTATTTTTCTTATTTCTTCTTTGATTTCCTGGTGACCCACTCATTGTTTAGTAGCATGTTGTTTAACCTCCATCTATTTGTGGTCTTTCCAAATTTATTCTTGTGGTTGACTTCCAAGTTTCATAGTATTGTGGTAGGAAAATATGCACGGTGTGATCTCAATCTACTTATACTTGTTTGGGCCTGATTTATGACCTAGTATGTGATCTATTCTGGAGAATGTCCCATGTGCACTTGAATGTATATTCTGCTTTAGGATGAAATGTTCTGAATGTATCTGTTAAGTCCTTCTGGTCCAGTGTGTCATTCAAAGCCATTGTTTCTTGTTTATTTTCTGTTTAGATAATCTGTTCATTGTTGTAAGTGGCATGTTAAAGTCTCCTACAATTACTGTATTATTATCAATGAGTTCCTTTATATTTGTTATTAATTGTTTTATATGTTTGAGTGCCCCCTAGTTGGGGGCATAAATAGTTACAATTGTTAGATCTTCTTTTTGGATAGCCCCCTTAATTATGATATAGTGCCCTTCTTCATCTCTTGTTACAGTCTTCAGTTTAAAATCTAGTTTGTCTGACATAAGTATTGCTACTCCATCTTTCTTTTGATGTCCATTTGCATGATAAATGTTTCTCTGTCCCCTCACTTTCAATTTGCAGGTGTCTTTATGTCTAAAATGAGTCTCTTGTCCTGCCTTCTTTTGAATTGATTGATTGAGGTGTGTGTGTGTATATGTGTGTGTGTGTGTGTGCATGTCTGTTTTTTGTCGTATACCCTAAGGTGTATTCGCTGTTACTTTACTATCAAATCCATTTTGTTTTAAATAACAAAAAAGCCATCTTTAAACACAAGTTTCAGTAATTATTTTTTTTTTTAAGATTTTATTTATTTATTTGACAAAGAGAGACACAGTGAGAGAGGGAACACAAGCAGGGCAAGTGGGAGAGGGAGAAGCAGGCTTCCTGCCTAGCAGAGAGCCTGATGCGGGGCCCGATCCCAGGACCCTGGGATCATGACCTGAGCCGAAGGCAGACGCTTAACGACTGAGCCACCCAGGCGCCCCATAAGTTTCAGTAATTAGATGGCTTCTTGAAGTGTTCTTTTTTATTCTTTTCATTTATTCACCTTTTATGTATCATATACTTCTCAGTTTAAATATAAATTTAATCTTCTATTTTTCTCATTGTATAGAATTAATCATTTCACAAATTAACCTCAGATCGATTTATTTAAGCAAATTAAAAATAATGAATAGATACATCTAACTAAGATCTACGTTGTAGATCACCATCTTGTATCTACTTTTAGGATGATCCTGAGTCGTTCATTAATCAGTGCTCTTAAGACAACTTCAGCACCATTTTTAATACTGGTAGTCAGAGAAATGGTAACTGGCAACTCTTACCATTGTCTTTAAGACCTGTCAATTTGAGGGCACCTGGGTGGCTCATTTGGTTAAGTGTCTGCCTTTGGCTCAGGTTATGATCTCAGGGTCTTAGGATTGAGCCCCGCATCGGGCTCCCTGCTCAGCAGGGAGCCTGCTTCTCCCTCTCTCTCTGCCTCTCCCTCTCCCCTCTGCTTATGCTCTCTCTCTCTCTCAAATAAATAAATGAAAATCTTAAAAAAAAAAAAAGACCTGTCAATTTGCATGACACTTTAGTTTCAAAGGGATCATTCATCTGCTATATTGAGTCACCCCTTTATAGCAATAAAAAACAAGATGCTAGTAATAGTAAGTCATTGAAATAGTAAGTCCTGCTAGAGTCAAGATTCTAGTTCTCTCATGCAAATTCACATGGATAATTTGAGTTAACATAGCAGGCCTGAGACTATTTTTGGAAAATCTTACTTACAAGGTGAGCCCTTGGTTCGCATCTGGGAACTAGGATTTAAGGAGGATTGCCACTGTTCCTTAACTGATATGAATAGTTTACTGTACCACAATTATTTGGGCAAACAATGTGGTTTATGCTGAAGACCTGCTTTCCTTCTGAGAGCCTATAATTTCAGTATATCCTAGGCAGAGGACCAATCATGACCAACTCCCAGTAAAAACCTTGAGCATTGAGGGGTGCCTGGGTGGTTCAATTGGTTAAGCGTCTGATTCTTGCTTTTGTCTCAGGTCATCATGATTATGGATTGAACCCCAAGTCAGGCTCTGCACTCAGTGCGGAATCTGCTTCAGATTCTCCCTCTCCCTATTGCACGTTCTCTCTCTCTCTCAAATGAATAAATAAAATCTTAAAAAAACAAAAAAAAGCCTGAGCATTGAGTCTCTAATAAGGTTCATTGGTAGACAACATTTCAGATGTGTTGTTATGAGTTGATACTGGAGTAATAATAAATTTGTCCTGTGTGATTCCACTGGGACCCTTGGAAGCTTATATCTAGTTTCAACCAGACTTTGACCCCTGCACTTTTTCCCTTTGCTGATTTTGCTTTGTATCCTTCTGTAATAAATCTTAACTGTGAGGAGAACTACATGCTGAATCCTGTGAGTCCTCGTAGCAAATCACCAAACTCAGGGGAGATTTTAGGGACCCCCAACACAGGTATTGTGGCTTTGGGTTAGGTCACTTTGTGAATTTTTAAAAAATAAATATGTAATAAGAACTATTTGTTATGTTTATGTTTCTTATAGGAAATTAATAATGAAATTAAATTTACCTTTCTTTGACTTTAGAGAAGTAACTGAAATTCATGACATCACCAGAAAATCAGTTCCCCGCAATTCCTTAGAAAGTGCTGAATACATTAAAGTCATAACCAGTTTATTAAATGCAAAAGACTTCCGTGATCGCATTAATGGGATTAAGCAGCTTTTATCGGATACTGAAAACAATCAAGAACTGGTTGTTGTAAACATTGTGAAGGTAATGAACTGTCAAAATTAATTTTCATTTTCAATATGTAGCTAACAGCTCATTAGTATAAGAAATTGCCCTAAATCTTAGTACCTTACATGTATTATTTTAAAATGTTAAAATTAGAAGAATAGATTGCTTAGGTTTTGCTGTGTTAAAAGCATTGTAGAACAATTCAAAGTAATTGGGAAAAAATAAAAAAAATAGCTGCTTACTTGTCTGAATTCTCCCACTAGATGGTAACTTCTTGAAAGCTCTGTATTCTCAGAGCTCTTGGAACCTGACATTCAGTGAATTAATGTTGAGTGAATCAGTAAATATTTTAAGAACCAGGGCATTTAAGAGCTCGATATTACTTAAGAATAGATATTAAAATTTTTATATGTAGATTAGAAATCTTGTACATACCAATTTATATGCCAACCCTTAGGAAGATAACAAGCAATAGAAAAGGAGATAGTAATAAATGAGCATAGATGATTTATGCTTCTTCGGTGTTAGTTCAGTTAATTCCATTGGTAATTTATTAACTAAATTCCATTTAAAATTTGTATTTATATACATTAAACTTGGCCAACATACCATAACTAATCTTAATTCCAATAGTGCTGTCTCTTAATTTTGAGTAAAAATAAATCTCTTGGGAAGACTATTCTTACCATGAAAAATTTTATGTATATATATTAACTTTCATAGTTTTTATATTAGATATATATATATTAGCCTCACAGAATAGCTCTTCACTCACCTGATGTGACTAAAGATTTGCTTATCATTCCCTTAATATATCTTAAGCTTATGAAAGTTGAGAATTCTAAAGAGTAAGGAATAATTGTTAAAGTAATCAGGTTAAGAGGTAATAATAAAAACTTAACTCTGAACTTTCATATAAAATTCTCATAAGACACTTAAAATGAAACTAAATCAGATCTCTACAGTAAAACTTACATGTCTAATTGTTATGAATAGTGATAAAAATAGAAACTTTTCTTGAGTTCTTAGAGTTAGCTAAGCTAAATTGTACCTTCCAAAAAATAGCATTTTTATCCCATTTACAGTAAGCCAGTCATCTTCCTACCAAGCTAAATTTTTCAACCTTAATTTATTAGTATGTCTTTTTGGGTGATCTTTGAAGACTTGTCTTTTTGCTATAAGAAGATTTGAGACTTAGATTTAACATCCAAATTTATATAAAATTTCTATTATCTAAGTTCAGGTTAAGTAAGACGTTGTGTGTATGTTTTTAAACAGTATATTAATAGGATAAATACTATAGAATGCCAAAAAGAATTTAAATAGCTATAAACGTTATTTCACTTTAAATAATTTACCAATTTACTTTCAGATCTTTGATGCTTTTAAATCTCGACTTCATGATTCCAATAGTAAAGTAAATCTGGTGGCTCTAGAAACAATGCACAAAATGATTCCTTTGCTTAGAGACAACTTATCTCCTATAATCAACATGCTAATTCCAGCAATAGTAGATAACAATCTGAATTCAAAGAATCCAGGCATCTATGCTGCTGCCACAAATGTTGTTCAGGCACTGAGTCAGCATGTAGGTAAGAAATCTTTACTTTGGCACTCAAATTACTTTGACTTTACTTTTGTAGTTTCTGATTCTACACATTGTTTTTTTTATAATGTTGAAATCATAGTCAGTATTTGTCATTTAATGTTGTGATATTCTCAGTAATATTTTAAATTATTTCTAGAGATTAAATATGTCCCATTAAATTGACTTTATCTTCCTTT
Organism: Phoca vitulina; assembly: GCF_004348235.1. NCBI lineage: Eukaryota > Metazoa > Chordata > Mammalia > Carnivora > Phocidae > Phoca > Phoca vitulina. Next base: position 19,930,043 of record NW_022589710.1, read on the forward strand.
ATTTTTGACTTTTCAGTTCCTTTTTTCCACCTCAATCTCACATCTGATGCAAAATTGACTTAAAATGGATCTTAGGTTTAAATGTAAAACTTCACTGTAAAACTTTTAAGGATAACATAGGTAGAAATCCTTAGGACCTGAGGGCTTGGTGAAGAGTTGTTAGTATGACACTAAAAGCATGATCCATAAAAGCTGATAAATTAGACTTCATCAAAATTAAAAACATTTGCTCTGCAAAAGACCCTATTAAATACATAAAGAGAAATACTACAGATTGGGAGAGAGTATTTGCAAACCACATATATGAGGAAGAATTTAGAGTTTATAAAGAACTCTCAAAACTGAACATTAAAATAAACAATCAATTAGAAAATGGGCAAAGGACATGAAGAAACATTTCACTGAAGAGAATATATGGATGGCAGATAAACACATGAAAAGCTGTTCAACATCCCTAGTCATTAGGGAAATGTAAAATTCAAGTTAAGACCATGATCACTACACAAATATGTTAGTCTGTTAGGGCTGCTACAACAAACTACTACAGACTTGATGGCGTGAAAACAAACTTTTATTTCTCACAGTTCTGGAGGCTGGAAAGTTCAAGGTCGAGGTGCCAACAGATTTGGTGTCTGGTGAGGGTCCACTTTCTCATTCCTAGATGGCCCTATCTTCTGTTTGTGTCATCACATGATAGGAGCTTTCTAGGGCATCTTTTATAAGAGAGTACTAATCCCATTCATTCATAAGGGCTCCATCTTCATGACCTAATCATCTCCCAAAGGCCTCACCTCCAAATGCCATAACAATGGGGATTGGGTTTCAACATATGAATTTTGGAGGACACAGACATTCAGGTTATATATAGCAAGTATTAGGACAGCTAAGATTAGAAAGAGTGACAACACCAAACACTAACAAGATTTCAGAGAAACTGAATCTGTGCTACATTACTGGTGAGAATGTAAATAAAACGGTGTACGCACTGTAGAAAATAGTTTGGCAATTTCTTTTTTTTTTTTTTTTTTTTAAAGATTTTATTTATTTATTTGAGAGAGAGAGTGAGAGAGAGAAAGAGCACAAGAGGGGGGAGCGGGAGAGGGAGAAGCAGACTCCCTGCTGAGCAGGTAGCCCGATGCGGGACTCGATCCTGGGACTCCAGGATCATGACCTGAGCCGAAGGCAGTCGCTTAACCAACTGAGCCACCCAGGCGCCCTTGTTTGGCAATTTCTTAGAAAAACTAAACTGCACTTGTCATATAACCCATCGGTTGCATCCGTAGGCATTTATTCCAGAGAAATGAAAACTCACTTCCATCCAAAAACCTGTACACTATTGTTCATAGCTGCTTTATTTGCAATAGCCAAAAACTGCAGACAACCTAAATGTAATTCAGTGGGTTAATAGTGAAAAAGTTTGTGATACCTCCATACCGTAGAATACTACTTAGTAATAAAGTAGTATTATGGGGGCGCCTGGGTGGCTCAGGTTGTTAAGCATCTGCCTTCGGCTCAGGTCATGATCCCAGGGTCCTGGGACTGAGGACCTTCCTGCTCAGCAGGAAGCCTGCTTCTCCCTCTCCCACTCCCCCTGCTTGTGTTCCCTCTCTCGCTGTCTCTCCCTCTGTAAAATAAATAAATAAATTTTTTTTTTAAAAAAATGTAGTATTATGGATACACACAACAATTTGGATGAATCTAAAGGGTATTATGCTGAGTGAAAAAAGACAGTCCCAAAAGGTCCCATGCTGTAGGATTCTGTTTGTATAACCCTCTCAAAATGATAAAATTTATGGATGGAGATGGAAAACAGGTTAGTGGTTATCAGGGTTTAGGGGCAGCTAGGGAGGAGGGGCTGGATGTGACTAAGGAGATCTTTGTGGTGATAGAATAGTTCTGTATGTTAATTGCAGTGATCATTACACAAATCTACACATGTGATAAAATGACATAGAACTATACACAGGTAGGGGCACCTTCTGGCTTAGTCGGTAGAGCACGTGACTTTTGATCTCGGAATCATGAGTTCAAGCCCCACATTGGGTGTAAAGCTTATAAAAAAAACTCCAAAAATTAACAAATATGTGAATGATGCAGATTAGAACTATGCACATTGACTGTATAAATGTCAGATTCCTTATTTTGACGTGTACTATAATTATGTAAGATACAACCTTTGGTGAAAGGTACACAGGACCTTTGCAACATCCCATGAATCTATAATTATTACAAAATTAAAACTTTGAAAAGATCAGTAAGGATAAAAACTACCCGCAAAACAATTTTTTTTCTATTTTTGTTTGTTTTTGATAAACCTATATTCTATTTTTTGGAATAAGATGCCGGGGGATGGGCAATTCTTTTGCTTTTTTATACCATATGATAGCTCTTTTAATACTCAGAGGTATTTTTATATCTTATTTGCTATAAGAATATTATTCTATTAAGGTTTTATAAATAATGTTAAGTAGTGATTGCATAGATTTAAAAATTTTTAACATTTGCATTCATTTGCATGAATATATTTTCCTTTCAATTCTATGTAATGGAAAAATAAGATCTCATAATTCTTTATATGTCTGTATTATTCTTTTTGTTTAGACAATTACTTACTTCTACAGCCATTTTGCACAAAAGCTCAGTTTTTAAATGGAAAAGCAAAACAGGATATGACTGAAAAGCTTGCTGGTAAGTATTTTTTAATTGCTATTTCTAAAGAAATATTTTATTAACTAAGGATAAACTGATAGGCATTTCAATTTGATTTTGGGATAACTACCAAATTCAATATCATTACCCACAATGTAGAAATAAATTGCATAATCATCCATATGAGAACCTTTTAAGACTTTTACACCCCAAAATTTTTTTTAAGAATTTTATCCTTTTTTTTCCAGTAAATATTTTAGTCTTCCTGTCAGTAGAAATAATATAGAAAAAATAAAAAGACATTAAAGTCAATTTGGCACACTTGGAAAACCATTTCAAATGATGTGTTTGATAAAAGGTCAGTGAGTTAAAAATGTATGTTTTTATTTAACTACATTTGGAAAACATCTAGATGAATTTTGGGTTTAATTCCTGTGTTTACTACTTTTGCCTGAACTAAGTTGTCATATAAAGAATTCTAATACTTAAAGATTCCTTCTTTGGGAGGAAAGTTTCTGACCCTACTTTTCTTTAAAATGCCTGACATTTTATGACAAATGGCATCGGGAAGAAGCTTAGTATATTTTGTATGCTTTTTAATTAGCCAAATTTGAATTTATTTTTTTGAAAACTTCACTATTTACTATATTTTTATGTTTCAGATATTGTTATGGAACTTTATCAAAGGAAGCCCCATGCCACAGAACAGAAAGTGTTGGTTGTTTTATGGCATCTCTTAGGGAACATGACAAATAGTGGCTCTTTGCCTGGAGCTGGAGGAAATATACGAACAGCCACAGCTAAATTATCAAAAGCACTTTTTGCACAAATGGGTCAGAATCTGTTAAATCAGGCTGCATCCCAACCACCACATATCAAAAAGAGTTTAGAAGAATTGCTCGATATGACAATATGAAATGAATTATGAATCTTTGATGAAATATAGTATGATGAAGAAAATTGTTTACATGATGACAAATGGAACTTTTTTAAAGTTACATTTTCAGTGCCTGCACTTCTCATCTGGTAAATTAAGTCAATGGCTATTTGTATTTGCAGCCAATGAATACACATCTGCCCTATATCAACCCTACCACTTGTACCCATCACACAAAAACCTAAAATAATTAATATAACCTAATATTCATGAAATCTGAGGTACAAGGAATGAATCCAATTATATTATTTTTGAGGAACGTCCTGCTCATTTGCACTATTCTATAAGAAACCACAATTCATTGCCCTGTATGTACAATTAGATTTGTAATTAACAATATACTTTTTATTATGTAATCATGTTCTGCTATGTCTCATTACTCAGCCTTATTTTATGAAATGAAAGAAAATCATTGAACTATGTTATCACAAACTAACTTTTGTGTGCTATTTGTGAAAAACATGTATTTCTGAAATCAGTCTGCTAATATGATTGTGCAGTATTAGCTTGCTTTTGCTATTGTGTTAATGTGATATATATGCTTACCATTTGGGTTAAATCATCTACATCGTTTTGAAATTTAACAAGTTATAATGAAGCATGATGACCAAAGTTTAATGCTTAAACATTTTAAATGCACGTTAAAGAAAACGTGTTGAATGTAACTTACCTATTTTTGTGTGCAAACACTAAATTTTATTTCTATATGTCCCAACATTTATAAAGGTGTTATTTTGCTGCCCAGTTGTATAATTCTCAAAAATAGTGCCAGGTCTTCTATAGCTTTTCTCAGAATTCTTGGGCTATAAGTACTGTATGCATCATAAAAAGAAAAGGAATGTTATAAAAATAAAAGGATTTATTTCTGTAGATGTGTGAGAAGTGTCCTATTTTTCCACCTTCCAAATATGTTAAAATAAAAAATATATATATTATAATATTGACCTTCACTTGGTATACTTGATATAATAATGACCTATCTCTATTGACCTAACAATAGACTTGGGTTATAGTTCTAGCTTTAGAGGAAATTAGCCATGTGACCTTGGGCAAGTCACTTGCCAGGTCTAGGTCTCAGTGTTCCAATCTAAAATGTGAGGGCTAGACTAGGTGATTTTTAAGGTTCTATCTTGTTCTAAAAATCTATGGTTCTGTGTCATAGTTTACTCAATGATCACTTTATTACAGTTGTGAACTATCCTCATTCTTTTTCATTTCTTGTGTCACTGAGTGGTTTTGTGATGTATTTGGCTTCATTTTAAATTGTGATTCTTTGTATTACTCCAGGACTGCTGTGCAATAAAAGGGGTTTTACAGCAATTTGAAGCTAAGCTTAATGGAAAGTAAAGACTTGGTTACTTTTTCTGTTTGTAGGTACTGTAACATATATTCATAGTTACATACATGCTTTTTTAAAATGCTTTATCTTTTCTTCTAAGTGTATTTTATTATGTTTCTATAGTTTAGGTCTGAAGTAAAGGACCAAAAAGTAAATATTTTTGGCTTTGTTAAGCTACAGATTGTGACATATTCTTTGTTTTTTGTTTTTTTTGTTTTTGTGTTTTCATAACCCTTTAAAAATGTATAATACATTCTTAGCTCAGGTCAAACAAAAACAGACCTCTTGTGTAGTTTGGCAGCACCTGGTTTAGACTCTTTTGACCTCAGTTGTAAATCTGAAATCATCATTAAATTTTGCTTTAACCCTTAATGATATGCACCATTGAAACAATAGTTACAGATTCCAAGTTTTATTAATTTTGACCATTGTCCTTGTGTCATTGCAAATGTGCCTACTAAATTTGCATTGATTGTTGAATATATGGAACGTAAATTTTAAATTTCAAATTACATTACTTTATGTATAAGCTTAATTATCCTTTTTTTTTTTTTTAATGTATATACTATGAATTTTGCATTCAAAAAGTACAGTAAAGGAGCACCTGGGTGGCTCAGTTGGTTAAGTGTCTGTCTTTGCCTCAGATCATGAACTCAGGGTCCTGGGATTGAGCCTTGTATAGGCTCCCTGCTCAGTGGGGAGTCTGCTTCTCCCTCTCCCTCTGCCCCTCCCCCCTGCTCTTGGGTTTTCTTGCTCTCGAATAAATAAATAAAATCTTTTTTAAAAAAGTACAGTAAATATAATCACTACTATTAATGTGAGGATTTTACATAATCTCTGTGCTTTTATTATAAAAAAATACTCATTATGTAACAGAGTCCCAAGCCTTAAAGATTTCCTGTATTTTAGTAACTTACTGATATTGAGCACTCAGAAGTCTAGCACTCTGTTATCAAGAATTGTTATCAACCCAGAAGTCAGCAAAGAATTGGAAACTGATCACTGATTGAAAGAACAAAGGAGGGATGCCCGGGTGACTCAGTCTGTTAAGCGTCTGCCTTCCCAGCTTGAGTCCTGATCCTGGGGTCCTGGGATTGAGCCCCTGAGCAGGGAGCCTGCTTCTCCCTCTCTCTCTGCCTGCAGCTCCCCCTGCTTGTGCACTCTCTCTCTCTCTCAAATAAATGAATAAAATCGTAAAAAAAGAAAGAAAAAAAAATGCATTTAATACACCTAACCTACCAAACATCATAGCTTAGCCGAATCTAATTTAAACATGCTCAGAACACTTACATCAGCCTATAGTTGGGCAAATCATCTAACACAAAGCCTATTTTATAATAAAGGGTTAAATATCTTATGAAATTTATTGAATACTGTACTGAAAGTGAAAAACAGAATGGTTGTATGGGTACACAATGGTTTTAACTGTATTGGTTGTTTACCCTTGTGATTGAGTGGCTGTGTGCTTAATCACTCTTGCGCCACTTTGAAGTTGAAAAATTGTTAAGTTGAACCATTATAAGTTGGAGATTGTAGTACTTTCCAAAGATGCTGACTGTCCCTTCACCTGTGTATTTCTTAAATCTTGGCAAAGGGAGTGTACCTGGCACTCTTAGGATACATAGTTAAGGTGAGTGGAAAGTTGTTCATGAATAGTTCATGCCAACACTCCTACAGAACAAACTGTTCGAACCGTTCTTGACTGTTTAAGCTAGCATATTGAATTTATACATATTTATATGTATATGTTAATATGTAATATTACAAATATATATATTACGTATATTACATATATATACTTTAAAATCATTTCCTTCTCAGTCTAGCACTCAATGAATTTTCTCATGTATTCTCCATATTTTTGTCAACATAAATTTGTAAAGTTTCAACTGTCTTGCTATGTAAGTCTTGCTATACAGGTTTGAGGTTATAATTGGTGTCCAGAATATGCTGAAATCCGATTCTGTTATAAGTTTAGAAAAAATGATAAGTGTTGGGAATGGGGAATAAGAAAAATTGGCCTCTTCATGCAAGGTGAAGCCTCCACAGATTAGGAGAGATCTATATAGATTTCCATTAAGGCAGAAACAGTCTTTTCAGTTTAGTGAGTAGGGGCTGCTTTTGTTTGATGAATGGAGCTCAGGGAAAGGTAATGAGTTAAGGGTATTCAAGTTATTTGAATTCTACCACATGCCCATTTCACTTCTTTGGTTCTGCTCTTTCCTGAACAATGCCTTAATCTTCACAGAAGATTTCTGACAAGACTATGGAATCAACTGACATTGTAATTTAGCAACATGGGCCCCAACTTTGAGTGTGTTTGGTTCTTTTAGCCCCATGGCTGCAAAGAATAAATTCTTCTGTTACTATCAGAGGAAGTCCTTAATTTTTGGTTCCTACTTCAAGAATTTAGAAATCTGATCTTATGTCATTCTCTTTTAAGCTGTCCAGTGTTAGTATAAATAAAATTCCACCCACACTTCTGCCTAAACCTTTGCCTTCCATGGTCAAATCATTCTAGATGACTACAGTTAATCATTTTTTACCATATGTGTACTGTATGCACTGTGTTCCATAAACCCCAGAAGGACTACTGTTGGTACCAGCTGGGTTTTTACTGTTTTCTCAGCCCTGGTTAGGACTAATCCAACTTGTTTCTATTTCCCTGACCGTCTGTTACCTGCAACTGTTCTTGGAACTTGTTTCACAATTCTTATTTACCAGCAAATACAACTAACTAACTAACTATATATGACTAATTTAAACAGAAGAAAGGTTTATAAAAAAGATCTGGTGTCCCAGTTTTATGAGACTGGGAGGCTAACTAGCTAATAAGAATGTCCACCTTGCGTTGCAGAGCTAGTCCACTAGCCTGCTAGTATTACAGAAGAGAGCCACCACATCACCCCACTGATACCACACACTGCCACACTGGATGTTGGCCCTACGAGCCCTGTGTTCATATCTCTAAGAGTGTGTGTGTGTGTGTGTGTGTTTGTGTGTGTGTGTGTGTGGTGGTGGAGGGGGACTAAGAAAGTATCAGGTAGTTTCAGCTTCTACAGTGGGATGTAGGCTCTCTACTTCAGAAAGTGGTGGGGATGTCCCAGAGGGAGGGGTTTCATATGCTAAAAAAAATAAAAAATGTCCACTGCGTAAGTCACTGACATATGGAAGGTAATGGAATCAATTAGGAGAAAAAACATTGCATTAAATTTCACATTTATGTTGGTTAGTTTTTATGTTAGTCTGGGTCCTCCAAAAAGCAGATGCCATAATGGCAAGAGATTTATGGAGGAAAACTAGTGGAGATTTTCAAGCAGGAGAGTGGGAGCAAGAGCACTCTCTGGAAAGGTAAGATGTAGAAAACTAAAGGGAAACAATGAATCTACAGTGAATAAAGATGAAGAAGTAGATAGATTTTTATAAAATGGCTATAGGAGGGGGATGGGATCTCAGAGCTAATCTTACTTACTGATGAAGAATTTGAAATAAGTTTAGGAAAGATTGGAAGAACCAGAAAAGGAGTGAAGGCAGCATAGCAATTAGAGCCAGTTCCTAATAGATTACTTCCTTAACTTTCCTTCCCATAGTAAACATCTAAAAGTTGCTGATTAAACCAGTAAAAAGCATAGCTGCCCTGAGAATCCAAAAGTTAGCTTCAATAGTAGAAGCAATGGAAAGGGAAAGCTGCAACTACATGCAGTTTGATGAAAGTGAAATGCAGTCAGTAAGAAGACTGATTTTTTTAAGGGTTTATTTATTCATTTAAGTAATCGCTATATCCAAATTGGGGCTCAAACTCACTACCCTGAGTTAAAGAGTAGCAGGCTCCTCTGACTGAGCTAGCCAAGCGCCCCTGATTTTGATATTTGAAAGCAAAGATGCTACTGAGAGGATTTATGATTAACAGCATTGTAGATAGGAAACATCATCTTGCAGAGAAATATTTTTGGAATCAGGGGTGCCTGGGTGGCTCAGTCCTTAAGAGTCTGCCTTCAGCTCAGGTCATGATCCCAGGGTCCTGCGATCGAGCTCCGCATTGGGCTCCCTGCTCTGCTGGAAACCTTCTTCTCCCTCTCCCACTCCCCCTGCTTGTGTTCCCTCTCTCACTATGTCTCTCCCTGTCAAATAAATAAAATCTTTAAAAAATATATATATATTTTTGGAATCAGATTCCAAAGGAGGAACTCGCAACCCAACTGTGATACTACTGAACCTTCAACAGAGATTGCATGGCAAGTGGTGGGTGAACTCAGGAACCTTGTAGCGCAAATAGGAGAGAGGCCAGATTCGGAAAAAAAAAAATTTTTTTTAAAGTGAGGATGGGAATGTAACTGAAAAGGACTGCTAATACTGTCAATGTAAGCAGCCTTCATTTGTCCAGAGGATAATTTCATATAACCCTTTAATGATCAATTCCCCAAGCCCCTAACTTGTTTCCTCTATTGTTTCCTTTTTTTTTTAATGTTTCCTCTTGAGGAAACCTGAGAGGACCCAGAGTCTATATCATCCTGAAGTAGAGATTTAAGGCTGAATTTCTGTTCATGTTTAGTAGGTAAAGGGGTAAAAGCTGGGCAATTGTTGGGAAAACCTTAGATTTGTCCCCAAAGACAATATTTTCCTTTGGAGGGGTGGAGCGCTGTCTGTGTTTAAGATCAAGGATGTAAAAGGCCCTTAACACTGTCTTTTGGCTTAGAAAGTCCCCCACACCGGTGAGAAAACAGCAGGAGCCGCTGCCGGGTCTTCGGCGGCGGCCGCGGGGCGGAGACCGGGCGGAGAAGGGGCGGGGCCAACTGCCCCTCCCCCCCGCCCCAGGATCCCGCGGAGGGCGAGGCCTGCGCGCAGCGTTACCACGTGATTCCTTCGCCTCCGGGGCACCGACGCATGCGCGCCGTGCTCTCGACGAGGCGGCACTGGTGCTAGTGGCGGCTGCTGCGGAGTCTGTGGGACGGAGACGGTGGAAGTGCCATCTTCGGCTCGGTTGGCCCAGACTGCGGCTCATGGCATTGAGTGGCATCCGTCGTCAGGTCAGCCGGGGCGGGCGTCTTGGAATTGGCCGGGCGGGGTGCGGGGGGGGTGATTGGCGGGGCAGGAAGGGGCCTGCCTTGTTTCAGGCCGCACTGGGGTTGCGGCCTCCCTCAGCCGCCCTGTTTGAGGCCTGGCCTGGCCTCGGCTCCCAGCTGTCCATTCCTTTCTCCTTCCCACCTGTTGGGTGGAGCAGGGCGAGGTTACTTTTCTTAGTTAGACCAAACGTTTCTCTGACGAGTGCGCCTTATGAAGAAGGGCGGGGAAATGCGGGCCTCCACGTTGACTTAGGAAGCGTTTTGGGGGTTAAGTCTGAAGCCCTAGGTTTCCCAAGAGCTGGAAACCAGTGTGCTGGGACGACTGGAAGTGGAAGGGGCTCAATAGTAGCCGTCAGAGGATTGAGAGAATTCAAATTCTGTTAAAAGCTTGTAGGCGCCATGTAGTGGCACGTTACGCGTTCCGACTACACAAGCCACACTGTTGGGACACTGAGTCACAGCACCCCAAAGATCAGCCAGAGCTTCTGGCAGCATAGCATAATCAGAAAAATCAGACATTAAAGATCCTAGTAGGATCTTTTAAAGACACCTATTTAAAAACAGTATTTACCTTTTGTAATCAGAAACCAGCACTGGTGTTTTTCTCGCTCTGAAATCACATCTTTAATAAGTCGTACTGCTCTTAATGTGTTATTGATGATATTACAATACTATATTATTTTATGCCGATTAAATTGTTTTTAGTTTGATGTTCATGTTGCCTTCTCTTTAAGGACTTGAGGTTATTTGGCAACTGATCCAGTCTGTTCAGAAATACTTTAAACTTTTTTTTACAGCTGGAAAGGTTGAAGCTTAAGAAAACACATTTTATACAGGGAAGTATGAAGCTCATGTTGGAACTTAAGTGTTTTGGTCTCTCTGGGATCTTAAGAGGATTGGAAAAAAAACCTGTCAGGTACCCCCCTCCCCCCTCCCATTTATAACCTCATTCTAGAGTTGCACAAGTTGGAACTTTCCACTGTTCAGCTTCTGGTAGGGATAAAGTGAACGAAAGGAGTTGTGCTAAAGAACTCTAGTTCCTAGATTGTGAACTCTGGAATAATTAGGGGTTGACCAAAGATGCCTAATTAGTAGGTGGTATGAGATACTTGAAGTGAGAATTGAAAAACAGGGTTTTTGTAGTGTCAGAGTATTTGGTAATATTTTTGCTTGCTTACCTATAGTTGAGTAAGAAAAAGATTTTATAAATCAAATTATAAAAGATGTGTGTACACGCATGTCATAAAGAGAAAGAATGGGCACCTGGCCACCTCAGTCAATAGAGCACGTGACTTTTGATCTCGGGGTTATGAGTTCAAGCCCCACATCTGGTGTAGAGATTATTTAAAAATCTTAAAAAATAAATAAGGAAAAGAACAGAACCTTTTGTGGTATGTTAATAACTAATCTGCATGAAACATAGGATTTTGTGTGTGTGTGTGTGAAAAATAGTCAAAAGGAGAAAGAAAGTAGTAGTTCCAGTCAAATGGTGATTTTTTTTTTCCCCCAAAGACTTGGAGGTGATGCAGTCATTTATGTAAATATATGTATATAAAGTTAAGTTTCTGGAACATATTAAGTGTTTAATATGTGGAAATTAAAAAGGTCAATCTGTGAACATTCTTCTTAGCCTCTAAAACAGTTGCCAAAACCAGTGGTTATGATAGTCTCTTCTTTTTTTTTTTTTTTTTAAAGATTTTATTTATTTATTTGAGACAGAGAGAATGAGAGAGAGAGAGCACATGAGAGGGGGGAGGGTCAGAGGGAGAAGCAGGCTCCCTGCCGAGCAGGGAGCCCGATGCGGGACTCGATCCAGGGACTCCAGGATCATGACCTGAGCCGAAGGCAGTCGCTTAACCAACTGAGCCACCCAGGCACCCTATGATAGTCTCTTCTTAACAACTTGTGTCTTCAAATTGGCTTATCTGTGGATGAGGAACAGAGTAACTTGTAGATTGCAAAGCTAGTTGATTTGCAATACTCAGATTACTGACTTTTTAGTCCTTAGTGATGACTTTAGATATTTTTGTGTTGCTCTGTTTATGAAAAGAATAATACATGGTGTGATTTTGAGTGCCTATAGGGAGTTAAGAGAGAGGTATTAAATTAGACTTCACATTTTTAATTAAGTATGGGTTAAGTGATCCTCCAAAAGACCTTTTAAATTTTAAGATGGCATGCTAAATTGTTAGTGAAATGTTTAATGTATGCTATAACTGAACTAAAAGTTGAATGTATGATATAAAACTGTATTTTTTAATGTACTACATAGTCACATTATAATTTATCATGTTTCCTTTCATGGTTGTGGACTTTGGGCCTCTAATAAGATTTTATAAGAAAGTGAAATGTAGTAAGAAGGCATTGTTTGAGAAAAGGAGGAAAGTTTTGTTAGTCTAAGAGAATAGAGTAAGCCAAGGTTTGGACATGAAAAATACATTGGGCTCTGTAAATAGCAATGAGGAGGAATACTGTAGGATTAGTATGTTTGAAAAGTTAAGCTGGGGCCAGATTTGTCACTCACTTTTTCAACAGAGATTTAGTGTGCTATTATATACTAGACACTGTTTTAGGTTCTAGGAACACAGTAGTGAATAAAACCATGGCCTCTGTTCTGTATTTAATATTACAGTAATATTAATTTATTAATAATTAATAATTTATTTATTTATTTATCTGTAGCAGTAGTGTAGCAGTATTTTTCAAATTTTTTGACTGCGACCCATAATAGGTTGTACATGTAATATTGCATCCCAATAAACACCAGTTGCATTCTGTATGTATTTCAACAATATGCCCTCAATGTGTGCGTGAACTCTGATACATTGTTTTCAATTCTGTATTTTTCCATTAAAAAAAAATGAGGAGTTGATTTGAAGCAGTCTGAAAATTGAAAAACATTACTCAAGAGGGGATATAAAATAGGGACTCCTGGCTGGCTGGCTCAGTCAGTAAAGCCTGCAGCTCTTGATCTCTGGGTTGTGAGTTAGAGCCCCATGTTGAGTGTGGAGATTGCTTAAATAAACTTAAAAAAAAAAAAAAGGGGAGATGATAATTACTTGAACTGTAGTAATAGCAGTGTGAATGAAGAGGATAGTTAATCTTTATGGCAAGGTATTTGTGATTATTTTGTGAATGAGGCTTAGAGAGGTTAAGTATCTTGCTCAGTGTTCCCTGATGAGTAACTGGGCCAGATCTTTAATTCAGTTCTGTCCGACTCTAAAGCCCAAGTACTTTATTTATTTATTTATTTTTAATGATTTTATTTATTTGACAGAGAGAGTGAGAGAGCACAAGCAGGGAGAACAGTAGAGGGAGAGAGAGAAGCAGGCTCCCTGCGGGACTCCATCCCAGGACCCTGGGATCATGACCTGAGCCAAAGGCAGACACTTAACCATCTGAGCCACCCAGGTGCCCCTAAAGCCCAAGTACTTTATTATACAACTTCTCATGTGGCTATGAAAATAATATATTAGTTTTTAGTCTGGGGGGACTAAGGACTCTGATACTATTTATTTATTATTCAATGAATTGAGTGTGTAGTACTAGTCCTCCCGGTGTACTCTATCCCTATGTATTGGTAGATCTGGTCCTTACTCACAAGAAACTTGTAATCTAGTAGGAAAGATGATATCAAACAAGTACCACAAATGTGATTTTTGCTATGGAGAAAAAGACAGAATGCTGTGGAAGCATCACTGAGGGAAGCTAACTAATTTGGAGTGTATGGGAAAACATTTTACGAAGTGATGTTTAAACTTCACCCACAGAGGAATGAGTAGGCTTCAGCTAGATTGAGGGTTCTAAGTGGGGATGGGGTATAGGGGTAGGAGAGTATTCCAGATGGAAGAAACTGGGTACACTAAGGCCTTGAAGTGGAAAGGAGCTGAACTGGAAAACAAAACCAAACTTCAACAAAAATAGAATTTCTTGGCTGCAGAAGTTTTTAGAGAGTGGGGAGAGTTTTGGTGTTAGCATGGGTTAGAATCCTGTCTCTCTTCCTTACTAACCATATAACCTTTGACAAATTATTCAATCTTAGTTTTGTTTTTCCCATTCTTAAAAATGGGTAAATGGCATTCAGCAGAATACTTGTTCAATAAATGGTGTCTCAGGATTATCACAAATAGCTGGTAATTGAAATCATAGCAGTATATGATGACATGCTTTCATTCATTCATTCTTTCACAAATAAGTGTCTTCAGTGTGTCATGCAACTCAGTATGCAATAATTGAATTGTGTGTGTGTGTGTGTGTGTGTGTATAATCACAGCAGATGTCACAAAAGAATATACCTTTACTATGTGCGAAGCACTCTGATAAAATTTTTTTCCATTTTAGTTTTCATTTGCAAAAAGAGAAAAAGCTGGTCTGGAGCAGTCTGCAGTTTGAAAAATACTGGTCTAGTGGGGAGATAATGATTAAACTATAGCAGTAGTACTGTGAATAAAAAGAAGGGAATGGTTAATTTTTATGTTGGGTATACTAAATGAGTAAATTATTTACTATGTTATAGTATAATATTATGGCTAAAAGAAAAAAATAGAGGACGGTAAAGGGGATCAAATATGGTAAAAGGGATCATGTATGCCGGGGATGGGAGCAAGTTACATTTTTTTTTTTTTTTTTTTTTTAAAGATTTTTTATTTATTTGTTGAGAGAGATAGTGATAGAGAGAGAGCATGAGAGGGGGAGAGTCAGAGGGAGAAGCAGACTCCCCGCCGAGCAGGGAGCCCGATGCGGGACTCGATCCCGGGACTCCAGGATCATGACCTGAGCCGAAGGCAGTCGCTTAAACAACTGAGCCACCCAGGCGCCCCAGCAAGTTACATTTTTAAATAGGATTGCCCAGGTAGGTCTTACTGAGAAGGTGACCAGTATTTCTTCCTCTCTCCCTCCCCCTCCCTCCCTCCCTTCCTTCCTTTTAAGATTTATTTATTTGAGAGAAAGAGAGAGGGAGTGGGTTTGGGAGCGGGTGTTGGGAGGGAGAGGGAGAGAATCTCAAGGAGACTCTGCTGAGCACAGAGCCCCACACCAGGCTCAATCTGAGGACTCGGAGGTCATGACCTGAGCCGAAATCAAGAGTCAGACACCCCGAGAAGGTGACATATCAACAAAGGAGAAGGTAAGGAAGGCATCTGGGAGAAGATCACTCTGGATAGAGGAGACAGCCATTCAAAGGCTCTAAGGCTGGAGAATATGGTCTGTTTTAGAGAAAACAAGATGTCAGTGTGGCTGGGGGTGAGTGAGGGCAAGAGTCGAGAAGATGAGGTCAAAAGATAAATGGTAGGAGGGGGACAGTGGGCCATTTCAAGGACATTGACTTTTACTCTGTGAGAGCAGTGGAGTGGCATGGTCTTATTTATGTTTTAGAAAGAATACTATCTGCTACGCTGAGAATGGACTGGGGACAGGGAGGTAGGGGTGGGGTGCAGCAAAAGGGAAGAAGACGGTTATCTATAGAAGGTTATAGAAGACTGTAATAGTATTCTAGATGAGAGATGAGTGGTTTGAATGAGAATTGTAAGAAGTGGGATGCTGAATATATATGAAAGGTTCCATAACAAAGTGGTTGGGTGTGAGAGAAAGAAGAGTTAAGGATGACTCCCAAGATTTTCAGCCTGAGCAACTGAAAGGAGGATTTTCTGTCAGCAGATTTGGGGAAGGCAATGGATAGAGCAGGTTTTGGGGGAGAGATCAGAAGTTCACTTAGGGACATTTTGTAATTTGAAATGGTTGTGTATGTGTAGATGATAAAAGTAGCAGTTAGATATATGGATCTGGAGTCTGGAAAAAAGGGCTGGAGATAGAATTTGGGAGTTGGCATATAATTAGTATTTGCATTTAAAACCGTGTGAGATTGGGAGTTAATGGAGATAGAGAGGGGTAGATGACCTTGAAAGAAAGATCAAGTGCCTGAGGAGACTAGTGCTCAGGAGGAAGAGTGATTGTGAGATAGAAAGAGGTGATGGTGTGACTTGGAAGCCAAGTGAAGGAAATATATCAAATGGAAGAAC
Organism: Phoca vitulina; assembly: GCF_004348235.1. Lineage (NCBI taxonomy): Eukaryota > Metazoa > Chordata > Mammalia > Carnivora > Phocidae > Phoca > Phoca vitulina. The sequence continues at coordinate 19,946,048 of NW_022589710.1, forward strand.
GTTATCAGCCCAAGGAGAGTGTCGGTTGAGAAAAGGAGAGAGTTGAGGACAAAATCTTGGGTGCCACCAATTCTTAAAGGACTGTTGTGAAGAAAAAAAAATTCTTCAGAATGGTAGGAGGAAAGCTAGGTGAATGTGATATGTCAGAAAAGGCAAGAAAGGAGAACCTTTCAAGTAGGAAGTCATCATTACTGTTGGATGCTGTAAGGAGTAGATCAGGAAGATGAATTAGGAAATGTTTAATTGGACTTAATGAACAAGAAGATTGTTACCTTGGCAAATTTTAGAGAGTGATGAAACCAAATTGAAGAGGAAATAGAGGTTACAGAAGTAGAGATAAGAAGCTTGTACAACTTCATTGGCTTTGTCCTTAAAACAAAATCCAGATATTTTTTTTTAATTTTTAAAAAAATTTTTTTGTAAAGATTTTATTTATTTATTTGACAGAGAGAGACACAGCGAGAGAGGGAGCACAAGCAGGGGGAGTGGGAGAGGGAGAAGCAGGCTTCCTGCTGAGCAGGGAGCCTGATGGGGGGCTGGATCCCAGGAACCTGGGATCATGACCTGAGCCGAAGACAGACGTTTAACGACTGAGCCATCCAGGCGCCCCCAAAATCCAGATCCTTAACATAGGTTATGATTGATTATCCTTTATTTGTTTTTAAGCTGAATTGTCGTATATATGTTACAAATTATATAGAAGAAGAAGAAGAAAAACATTTACATGTTTGAATGCTATTGGAAGTGATTTAAGACACTGAGAGAAACTGATAAGTGGAGAGTAAAGATAATTTAAGATCCACCATTCTTGAGAAGATGGGTGGGAGAAATGATCAATTCATGAGTTCAGGGTGTGACCTTTACTAGGAGCAGAGATATTTTATCCATTATGACCAAGGGAAGGAGGAGGACCAATGATGATTATGTATTTCAGCCATTGTAGGAGTGCTATAGTAGAGATACAAAACAAATACTTTTTGAGAGTGGAAAAGAGGCAAGATTATAAATGAGGCAAGGGGATTCGGAGGTTGGTATCATAATAGATTTGCTTCTTGGAGATGTAAAGAATTTTAAGAAAGAAATGGAGGCTTAATAGAAATCTAAGGATAAAGACTTACCATTGGTTGTGGCAACTAGCTCATTATGAGAAATTAGTATTTTTATTTGGAGTGGTATGGACTGGACTGCATGGTGAACCAACAGATGATTATTTTCCTGGGAAAAATGCTGCAGTGAACACCCTTGTTAATGATTAATTCTTTAAAATGGACTTTAAAAAGAATTATTTCTAAGTATAGAAATGTCACTTTTTATGTATTTCTCTTTTATCTAGCAACTTTGTTAGTCTAATCCTTCTAATAGTTGCCTGTGGATTCCTCATTATTTCTTTAAGAGAAAATTCTACAAGTGTTATTGGTAGGTCAAGATATACTTAATTTTAAGGTTTATGCTACATGTTAGCATATTGAAATTTGAGAATATAACCCAAAAAAATAGCTTTTCAAAAATGGGCATTTACATGAGAAGATGTACTGTGATGTACTTAGTAAAGCCAAATATTAGGAAGGACTCAAACCAAATTGAGGGATATTTAAGCAAATCCAGCGTATTGCCCTTCTTGCTTATCTATGTTTCTGTGAATGCGCTAAACAAGGACTTGTCTCAGAACTGCTCTTTCTGCTGCCTGGAATTTTCTTGCTCTCCATATCTGTATAATTGACTTACTACATCATCCTCTCTCTTTTTTTTTTTTTTTTCCTTAGCACTTAGTATCTTGTACATACTGTAAACATACTTTTTTTTTTTTTTTTTTTTTTTTTTA
>NW_022589710.1:19947969-20020505 GCF_004348235.1 Phoca vitulina
TTTTTTTTTTTTTTTTTTTTTTTTTTAAGAAAAGTCCGTATTCTTTGGGACACCTGGGTGGCTCAGTCGGTTAAGCGGCTGCCTTTGGCCCGGGTCATGATCCCAGGGTCCTGGGATCAAGTCCCACATCGGGCTTCTTGCTCAGTGGGGAGCCTGCTTCTCCCTCTCTCTCCCTCTGCTTGTGCTCTCTCTGTCAGATAAATAAAATCTTTAAAAAAAAAAAAAAAGAAATGACTGTATTCTTCAACTAAAATGTCAGCTCCTTGAGAGTAGGGACTTTGTTTTGTTCACAGTTAAATTTCCAGTGCTTAAGACAGTATCTGACACACAGAAGTTGCTCACTAAATATCTATTGAATGAATATTATTACAGAAGGAAATGATATTGGTTAGAGATTTTTTTTTTTTTTAAGATTTTATTTATTTATTTGACAGAGAGATAGAGAGAGAGCTCAAGTAGGCAGAGTGGCAGGCAGAGGGAGAGGGAGAAGGAGGCTTCCCGCTGAGCGGGAAGCCCGATGCGAGGCTCGATCCCAGGCCCCTGGGATCATGATCTGAGCCGAAGGCAGAAGCTTAACCGACTGAGCCACCCAGGCGCCCCTAGAGATTTTTTTTTTTAAATAAATACTAAATGAACAGGGTTTAGCATAATTTGTAAACCTAATTTCAGTAAAATAAAAAATAAGAGAACATAAAAATGAAATAATATCGTGTAAACCCTAAAGGACAAAGGACAGAAGAGGAAGTATCAACATGAGAATTAAAACGTTTTGGAAGAAAAAAGATGGACTGGATTTAACTGATGAACTTAGGTTTTCATTTTTCTGCATTCAGTTCTTTGCCTGCAGAGAGGGAAGTTAATAAGAAATGTGAGGAATTGTCCCACAAAACTCCAGAAAGGCTCAGGAATATTGGTTACCACGTGCCTCTGAAAGTGAGAGTGCTGAGTGGAGCTAAAAATTCTAGAATTGGTTGAAAGTCTGGAGTAGTTTAGACCCTCCATTTTCCTTCTCCATATAATATAACTAGCAAAAAACTAGATGTTTATTATTTGAAAAGGGTGGAACAAGAGAAGTTTTGACACAGCTGATGGGAGTTGGGACAGGGGTGAAGGGTCTTGATGAAAATGGGAAATTGAATGGAAGTGTACATATTGAATGGTGAGATCACTAGCCCTGTTTTTCTTCTTTGTCCCAGAATGCTTACTGCCTTCTGTATATATTTTTAGGTTGAAACATTCTTCTTTGGGAAAACTTAACACCAGGGAAATGATGTAAAGCACTGACATTTAGTGAGTTCCCCCTCAGTAGAATGCCATTCTGCACTGAGGTTCACCAGTGTTCAAGCTTTATGTAGCTTCTGATTTTGTGTGATGCCTCACACTTCTTGAACAGCAGTTTGAAGATCACTCTATTGAGAGACCAAAACAAATAGTCAAAAAATACTCAGACAGTGCTGAGAACAGAAGAAAATTTAAAGTGATTTATAGAGACATAGGAGATATTGCACCAGTGAAACAGGAATAGGAGACTGTAAAATGGATTATTCAGAGTAAAAGGAATTAAAATTTTGATTCATATATTAAAAATCTAGTAAAAGTGATCACTCAGAGTAGAATGAGTCATAGGGATGGGGGAAAAATGTAGGAAAAGGTAAGAAAAGTAGAGCATCAGTCCAGGAGGTCCAACAACTGAGTAATGTGAGTTCAACAAAGATAAAAGAGAAAACCAAGGGAAGAAAATTATTACATAAATGATAAATATGGAATATAAGAATTGAATGATGTAAATATCTAGAGTAAAATAGGCCTTCTGAATGAATGCCAGCAGAATGAGTAGAAAAGACTTACCCTAAGGCTCATCATTTTGGAATTTCAGAACACCTGGATTAAAAGATACCATGGAGAAAAACAGGTCTCAAATAGAGGAGTTTTCTCAATAGCAATACCCTAGGGGCGCCTGGGTGACACAGTCGGTTAAGCGTCCAACTCTTGGTTTCAACTCAGGTTGTGATCTTGGGGTTGTGGGATTGAGCCCTGCGTTCGGGGTAAAGTTGGCTTGGGACTCTCTCTTCTTCCCTCCCTCCCTCTCCTTCTGCCCCTCCCCTCTGTGCTAGTGCGCAAGCTCTCTCTCAAATGAATAGATCTTCAAAAAAAAAAAAAAAAAAAAAAGCAACACCCTATGCTAGGAAACAATGAAAAGATTCCTTCAAAACTTTTTTTTTTTTTTAAGTAATCTGAATGCTTAACATAGGGCTCAAACTCACCACCCTGAGATCAGGAATCTAGTAAGAGCAAAAAATGTCTAAAATTGAAAAATCAAGAAATAAGATAGACCTCCAGATAAACTCTGTTGTCTGCTGGTTTTATGGAGTCAAAGTCAACAGCTTTTTTCCTCCTTTTAAAACTTCTGCAAAAATTCTTTTGTCAGGGCACCTGGGTGGCTCAGTCGGTTAAGTGGCTACCTTCGGCTCAGGTCATGATCCTGGGGTCCTGGGATCGAGCCCCACGTCCGGCTCCCTGCTCAGCAGAGAGCCTGCTTCTCCCTCTGCCTGCCACTCTGCCTACTTGTGCTCTATCTCTCTGTCAAATAAATAAATAAATAAAATCTTAAAAAAAAATTTTTTTGTCTTTTCCTCAGTTTTTTTTTTATTTTTATTTTTTATTTTTATTTTAAAAGATTTTATTTATTTGACAGAGAGATAGTGAGAGTTGGAATACAAGCAGGGGGAGTTGGAGAGGAAGAAGCAGGCTTCCCGCCGATCAGGGAGCCCAGTGAGGGGCTCTATCCCAGGACCCTGGGATCACGACCCAAGCCGAAGGCGGATGTTTTTTTTTTTTTTTTTTTTTAAAGATTTTATTTATTTATTTGACAGAGACAGACACAGTGAGAGAGGGAACACAAGCAATGGGAGTGAGAGAGGGAGAAGCAGGCTTCCTGCGGAGCATGGAGCCCGATGTGGGGCTCGATCCCAGGACCCTGGGATCATGACCTGAGCTGAAGGCAGACGCTTAACGACTGAGCCACCCAGGTGCCCCCGAAGGCGGATGTTTAACGACTGAGCCACCCAGGTGCCCTCCTCAGTTATTTTGAAGTGTAACATCAGGATTGGAAAATGCTATTTGAGGAATTTGTTTGCAGTGATACTTTGATTTATGTGAATTTATAGACTGCCACATGCTTTTATCTCATCTGATGTTCTCAACAGCCCTATGCAAATATTGTTAGTCCCTAATTTAGAAGTGAGGAAAGTAAGACTGATGTAGGATCACATGCTATTAAGGGAGAGAACTTAGACTCACTCCCCTTAGCCCTGTTCATTCTAATATTTACTGTACTATATCTCATGATGAAAGAAGGATTTGGATGGGTACCGGGGGGGCTCAGTCAGTTAAGCATCTGCCTTTGGCCCAGGTCATGATCCCAGGGTTCTGTAATCGAGCCCCATGTTGGGCTCCCTGCTCATCGGGGAGGTTGCTTCTCTCTCTTCTCCCCATTTGTGCTCTCTGCTATCTCTGTCTCTCTCAAATAAATAAAATCTTAAAAAAAAAAAAAAGGATTTGGAAATTCTAATTCCTAGTCTTTTGTACTTTATATTTCCTAATTTACTTATAATTAAGCTGTTGTCTTACTTTTTTTGTGTGATAAAAGCCACATAACATAAAATTTACCTTAACTGTTTTAAGTGTATAGTTCAGTAGTGTTAAATATATTCACATGGTTGTAAACAGATTACCAGAACTTTTCATTTTACAAATCTGAAACTATACTCATTAAACAGCTCCCCTTTTCTCCCTCACTGCATTCCCTGGTAACTGCATTCTATTTTGTTTCTATGAATTTGATTATTCTAGATACCTCATATAAGTAGAATCATACATACAGTGTCTTTTTTTGTGACTGGCTTACTTCACTTAGCATAATGTCCTCAAGGTTCATCCATATAGAATATGACAGGATTTCTTTCATTTTAAAGGCTAAAGAGGGGCGCCTGGATGGCTCAGCTGATTAAGCATCAGACTCTTGATTTAGGCTCCGGTTGTGATCTCGGGGTTGAGAGATTGAGCCCTGCTTCGGCTCTGTGCTGGGCGCTGAGACTGCTTAAGAGTCTCTCTCTGCCCCTCCCCTCTTGCTCGCTTGGGCGCTCTCTCTCACTCTTTTTCCCTCTCTAAAAAAACCCTAACGGCTGAATAATATTTCATTGTATATACTACATTTTGTTTATTCATCTGTCAGTGGACATTTGAGTTGCTTGCTCCTTTTGGCTGTTGTGGGTTGTGCTGCTGTGAATGTGGGCGTGCATGTAGCTCTTTGAGTCCCTGCTTTTAGTTTGGATATATACCAAGTGGGATTCTTTGGTCATATATAGTAGTTCTGTTTTTAATTTTATCAGGCACCTTCATACTGTTTTCTGTAGCTGTTGCATCATTTTACAATCCTACCAACAGTGTACAAGGATTCCAGTTTCTCATCCTTGCCAAGACTTATTTTGTTTTTTTGTTTTTGTAGTAGCTACCATAATGGTTGTGATGAGATACCTAATTGTGATTTTGATTTGTGTTTTTCTGATGATTAGTGATGTTGAGTATCTGTTCATATGCTTGTTGGCCATTTGTATATCATCTTTGGAGAGATTCTGTTGAAGTCTTTTACCCATTTTTAAATCAAGTTACTTTTTTGTTTTTGAGTTGTAGTTCTTTATATATCCTGGATATTAACCCATAATTGGATATAAGATTTACAGATATTTCCTCCTATTCTTATGTTGTCTTTTCACTCTGTTGATTGTGTTCTCTGATGCACAAAAGTTTTAAACTTTGAGATAGCCCATTTGTCTGTTTTTACTTTTGTTCCCTTTGTTTTTGGTGTCATTTCCAGGAAATCATTGCCAAGTCCAGTATCATGAAGATTTCCCGTATGTTTTCTTCTAGAAATTTTATAGTTTTAGGTTTTACATTCAGGCTTTGAATTCATTTTGAGTTAATTTTTGTATGTGGTATAAGGTAAGGCTCCAACTTCATTCTTTTGTATGTGAATATCCAGTTTTCCAGCACCTTTTGTTAAACTGACTGCCCTTTCTTTGTTGAATGATCTTGGTATCCTTGTTGAAAATCATTTAATTATATATGCAAAAGTTTATTTCTGGGCTCTTTGTTCTGTTGGTTTGGTTGTCTTTATGCTAAAACCACAGTTGTCTCCTTCCTTTTGATATTTTTTGCCCCTTTGCTGTTTTATGTTGATAATTGGGAGTTATTGATTGTTGTCAAGAATAAAGTGGGACTAGTTAACTGCCACATTATGAAGAATATGATGGAATAACTTATTAAAAAAATAACTTTAGTGTATTCTTCTTTTGGCTCTGTGATTTTTGGAGTAATCAGAAAAATGATCTCCCTAAGGGTAAGGATGATGTTCTTAGTTCTTTTTACAGCATTTTAATTGCAGGGTGTGGAGTAATTGATAATCTCTGAAGATGCAAGGGTGTGGTAAATTTGCTGATTGCAGAAGAAACCATTATGTCCCACTTAAATATGCAATTAGAATAGGGCTGGTGGTAATGACTCAGAATGTATCAACCAACATTTTGTTTGTTTGACAGTGGCTTTGAAATCAAAAGACACAAACCAATGACTGATTTGCATATGGAAAATTAATCTTCAAATGTGTCTTTTCTTTAAAGGAAGGGGAAAAAGAGAAAAAAAAATAAATTGAGAACTTCTTTGCCTTTTTCTAGGGCCTCAAATGGCTCAAACCTGGAAAAGCTAATGGGAAGGACATTTTTTTCTGATAGTCTGTTACTTTGGATTCTCTTTTACTGTGTACCAACTAGGTTTGCTTCTTGTATTATCTCTTATCAGATGCCTCTGTAGATTTACTTCTATCATTTCCTCTCAAATTCCACTGGCTATACCCTGCCTTCTCTGCTGCTTACCCTTCCTCTTCCTCAATGTAAAACCTGTTCAGTTTGGTTGGTTTCTCTCTCTTCTTTGAATCAGTTCTAATTTCTACTTGTTTGTTGTCTACTGTCAAGAAGGATTTTTCTATCGAGTGGGCTTTTCTCTATTCTGGAATAATAATTCTTTTTCTATTGTTCTAAAACTTACAGTTTTTCAAAGTTAAGACCCAGTTTTGTATTTCATGAAGCTTTTCTAGATGGCTATAATTTTCAGTTGATTTCTCTAAACTTTGACTTTGTTCCATTTAAAATTCTCTCTCTGTTTTGTCTGTTTTTGATCTCTTTCCAATGAATTAATAAGTCCTAGAGTAATGACTTTATCTTGTACTTAAATATTACCAGGAATGTAACATAGACTAGACATACATTAGGCATTAACTTTTTGTCTCCACTCGAACTACTCCCTTCCCTTATTTTTCTCTTCTCCTCTTCTCCCCCACCGCTTTTTTTTTTTTTAAGATTTATTTGAGAGAGAGAGTGCATGCACATGCATGAGTGGGGGGAGGGGGAGGAGAGAGAATCCTCAAGCCGACTTCCCTGAGCACAGAGCCCCAGCAGGGCTTGATCCCAGGATCGTGAGTTCATGACCTGAGCCAAAACCAAGAGTTGGATGCTCAACCGACTTAGCCACCCAGGCTTCCATCCCCGCTTCTTTTTTAACATTCCTTAGATTTATTTGGTTATAGTTAATTCTTCCAGTGGCATTCAACCTCAGAAGGTCTCCTGACTTAACATGTTAAATTTCTCCTTTGTTGGGATAAAATTTGCTTCATACTATATTTTGAAATAATGTTTTAACCATGTTTTAAAATTTGGATTTCATATCTGCTTGACAATTTATAAGATATCCTCTATATACACAAAAAAACTAGTAAGAAAATCTCACAAAAAATGTTTTATAATGTATATTATAAAGATCTTATCTCCTTAGTTTACAAAGATCTTGTACAAACCAGTAAGAATAAAAATTAGTAATGTAATAAGGATGTGAAGGCATTTAAGAAAAAAATAGAAATCCAGCTTTCTCATAGTTAAAGAAATGCAAATCACAATGAGGTACTGCTTTTTCTTTTTTAATCAAATAAACAAAAATTAGGTTTTATGGTATTTAGTGCTGATAGGAGGAGATGGAGAAATGGCCATTTCCATGCATTGTTAGTGGGTTAATCAGTTAGGACTTCATTTGTCTGCAAGTAATAGAAAACCTGTCTATTGTTAATAGTTTAAACAAATAGGGACTTATTTTTGCACACAGTGTGAAGTTGGCATTGTGTTATTAGTAGCTGATGACGGTCAGGGCTGGCATTTCTTAATTTTCCTTGCCCATCCCTTATTGACTGCTTTAAGGACATAGGTTGTTTTAGATATGTTCACATTCAAGGTGATAAGAAAGTGGTAGAACCTACACTATTTGTGACTGTCCCTTTTTCTCAGAAAAGCAAAATCTTTCCCAGAGCTCTGTAGCAGTTCCATGATTCCCTACATGGGGCTAGATATATTGCTACTCTGACCAAAAACAGTGTTTTACTAGGAAGATGGTAAGAGGGGATACTGGATAGGCAACTGAAAGTGTCTTGCTACATGGCTAATGCAATTTTTCTGGAGATAAAATTTCAACATTTTCCCAGATTCAACATACATGTATTCTTTGATTAAGTGGTTCCATTGTTCAGAGATCAAGAATGAAATTAATATATTCCTTTAATAGCTAACTGGGGCTTTTAAAAGGTGGTTTTGATGATGCCAAATAAACATTTGGAAGATGTTCCTCTTTATTTGTGTTTCCACAGATCATTAACTGAAGACGAAATAAACAACTATGCAAAATTCTCACATGGATGAGTACAGAAATTCTAGTAATGGCAGCACAGGCAACAGTGCAGAGGTAGTGGTAGAACAGTCTGCTGATTTCAGTACTGAGATTATGAATGTCACGGAAATGGAACAGTCCCCTGATGGATCTCCTAACGTGAATGCAACTACAGAAGAAAATGAAATAACAAATGCTGTGGACCTTCCAGTGACAGAAACGGAAGCAAATTTCCCTCCAGAATATGAAAAATTCTGGAAAACTGTAGAAAACAATCCTCAGGATTTTACAGGCTGGGTATATTTGCTTCAGTATGTAGAACAGGAGGTTAGTAACTATTTAAATGGGACTAGAAGGGACAGATTAATCAAGTAATATCAGATGAGGTTTACTGTTTTGTAATTAAAGTTGCCTCTTTTATAATTTTCAGATTAAGTTGAATAACATTAGATATGTACATTTTTTAGCTTTAAAAATAACTTTTATAACATTTGTATGTATTTGTCAATATTAGTACAAAGTCTAATATTTGTAGTAATTGGTGTGTGTGCATACGTGTGTGTATAATCACTGAAATAAAAAGTTACCTTGCTATTTGACAGAATTACTTCCTTTTGTTTCAAAGGATAAGACTGTAATATGCAGGAAAAAGATCTGTGTGTGTGGTTTTTAAGTCTGCCAGTTTATTTTATTTGAGATAATACATTTGGAAGAAATAATAACTATTTTTGTGACACAAACTTCCAGGATTTTTAAACACCTTGTTTTATTTTCATCAGAATCACTTGATGGCTGCCAGGAAAGCATTTGACAAATTTTTCATACACTATCCGTATTGCTATGGTTACTGGAAAAAGTATGCAGACCTTGAAAAGCGGCATGACAACATTAAACAATCAGATGAGGTGCGTACATTACTGAATAAAATTATCTCCATTAGGTACTGTAAGCCAAATAATAACGAAACAAAAACTTTTTTTTTTTTTTTTTTTTGGCTGGCAGTACCTACGATTTATGGTCAAACAATTTTATAGGGTATTTTATTTGCATTTGTCACTCTTGTGGCATTTGTAGCTAATATTTTCTCTCTTTGTTGGCAGGTGCGTTAAACCTCTACAGTTTGTCAAGCTTTGCAGTGCAAGCCTCTGTATTACACTGCAGCTTAACAAGTAGGGCAGGGCTTTTCTCTCACTTACATTTATTTCTCATTTTCCAAACAATATAGTTGGTTTGCTAGTCACATTTGCTACGTCTTATTGCATTTTTGGTCAGACGCTGTCATTGATGCTCTAATGGGTCTGTGCCCTATGGTCTGTAACCCAAAGCCTGCCCACACAACCCGGTCAGAATGCAGGGACTGCTGCGCTTTGAAGATCAAGACTCTGCACGTGGGGATCAGAACATTGCCATGTTCTATCCAACCTCCACCCAAATGGTAATGGTAGATTATTTAAACAAAATTCCAGTAATTAGTATTTCTAAGGTTCACCGGATAACACAGTGTTGCCTCTCTGTTAAGAAATAATTAAATATTTGAAGTACAGTTTGTTGTTTTCTTCTTAGGTGTATCGTCGGGGGCTTCAGGCAATACCTCTTAGTGTTGACCTATGGATACATTATATAAACTTCTTAAAGGAAACATTGGACCCTGGTGAATCTGAGACAAATAGTACAATAAGAGGGTATGCTAAACATTGATATTTTCAAATACCTTCGAAGTAGAAATAAGTATTCTGATGTTGATAATAGAACTACTCATGAATGCCAAACTGAATGTTTAACATACATTTCTTTTTCACTATTTAAAAAAATGAAACATGTAATAAACTTATGCATGATTATAAAAATTACAGATGATAATGACCTCATTTCACACCCCCATTACTTATGTTCCCAATCCCGTTCCCTTTGTGGTTAATGAATTGTGTGTTCTTTCATATACATACGGATGTGCGTACGTGTGGGTGTTGTACATATTTGATTCTTTTTTTTAATGTAACAATGTTTTGGAATCTCTCCCTATCGTAATTTTTCAAGCATTGCAGAAGTATTTTGTGGTATCAAAGTACTGTATTTTATTTGCCCAAATCCTTATTTATAGGAAATAATCAGTGGCGCAGGAAACATGTTTGTATTAGTCATTATTTATGTAAAGCATGCTAGAAATGGAACTTTTGTCAAAGAACACACAACTAACTTTTATCAAATGTTCTTTCAAAAGTGGTATCAATTTTAAACTCCCACAGTATATGAGAGTAGTCATATTTTCCCATAGCTGTGCCACATTCTCTTTAACCTCCAGTGATAACTCAGTATTTTAGGTTGCCTATCTCTAGGCTCCTCATCCCAGTTTGCCATCTTTTCGTGTACTTGTATAAGCCATTTGCTCATTGCCTATTCATATCATTTGCTCATTTTACTTCTGGATTGTTCTTTTCTTACTGATTATAGGAAATTTTAAATGTGTTTTTGGTTTTTATTTTTATCAAAGTATGTGCATATAGTTAAAGTCAGTGTTAAACTGCTTATAACAAAAAGCAGTCCCTCTTCAAGTATTTTAGCTGTTTCTTGTATTTTCCTATATGTTTATAATAGTAGCTCTTTCTCTCTCTTCATTACATTATGATTTTGTTACGGTAGATGAGAGTTTTAGTTCACTTATACTCTGTCTTCCCATATCTTTTCCAATATAGATAGGTTTCAAAGCCTTTTATTTTTCCTGGAGTTAATTACCCCTTTTTATCCTTACCTCCTTTTTCCCACTTGCTTAGTTTTCTTTGAACATTTAAAATTTCCTACCCCTTCCAACAGCTGCTTTCAGTAGTTAGTACTCATAACTGACTTTCCACAGTGTACAAATGCTATGTACATTTTTTGGAAGCTAAAAAATGTATATATCTAGTGTTACTCTACTTACTCTGGAAATTGTGAAAGGGAATTATACTCTGAAATTTGTAAATTCCATTTTTTACCCTTCCTCTTGGGGGATATCCTTGGAACCTTCTCTTTCTGTAGTCTGGATTGGTTGCTCTGCTCTGTTCTGTTTCTGCCATACAGCAGTTATTTTGAGATTTCCTCATCACGATTCTAGGAGATACCTTTACCTCTTTCCTGGGTTTCAAGCTCTAATTTTGAGAGTTTTTTAGATGCTGTTTTTTCTTGGCTGATGCCTACCTTTATAGAAGAGTGCATCCTATAACTTCTTGATAAGGGATGCTTGGGATGAAAAAAAATTAAGAGTTTGTAAGTCTGAAACACCCAGTTGATCAGTGGGGTATAGAATTTTGAGTTGGAAGTAATTTTTCCTTAGGGCTTTGAAGGCATCTCTTCACTCTTACAGCTTCTGGTGGTGTTCTTGAGAAGTATGGTAACTCTGGATTCCCTTTGTATGACTTGTTTTTCCTCATGGATGCTTTTAAAATGTTCTCTTTATCTTTGCTATAAATGCAGTTTTATAATGATACGCTTTGGTGTGGGTTTTCTTTTTCTAATTCATTGTGTTTACTTAGTGGGCCTTTTCAATCTAGGGTGCTCATGTCTTTCTCTTCTGAGAAATGTTATTATTGGGATACCTGGCTGGCTCAGTCAGTATAGCATTCAGCTCTTGATCTTGGGGTCATGAGTTGAGCTCCATTTTGGGCATAGAGTTTGCTTAAAAAAATAATAAAATTAAAAAAAATCATATTATTATTGTGTATATTCTTACGTTGATAATTCCCTTCCTATGGTTTTCTCTATTGTTTTTAATAGTTGGACATTGGATCTTATGTTTTAATCATTTAATTTTCTTATTTTTGTTTTTACTTTTTACATGTCAGATTTTGTTGGGCTTTTTGAGGTATTTCCTTGACCTTTGTATTGGATTTTTCCTATCTGCCATCATTTTTTTAATGTCCAAGAATCTTTTTTTTTTTATTGTTCCTTTTCTTATCTCTTCCTATTCTTTGTTACATGGCTTAATATCTTTTTATTACTTTTTTTTTTTTTAAAGATTTTATTTATTTGACAGAGACACAGCGAGAGAGGGAACACAAGCTGAGGGAGTGGGAGAGGAGAAGCAGGCTCTCCACTGAGCAGGGAGCCCAATGCAGGGCTCGATCCCAGGACCCTGGGATCATGACCTGAGCTGAAGGCAGACGCTCAACGACTGAGCCACCCAGGCGCCCCTTTTTATTACTTTTTAAAAAGTACTAAGGACTGTTAAAGTTTTCCTCTGCTCCCATCACGGTTTTCTCTGAAGTGTTTTTGTTTACTTTTTTTTTTTTTTAAAGATTAATTTATTTGACCGAGATCACAAGTAGGCAGACAGGCAAGGCAGGCAGAGGGAGAGGGAGAAGAAGGCTCCCTGCTGAGCATGGAGCCCAATGCAAGGCTCCATCCCAGGAGTCTGGGATCATGACCTGAGCCAAAGGCAGACGTTTAACCGACTGAGCCACCCAGGCGCCCCATGTTTTTGTTCACTTGTTTTCATCTCTGACTTGTCTGATTTCTGGATTTCTGCTCATGTTAAAGATTAGATTTTAGGGGCACCTGGGTGGCTCAGTCAGTTAAGCATCTGCCTTCAGCTCAGGTCATGATCCCAGGGTCCTGGGATTGAGCCCCATGTGGAGCCCTGCTCAGTGGGGAGCCTGCTTTTCTCCCGCCCACCCCCGCCCCGTGCACACACTCTATCTCAAATAAATAATATCTTTTAAAAAAAGATGAGTTTTTTTTTTAAAGATTTTATTTATTTATTTGACAGAGACACAGCAAGAGAGGGGACACAAGCAGGGGGAGTGGGAGAGGGAGAAGCAGGCTTCCAGCCGAGCAGGGAGCCCGATGTGGGGCTCGATCCCAGGACCCTGAGATCATGACCTGAGCCGAAGCCAGACGCTTAACGACTGAGCCACCCAGGCACCCCAAAAGATTAGATTTTAATAAACTGAATGTAAGCTCTGTGTGCTTTATATGCAGGGTTTATATGCAGGTATTATTAGCTGGCTTGGTGGGCTTCACAGTAGGGCGATCAAATGGCCACTCAGGTTTTTGTTGGGGGAATCCCAGTGTTGGTATCCTTATATTTTACTGTTGTGCCAGGCAGTTTCTCATTGAAGGATCATCTGATCTGCCTGGGGAATGTATACCTAGCTCCTGAAATCCCATAGCTGGGCAGGAAAGGAGGTTTAAGGTATCTTACCATTCCTTAAGGCGATCTTCTTGTAAACATCCTGTCTTTAGTTCATTACCTTCTTACCATATTTCCTCTCCCAACTCCCTCCACTTTTCTTAGTGTCTGGTGCGTTAATTTCCTGAATCATTTTGGGATTCTGCAGGGGCAGTAACATGTATTTTACTGTCTTGAAAACCTCAGACACAAACATATACTTGTGCACACACGTGCATAAACACATACTCTTAATCCTTTATGCGTATATTAACATCCTCCAGTTTTAGCACATTTTTTTTTTTTTTTAAGATTTTATTTATTTATTTTACAGAGAGAGGCAGGGAGAGAGGGAACACAAGCAGGGCGAGCAGCAGAGGGAGAAGCAGGCTTCCCGTGGAGCAGGGAGCCCGATGCGGGGCTCGATCCCAGGACTCTGGGATCATGACCTGAGCCGAAGGCAGACGCCCAACGACTGAGCCACCCAGACGCCCCAGCTTCCTAATTTCTTTTGATATCTTTCAGGAAAATGCCCTCTGCATTGTCCTTTTTGCATGTTAGCTGTATGTTAGAATTTGTTTTACCTGTTCCACTCAAAATTTGTTGGACCTTTGATTGGAATTGTATTAAGGTTGTAGATTAATACAGGTAGTATAGTTTTATACTGTTAAAAATCCCTCTGGATTGTAAGATAATATTTTGAAAATATGTATCTAAAAGTTTTATCCCATTGGGATATCAAATCCAGTGATTAAAATTGCTTACAAAAATCTCTTGAAATGAGTTAGGTAGTTTAAAAACACAAGGTGGTGGTGTTTTGTTTTTGTTTTTTAGTAATCTGTAATTTTAGAATCAGGAGAGACTTCTGAAAGTTTTAAAACATATGTATACTTCTCATTACCTTACAAGGCAATGGGTCCCTTCTTGGAGAATTATTTTGCCCGAAAATTATTCCTTAAGTTGAGATAAAATTTGTCTGTTTTCTGCTATAAATGAATCTATTTGACAAACATTTCACATCACAAATATTTAAGTGTCTGCATTGTCACTCTTTATGTTTGTAATGTGTACATTTTTGCATTGTAATTCTGTATAAGATAAAATTACATAAAAGTACACATATTCCCTTTGTTTCCTTACTCTTTAAAATGTAGCTGTTGTACACTTTTCTATTTCTTCTGCCTTTTACTCCCTACTTGTATAGGAAGCAGTTGAATGTAATTTTGAATTTAGCACGATCTTCTGAAATTTAGAAAGGTTTTATTTTTATTTTTAATTTTTTTAAAAAAATTGTATAATTGACATAGATTCAGTTGTACAACTTAATGATTTGATATTTGTATATATTGGAAGGTGCAGAAATAATATTTTAAAAGTGATTTTATCTTGGAAAGATAACTTAGAGGTAGTTTAATTTTTCAGAACTTTCGAGCATGCGGTTCTAGCTGCAGGAACAGATTTCCGATCTGACAGACTGTGGGAAATGTATATAAACTGGGAAAATGAACAGGGAAACCTGAGAGAAGTTACAGCTATATATGATCGTATTCTTGGTATTCCAACACAGCTGTATAGTCACCATTTTCAGAGGTGAGTGAAAAAATCCAATCATTAAAATATTTGATTATTCAGGTAATTAATTAATATTGAGGATTATAATTCTCTTGAAATGTCATGTGAGATTCTTTTAGATGCAAATGAATAAATTTTCTTGCTTGATAATCACAGTTTACACACTTTCAAATTTTGACATTTTCCCATATACTTTATGAAATGTTTAGGAACTTTACTGTTTTTATTTATTTATTTTTAAAGATTTTATTTATTTATTTGAGAGAGAGAGAGAAATAGTGATGGAGAGCATGAGTAGGGAGGAGAGGGAGAAGCAGGCTCCCCGCTGAGCAGGGAGCCTGACTTGGGGCTTGATCCCAGGACTCTGGGATCATGACCTGAGCCGAAGGCAGACGCTAACCAGCTGAGCCACCTGGGCGCCCTGGAACTTTATTGTTTTTAAACAGAATATTTTCTTTATCCATTTTACGGATGAGGAATAATGGGAATCCTATCTAAGGTATTTCAGAGTGGTGAAAGAATGAGAAAATAGAACCCAAGTTTAATTATTCTTTGGGGTACTAAGTTAATAGAGTACATGGCATATAAATATGCTTATTTAAAACTTAATGATTTGCTCGGGGCACCTTGACTGGCTCTGTCGATGGAGCATGTGACTCTTGTAAGTTCAAGCCCCAAGTTGGGTGTAGAGATTACTTAAAAAAAAAAAAAAAAAAAAAAAGAATCTTAAAAACAAAAACTTAATGTACATTCTTGTGATTCATATAACACCTTATACCAAAATAGTGAAAGATCTATTTTATGTAGTAAGTCTAAATCTGTTTTTATTCAGTCAAAAATAATTTCATTTAAATTTTCCACTATGATTTTCTGTCATGACTGGTATCATTTCATTTTTATGAGTACTGTTAAAACAACTAATTCTGTATGCTGTGATTTCCACATTTTGTTTTCTGATGTACTCAAAATATCCCACTGATAAGGGACTCAAAGTCTTTCTGAACAAGAAAGTTTGTATTACAAGTATTTGCTATGTTGATAAATACTTGTTTTTTTTAGCTACCAGATTTTCTACATTTTTGTTAAATCTTTTATAAGTAGTATAGTGTTAGAGCCTGTAAACTTAGGTACTTTTTAAGTAAGTGATTTTCCAAAATTTTTTTACTAAAAAAGTAGAAGACTACTAAAAAAGTAGAAGACTTTATGAAACATCTAAAAAGTTATGTGGATCAATTTGCTAAAGATAGAAGAAGTTATGCAGATCCAGATGAGGAATAGGAATTGTGTAGATCTGAATATACGGTCTCTGTTTTTTATGAAACAGAGGAGATGCCCAGGTTCCTACGGTATAATGACCTAGGAAGACACTTGATAAAAGACATTATTAACACAAAACTTGACATATGGAAATGCTTGATGAATATTTGTTGAATAAATGAGTACAAAGGTTTTAAAAATCCTTATGAAACAAATAGGAGGCCTTTTCCTAAACCAGTTCTTCTAGGATCAACGATACAGATCAAAGTCTGTGATGATAAGAACTTTAATTTTGATAAGAAAGATAAAATATAACTAGGAAACACTTGTTACATGACATTTGCTGTATGCCAGATGCTGTTCTGAATGCTTATTTATAACTTACAGCATTATAACTTAAGCATATAACTTACAGCATTTATAACTTATTTAATCCTCACAATAAGCCAGTGAGGTATCTTATTATCCCCACTTTATGGGGATATTACTATCCTCCTTTTATGGAAGTAGAGGCACAGAAAGATTAAAATATTTGCATGAGGTCACAGAGTTAGTTAGTGTTTAGAAGCTGATTGGAACCCAGACGGTGTGGCTCTAAGAACTTTGGAGCCACACCGTGTATAGTCTCTCCAAATCTTTTTTGTTGTTAAATGAATATCCCAGGTGCCTGGGTGGCTCGTTAAGCATCTGCCTCCGGCTCAGGTCATGATCTCAGGGTCCTGGGATCGAGCCCCACCTCGGGCTCCCTGTTCAGCAGTGAGCCTGCTTCTCCCTCTGTCCCCCCATTCCCGCTCGTGCACTCTCTCTCTCAAATCTTTAAAAAAAAAAAAATACCCCAGTAGGGTTTTAAAATTGTATATATGCTTATAATAGACATTAGTGGATTGCATTATACATACTGCTCTTCAATCTGCTCTTTTTTTTTTTTTTTTTTAAGATTTATTTATTAGAGGGGTGCCTGGGTGGCTCAGGTGGTTAAGCGTCCGCCTTCGGCTCAGGTCATGATCCCAGGGCCCTGGAATCGAGCCCTGTGTGGGGCTCCCTGCACAGTGGGGAGTCTGCTTCTCCCTCTTCCTCTGCTGCTCCCTTTGCTTGTGCTCTCTTGCTCTCTCTCTCAAATGAATAAATCTTAAAAAAAAAAAAAAAAAAAGATTTATTTATTAGAGGGAGAGGGGGAGAGAGAATCTCAAGTAGACTCTGTGCTGAATGCGGAGCCTGATGCAGGGCTTGATTTCATGATCCTAAGATCATGACCTGAGCCAAAATCAAGAGGCAGATGTTTAACCGACTGAGCCACCCAGGCACCCCTAATCTGTTACTTTTCTTTTAATATATTGACAACCACTTTCCTTATCAATGTATGTAGCAAACTCACAAGTAGTGTTTGTGTAAGTAAATCTTACGACATTACTAACTGCTTTGAGAACCAGTGAAATGTTTTCTTTCGCCTGATACACTCCTACTTGGTCATTTAGTGCTTGGTATGTAAAAGATTATATACCATTTAAGTTGTAGAAATTAAGGCTCAGACAAGCTATGTGTGAATGGTGTTGGCTCTCAAGCTGGTCAGAAGTGTAGAGGAGGAAGCATATGTTTAAAACAAAAGTGTTCAGGGGCACCTGGGTGGCTCAATCGGTTGAGCGTCAGACTCTTTATTTCAGCTCTGGTGGGGGTCTCAGGGTCCTGGGATCAAGACCCAGGTCGTGGTCTGTGCACAGTGGTGAGTCTGCTTGGGATTCTCTCTCCCCCTCCACCACTTTGTGCACAGGCGCGTTCCCCCCACCTCCGGCTCAAATAAATAAATAAATCTTAAAAGTGTCCACGTGCTGGGTAATAGGGTTAGCCTGGTGATGGGTATTAAAGAGGGCACGTACTGCATGGAGCACTGGGTGTTATACGCAACAATAAATCATGGAACACTACATCAAAAACTAATGATGTAATGTATGGCGATAACATAACATAATAAAAAATAAATAAATAAATTAGACCCCCCACCCAAAAAAATATTTCTGTTGTGTAGGTCTGTATATTAGATGTATACTGATGACATTATCTCTACTGAAATATGTAATTTAAAATTTTCCTTAGCATGAGAGTTTGTGATGTTGATTTAACTTCTCAGACCCGATCCCTGGTAGTTCCTAAGCTCCAGACCTATCTAAATACTGATAATTTCCCAACAGACACTGTTGTTTTGTACTTCTGTGACTGTAATACCTTTTCCACTTCCCATTTGTCTGGTTAACTCAGATTACTCAAAACCATACAGCTTAATGTTTTCTGTGTGAAACTATAGTTTGCCAAAATAGAAAGTATTTGTTCTGTCATTTGTGCCAGCACTCTGCCTATTTATTTACATTTCTCTTTTTTAAATTTTATTTATTTATTTACTTATTTATTTATTTTTAAAGATTTTATTTGTTTGACAGAGATAGCACAAGTAGGCAGAGCGGCAGGGGGAGAGAGAAGCAGGCTCTCCGCTGAGCAGGGAGTGCGATGCGGGGCTCGATCCCAGGACCCTGGGATCATGAACTGAGCCGAAGGCAGATGCTTAACCGACTGAGCCACCCAGGCGCCCCTACGTTTGTCTTTTTAAAAGTTTTTATTTTATTTATTTTGGGGGGGCGGGCAGAGGGAGAGAGAAACTTTAGTAGACTCCACGCTGAGCATGGAGCCCAACATGGGTCTCGACCTGGGGCTCCATCCCTTGATCCTGAAATCATGACCTGAGCTGAAACCCAGGCTCAGAGGCTTAACCGACTATGGCACCCACACGCTCCTACTTACATTTATTTTAACACTAATAATACTCCTTTGAAATTATGTCTCTTGTATATCGCTCTGCACATCTGTCAGTGTCTGAGACTTATTCTTTTTATCCTTAATACATAGGAATAGGGCTCAATATATATTAGACACTCAGCCATTCTTTACTGAATAAATCAGCTTTATAGTTGGAAAGGCTGATGAAAATTCACTGCTTAGTAGTCATATTTTATCACCATTTGAAACAGTTTCCTATATAATATAGCAATTATTTTAAATTTGTGCTCTTTAGTCGTCAATTTTAAGTTTTTTATTTGTAGCTTAACAATTTTGAGTTTTAATATTTATCTGAACACTAAATCTGTACATTTTCTTTTTTTTTTAAGATTTGATTTATTTGACAGAGAGAGGGAGAGAGAGCACAAGCAGGGGGAGCTCCAGAGCGAGAGGGAGAAGCAGGCTCCCTGTTGAGCAGGGAGCCCAAAATGGGGCTTGATCCTGGGACCCTGGGATCACGACCTGAGCCGAAGGCAGCTGCTTAACTGACTAGGCCATCCAGGCTCCCCTAAATCTGTTTGTTCCCTTACTATACTTTTGAAAATTACTTCCTTTCTAATTTTTTTTTTTTTTTTAAAGATTTTATTTATTTATTTGAGAGAGAGAGACACAGCGTGAGAGGGAACACAAGCAGGGGGAGTGGGAGAAGGAGAAGCAGGCTTCCCGCGGAGCAGGGAGCCCGATGCGGGGCTCGATCCCAGGACCCTGGGATCATGACCTGAGCCGAAGGCAGATGCTTAACGACTGAGCCACCCAGGAGCCCCTCTAATTTTTTTTTTTAATAAGGCAGTCTGTATTTGTTCTCTCCCAATGGTGAAATGGATCAAGTTAAGCTTCAGTATTTATTACTGATTCTGTAAAATCTAGATTTGTTTCCCATGTTATTTACATATATTAGTGAAAGCCTTAAAATCTGTAAAAATTCAGGTGTGAATAGCCTAAATCAGTTTTAAGAAACTTGGGGAAAATCCGTAAGATTGGAGCATAAGGTACATGTACAACTATGTCTAATAATTAGAATGAAGAGGTCAGTCTGGGTTAGAATATGAAAGACTTTAAGGCGATTGGATTTTATCCTGAATGCAGGGTAAATGAACAGAAGTTATTTTGGCAGGAGGCAGTCATGATCATGTTTATGTTTTTCATGTTTACTTTTTAATAACATTTTTGATAGCAGTATTAGGGTTGAGATGGGAATAGTGAGACTAGTGGCTAGAAGCCGTTTATGTTTATCCAGGTGAAAAATGAGAAGGACATGAAGACATATTTAGAAGGTAGAATCAATAGGACCTGATACTCAGTGGAATGTAAGTGAAGTGAGGTTGAAGAGATTTAGAAACTGAGTGGTTGACAGTACCATTAATCAAGATTAGAAATGCTGAGGGTGTTGATTGGTGGATAAAGATGACACAATTAGTTTAAGATGTTGTACATAAGGTTCCAAATTTAGATAGTGTAGCTTTTAGCTCTTCAACTTGGTGTTTTTGATGAAAATTTGCGCATAAATTAGTGTGTGTGGAAAAGTGAAATGACTTTTTTCAAAACACTCAAAATTAACCTGTTTCCTTGTGCAGAGTTTTGGCAATTGGACAGACTAATCTAGAATTGAGGAGAAAAGTATGGGCTTGAGTTAAAGTTTTGCAGGTCACCATAGTATGCTTATTTCTGTATTAATAAGATTGGCCAGGAAGTTAATGAAGATAGATGAGAACAAAATGTCAAATGGAATCCTTGGCAATCCTGACATTCAGGGACCAGTAGGAAAGGAGAATCCTCAAAGATCAAGGATCAGTCAGAGACTTGGAGGCAAACCAAGAAAGTGGTAACTCAGTGCCTTCTAAAAGGAAAGCATGGTTAAAGGCCTTTAGTAGTGAAGACATTATTAGAGTATAACCTGTACTATGAAACAAGTATCCATTTAATTTTGCATGTAAGAGGCATTTGGTGACTTTAATTAGTGCAATTTCATTGGTGTGTTTGGCATGGACACAGATTCAGGAGTAACTGGGAGGTGGGGAAGAAACGGCAAACATTTGTTGATCATTTACAAATGATCATTTATGATTTAAGTAGGGTTTATATTTTAAAGTAATTTTGCATAAATAAATACATTTTGCAAAATAGTATTGTGCCATTTTACGTATGAGAAAGCCAAGACTTAAAGAAGGGAAAAACTGGGACGCTTGGGTGGCCCGCTCAGTTAAGAGCCTGCCTTTGGCTCAGGTCATGATCCCGGGGTCTTGGGATCAAGCCTCACGTCAGGCTCCCTGCTCAAGCAGGGAGTCTACTTCTCCCTCTCCCTCTGCCCCTCCCCCCACTCGTCCAAGTCCTCATCCACGTCCATGCGTGCTTGCTTTCTCTCTCTCTCAAATAAATCTAAAAAAAAAAAGAGAAAAACTTCCCCGAGGTCAAATAACTAATAATGGACAGAGTTAGGATTTGAATGTATGCCTATCCATGCCTTCTCTGTTACATTGCAAAGGCATAAAAGAAATGAAGATGTCTGTAGACTGTTTCATCAAGTGGTAGGTTTTTACTATAAAAAAGGCTAGAAAGGGTTTGGTGTTTTAAATCAGAAATTTTTTGAAAGAGTACTGTGTAGTAGGAATTAAATGTGGGATCTAAAATTATGCTTCATATATAGATAATTTATTTTTATTGGCTTATTTAGATTTAAAGAACATGTACAGAATAACTTGCCTAGAGATCTGCTAACTGGTGAACAGTTTATTCAGCTGCGAAGGGAATTAGCTTCTGTAAACGGACATAGTGGTGATGATGGTCCTCCTGGTGATGATCTACCGTCGGGAATTGAAGACATTACTGATCCAGCAAAGGTAACCAGACTTACTGAAAAATCCTTCAATGCATGAGAAACTAGACTTTATATCCCTTGACTGCATCATGTGTTGTATGACTTGTGTCTCATATAAAATTAATTTCTAATTAAGGCAAGTGGGACTTCTTTAGCTATGGTGTAGTTTAAAAAGAGAGTTAAGGTAGAGAATCTATTTTACTATGAGACACCTGGAAATAGCTTAGAAGGGACATTTTGCCCACGTGGTAATCTACTAGTCCCCTTTAAACGTACACAAGAAAATGGTTTATTAGGAAGTTCTGTTAGAAATTTTAGAATTGTTAATTGTACTTTCCATATAATTGTTAACAGTTTAAAACCTACCACTATTGTCAGATTATAAAGTAGGTATAGATAATACCTAAATTTAAGCAATAATATTAAAAAAATTTCAGTATATAACTTGTGTGATTTAAATTTTTTTCTTTTTCTTCCCAAGCTAATTACGGAAATAGAAAACATGAGACATAGAATCATTGAAATTCATCAAGAAATGTTTAATTATAATGAGCATGAAGTTAGTAAAAGGTGGACATTTGAAGAAGGTGTAAGTGTTTTTGTTTTGTGATAGGCTTCAAAATATAAAGATAGGAATAATGTATTTTTCTTTCAGTTTTGAGTAATGTCTCTACTTTTTATTTTTGCTTATTTAAATACTATTACCAGTTTCCCATGATCAGTTTTATCATTTTCCATTATCAATTTTAGAATCTTATAAAATGAATTCAGATTGGGGCGCCTGGGTGGCTCAGTCGTTAAGCGTCTGCCTTCGGCTCAGGTCATGATCCCGGGGTCCTGGGATCGAGCCCCACATCGGGCTCTCTGCTCCGCGGGAAGCCTGCTTCTCCCTTTCCCACTCCCCCTGCTTGTGTTCCCTCTCTTGCTGTGTCTCTCTCTGTCAAATAAATAAATAAAATCTTAAAAAAAAAAATGAATTCAGATTACTCCAGTTGGAAGATTACTTATTTAATCTGAGCCATTTTATTACAGTTGTTCAATTTTTTAAATCATCTTATTTGAGTTCATACTTTACATACAACAGAATGCACCCATTTTAGATGTGTAGTAAAATGAGGGTTTCCCTCCACAGATTCTAATTCTTTATTTCTGTTTTTCTAAATTAGCCAGCTTTTTTGAGATACAATTCACTTACCGTATAGTTCATGCATTTAAAGTGTATAATTCAGTAGTTGTTGGTGTGTTCACAGATAGGTACAGCCATCACTATGGCCCATTTTAGAACATTTTCCTAACCTCACAAAGAAATTCTTTATCCTTTAGCTGTCACCCCTCTACTCCCTCACCTGTCTGCTCCACCCCTTACCCCCAGCCCTAAGGTACTACTAATCTACTTCTGTTTCTATAGATTTGTTCTGGCCTTTCATTTGAGTGGAATCATATACTATGTGGTTTTTTTGTTGACTGGCTATAAGGTTTGACATGTATTTGCACATTACAGTGCTCCATGGCAATCAGATATGGAACTAGTCTGTCATCCCAGAAAGTTCCCTTGGTCCCTTTTCATTCAGTAACCCCCATCCCACTCCTAGCCCTAGGCAACTACTGATCTGCTTTCTGTTATATAGTATAATTGTTCAGTTTTAAAATACTCAATAAAGAAAAAAATTTACTGAACATAAAGAAAATTGTGTAGTGCCATTACAATTGATAAATAAATGAAAGATACATTCTGCTTCTTCAATTTGTAAAGTCTAAGAAATACAATTTTAAAAGTTTTATCATGAAATACGGTGATTAAAATTTTTTTGGTTAACCATCATTAATTACATACATAATTTAGATAATTCGTATTGTTACTATAGTCATGTATTTTCTGGTGTTGGTATTGGTTTACTTTCATTCCTGTTAACACTATTTTTCCTGTCATACTTTTATTACAGATTAAAAGACCTTATTTTCATGTGAAACCATTGGAAAAGGCACAACTAAAAAACTGGAAAGAATACTTAGAATTTGAAATTGAAAATGGGACTCATGAACGAGTTGTGGTTCTCTTTGAAAGATGTGTCATATCATGTGCCCTCTATGAGGAGTTTTGGATTAAGGTAAGAAAATTAGATGCTCTGAAACTTGAACATATTATAAACATTGATCTAGTGACTAACCTTTTTTGTACTTCTGTTGAATGTTGTTCATATAACTATATCTGTTGCATTAGGAGATGGTCTGCTTGCAACCAGATTTGACTGCTGCATATGCCAACCTCGTTGCCTCTCTTCGTCCTTCCTTACAGAAACTAGTCTAGTGGTTCAATAAAGGTGCTGAATGGGTTTAAAAATAGAATTTTATCGTTCTGTCACATATTTAATGGCTCGTTCAACTGTAAATTATTCAGTATTTCCTTTGTTTCTGTATGTAGTATGCCAAGTACATGGAAAACCATAGCATTGAAGGAGTGAGGCATGTCTTCAGCAGAGCTTGCACTATTCATCTCCCAAAGAAACCCATGGTGCATATGCTTTGGGCAGCTTTTGAGGAACAGCAGGGTAAGAATGAGGAAATTCAGTTGGTATTTTTGGGATTTTAAGGTACTTCTGGATAAAGTTCTAGGAATTGAGTCTTGAGGGATGGTGTAAAGCAGAGGTCAATAAACTTTTTCTGTAAAGGGCCAGATGGTAAATATTTTAGGCTTTTCAGGCCATATGGTCTCTCTCCTGACAGCTCTACCATTATAGCCCAGAAGCATCTGTAGATAATAAACAAATGAGCATGGCTGTTTTCAGTTTTAAATAAAAAAAAAAAAACAGGTGGAGGGCCGGATTTAGCCTGTGGACTGTTATTTGCCAGTACCTTGCATAAAGGATATTTCAGAAGTTTAAACAAAAGCATAAACATTTAATTAACATTTCTAGGTAATATTAACGAAGCCAGGAATATCTTGAGAACATTTGAAGAATGTGTTCTAGGATTGGCAATGGTTCGTTTGAGAAGAGTAAGTTTAGAACGACGGCACGGAAATATGGAAGAAGCTGAACATTTGCTTCAGGATGCCATTAAGAATGCCAAATCAAATAATGAATCATCGTTTTATGCTATCAAACTAGCCCGGCATCTTTTCAAAATACAAAAAAACCTTCCAAAATCGAGAAAGGTGCTTTTGGAAGCAATCGAAAGAGACAAAGTATGTATTTGTATTTTAGAATATCTTTCATAAAAAAACAAAAAACAAAAACAAAAAAACAACAACAAAAGAACAGTGGTCGTTGTTTGTTTTCTCATTTTGGCAACTATGATGAAAGATTTGGTCTGTATGTAATATATTTTATTACTAAATGAAGACAACAGTCCCTCTAAACTGATGTTGCCATTCTTTAAAAAATTTTCAAATTATTAGGAATTAAAAGGTTGAGAAAATTAAGATTATTGGATTACAGATTGTTGCAGACATTGTGACACTTTCTGTTTCTCTCATGTTTAGAAATTTTATAGCAGATTTACTGATTATTCTAAGTAGAGGACTTGGGAGAATATCTTATAAACAAAAGCATGGCATATGTCTACGTCTTAGCAACTATAACAGTGAGATTCTCCTTTTCCAAAGTATTTCACTTTATCAGTTGATAAAAGGCAGTGTATATGATATTTCTCACTTTTTAGATTTTTAGCTAATACCAGGTCTGTTTAAGACACAGGTCTATAACAGTGTGTTTCCAGCTGCAGTTTAAGATGATAACAGTATTAATGGGAACTGTAGAAACCATTTTTTAATATTTTATTTTATATTTGTCATGGTTGGTCAAGCCACATTAAACCCAAGATAGGATATAGGGTTTTAACTTACTGGGATTTAACAGTTTGGCATAATTTGGGAGATACTAGGTCATTACTTCTCAATGTGCTAATTAGTTTTTTCACCTGTTTTGATATATGCTCAAAACATTTAACATGAGTTATATTTTAATACGATTCTCAATATTTTTCAAACTTAGACATAAAATTTAAGGCATTTTAAATATCTGTGTTCTAATAAAAATATCTTAGAAATATTATTAATTGATACTGCTTTTTACACAGGAGAATACAAAGTTATACCTCAATTTACTTGAAATGGAATATAGTGGTGACCTCAAACAAAATGAAGAAAATATCCTAAATTGTTTTGACAAAGCTATACATGGTTCATTACCTATTAAAATGAGAATTACATTTTCTCAGAGAAAAGTGGAATTTCTTGAAGATTTTGGTTCAGATGTTAATAAGTAAGATCTTAATTATATATTATCTATTTGCATAGTAAATGAGCATTGATAATTTTGGTTGGGAGTTTGATGATTAGTGCAAATTCATATATTGTTAAATTTAAAATGTTTGCCTAGGTTACTTTTTCCTCATATATATGGAGGGTAAATTCAGTTTTGCAAATGTGTATGTGTTTAACAGGAGGATAGATGGTTTGTCTTTCCTTCAAAATTGTTTTCGAAATTTTAGCATGGTAATGTAAACAATGAGAGAAGGCAGGAAACAGCAATCCCATGAAAAAAGAAATGGGTCAAGGATTGAACCCTAAAACACAGAAACAGTATATAGGCCACTAAAGGGGGATGGGCTTAATCTGAAATAGGGATGCCGTTTTATCTCTGATTGGAGAAAATGGATATGGTTGCACAGAGCATGCCTAATGGACTCAATTTAAGGCATTGTAAGAAGCTGAAAGTTGAGGGTGGTGGAAGGATTTACTCTAAGGGATTTGGGAAAAGGAGAAGCTTATGATTTATAGTTGCAAAATAGAAGAGTGGAAGTATTGATTAGAGTATTGCTGCTGTTCCAGTCTTAACTGCTTCTAGTAGGGAACTATCCCACGTAGTAGGCATGTCCCTTTTCTAATTACCCTAATTAATTTAAAGTGATTTCTATTGAAACAGCTGTTGATAAAATGAGGATTTATGTGTCTTTATGTATGTATACATTTTTGATGGTTGAGTAAAATTTTAGCTAAACTAAAAAACATTTTAACAAGTTAATTTTTAATACAATCGTATATATGTGCTTGACACATTAAATGTGTTTTATGAATTAGCTAATGAAGGTATAAGTACTGTTTTTTTGTTGTTGTTGGTACTGTTGTTCTTTTAATAGATGAAGAGAGGCTTAAAGAGATTAGAAATTTTTCCAAGGTCAGTTAGCTGCTATTTCATTGTGCAGCTGGGATTAGAACTTGCTTCAAAGTCTGTGCTTCTAACCACCTGTGCTGTATATTTAGTGTCTTCTGTTTATTTTGTACTGAAGAAGGTGCACAAAAGAAATGGGATATTTAATTCCAGGTTTTAGTCTAGTGGATGGTATGATGATCAGAGGAAATATGTAAGTATATGAGGTGGCACAAAACTGTTAAAGGCGACTGATTTCTGTGGATCAGAATGGATTTGTCATCCTTCACAGAGGAGATGGGGCTTCATTTAGGTACTACTGGATTCTGACAAGGAGAGGATAAAATGGAAGAAAGTTAAAGTTCATTTAAAAGTAAATTTGCTTGATTGGAGGGCTTTTGAAGTAGTAGAAGTGTGATGTTGATTGTGCTGTGTATTGAACAGTAGGCTGGGTTAGAGCACATGTAGTACCACAAATAGACAGTAGGACGCTATTAGAGTTTTGACTGGGATTAAATGACATATTTGAATTTTGCAGTAATATGTGGACAAATCTAAGGCTTAACACAAAGATGCCAGTTAGGCCCTTGCAAATATAGTTATAGAGGGTCTGTATATCAGGTCTAAGATTGTTGTAGTTGAAATTTAAAAAGGCAATAATTGAAAAATAAATGAGCTTAGAAATTTAGGTAGCGGTATAATGTATTAGTAAGAATTGATGTTTAATTCAAATATATGCTTAAATCTTAGCTGTGTCACTTACCATTTGTGTATTCCTCAGTTTTCAGATTTTCTCGTTATGATTGAATCTCTCTTATCACCTAATCCACAGGTTGTTAAAAGTCTTAAAAAAACCTAGTCCATTTAAAGTGCTTGATGTTGAGTAAACACTCAACCAGAGATTGCTGGTATTAACAATTTTTTTTATTGTTATGTTAATCCCCATACATTACATCATTAGTTTTAGATATAGTGTTCCATGATTCATTGTTTGTGCATAACACCCAGTGCTCCATGCAGAACGTGCCCTCCTCAATACCCATCACCAGGCTAACCCATCCTCCCACCCTCCTCCCCTCTAGAAGCTGGTATTAACAATTTTATAGCTTCTTGAACATTTTGGGATCAGAGTTACTGGTTGTTATCATTAGATGTGTATGTATGCAGGCTGCCCAGGGAAGTTGTGTATGCATGTCAAGTATATTAAAGTCATTTCTACAGAAATGTTAATTATCTGTGTTCAGGTTTATGATTACTTTAAAAAATAAGGCCATTTGTCTTTATAAAAAATATTTCAGAAAATGGTAAAAGGAAAACAAAATCTTTAGGATTTTACAGTCAGTTTGGCTTCTAGTGACATGGTTTTTGAAGTTCTGAGTTCCAGGTGAGACTTAAAATACACGTATCATGTTAGAAGTTTTTTATTTATTAAAAATTATCTTTTTTTTTTTAAGAAAAAGGATTTGAGAGCACGCACATGTGCAGGGGGGAGGGGCAGAGGGAGAGAGAGAGTCTTAAGCAGACTCTGTGCTTAGTGCAGAGCCCAACATGGGGCGTGATCTCATGACCCAGAGAGCATGACCTGAGCTGAAACCAAGAATCAGATGCTTAACCAACTGTGCCACGCAGGCGCCTCCTAAAAAATTATCTTTTTAATCAGTGATAATTCCACATTGTAGATTTGAATTAGTTTTTTTTTTTTTTTAAAGATTTATTTGAGAGAGTGCAGAGCGAGCGAGAAGAGAGCATGAGTGGCGGGGGGGGGGGTACTGTTGGGAGGGGGCAGAAGGAGAGGGAGAAGCAGGCTCCCCACTGAGCAGGGAGCTCAATGCGGGGCTCAATCCCAGGATGCTGGGATCATGAGCTGAGCTGAAGGCAGACACTTAACTGGCTGAGCCATCCAGGCACCCCTGTAGTTTTGTATTAAGTTTTAATTCAGTTTATCACATGGCCAAAAGTTTAAATATACTTTATCCTAACTGGTGTCCAGTATCTTTAATAAGCAATGTTAAATTAGATCTCAAAGTATATAAATTACGGAATGGTCAGGACTCACTCTGCACTGGACAGAAACCCTCAAGGTCACTGTCTTAGTTGTGTAAAACTTTCTTAGGCGGGCTCTCCCGTGTTAGAAATAACCAAAGGTAGCTCTTGACCAATATCCCATCACCTTTAGCCAACTGTAGTACAGAGAACAAGCATTTTTCTAGTAGCTCAAAAATCCCAGGACTTACTAAATGTCTAGGTTTGGGTTATATTATTGGTCAGGGGTATATAGTACTGTAATTGGCCAGTCCTGAATCCCTGAAGCCCCATTTGAATCACATGGGCTGAGAAGGAAAGTGCAGAGTAGTGCTTTCCCAAAGGAAATACATTGGAAAAGGTAGCTGGGAGGTTTGCTTATTGGTTCATTAAAAAATAATAAAAAATCAATGGATACTCATTGCAACATATTTTTGTTTCTAAGTGGAAATAAGTCCAAAACTTTATAAATTTATCAGTTTGGTTTTTGTATATTCCAGAGGATTTTTTTTTCCTTCCCTCTCAGGCTTTTGAATGCTTATGATGAACATCAAACACTCCTAAAAGAACAGGATTCTTTAAAAAGGAAAGCAGAAAATGGGTATGTAACTCCTTGCTGAATCAGGAAGGGATGCTTAAAAGAAGACATTTCATTGTGGAAATGCCTTTAAAGATAAATATTTTTACATGTTACCTTCATGTTGTGGTAATTTAGTACTTTATATTCAGAATTTGAAAAAATCATACAAAACTGGTTAAAAACTTTACTAAAACAAATGTACATAGGTACAAATGTACACATTCATCCATTTGTTTTAAAAGTACTTAATCTCTAGGAGTTTTGAAAGTTTCTATTTTGTCCTTTTTAGATCAGAAGAACCAGAGGAAAAGAAAGCTCACACAGAAGATACAACTTCATCATCTACACAGATGATTGATGGTGATTTACAGGCAAATCAAGCTGCATATAATTATAGTGCCTGGTATCAAGTGAGTTCACATAATTGAATTTTTTGTTCATAGATGTTAATTAGAAAAGCATAAGTTAGGATAGTTTTTTTTTTTTTTTTAACAACTACTTCTACTCCAGACTGTACAATAAATTGTCTTACGTGGTTAAGTCTTAGAATTTTAGCAGTGAGCACATGCCTGTTTTCTTAAATGTATCTGATTTTATAAATGGAACCAGCCAGTTCTAGTATGCTAACATGTGTGCTTTTTCCTTTCAGTACAATTATCAGAATCCTTGGAATTATGGACAGTATTACCCTCCTCCTCCAACCTGATGAGAAAATATATCAGATGGAATGTGTGAAAAATACGAAATTATTTTTTTTTAATGAGGGATGTAAACATAGCGTAAACTTGTTGTATTTGATAACTTGTCTTCCTGTTTCTGTGTAACATGATTTGTTTAGTAATAGGGGAAAATGTCACTTAGTAGCTTACCACAGATACTATTTCCTACCATTTATAAAATTTACTTTTTATTGGAGAACTATTTTTTTGATTTTTGCATTAAGTGGTCTAGAATTCTTTTGCAATGCATTTGCAACAGAGTTTTGTAGCCTTAAGGGGTAGGAAAAAAAACTGACTGCAAATCATGTCAGTGTAGTACAAGATCTGAAAATACATAAGGGCTGGTTATTAAGGATTTACCTCTGTAAAAAAAATGGATTTTTAACCTTTGATGACAAGGTTTTGTCTGTTTCAGTTATCCTTGTGAATTTGGATTTAACTGCAGAAAAGATATACTATTAAACACTATGTCTTGGGATAGAGATTATAAATGAAAAAAATGGAATGTTTGCATCCCTTTTAAAAGATGAAAATCATATCAAAAGTATGTTGTTTCAGGAGACTTTGTATTTAGAATATTCATGTAAAACTTGTGAGCAAGCTTTCATTTTGATCAAACTGATCATCCTCATTTTTGTAATAAAACTGAAGAAGACTCCTCTATAAATTGTTATGAATTTATTGGGGGGTGGATCACCTCACAATATTAACTTTTATTCATCATTATTAGTGGTTCATTGGTTTTGAAGTATACTTTTCTTGAATTTAGTTATTATCTTCTTGCCAGAATTAGACCATTTAGCTTTTTGCTTCCTCCGTTTCTGTGCTCATTTTCACTATGCAGGAATATTTATTTAAAGATTTTTTAAGAGGAGGGGCACCTGGGTGGCTCAGTTAGTTGAGCGTCCGACTCTTGGTTTCAACTCAGGTCGTGATCTCAGGGTTGAGATTGAGCCCCATGTGGGGCTCCGAGCTCAGTGGGAAGTAAGCTTGAGATTCTCTTCCTCTCCCTCTCTGCTCCTCACTCTCCCTCAGGTCATGCACATGCACTTTTTCTAAAATAAAAAAAAAGCTTTAAAAAAAAGTTCTTAAAAGATCTTTAAAAAAAGGTAAAGATTTTAAGAGGAGTGCCCCTGGCAAAGCTGTCTAGACAATTTTACTGTAACTCCCTGTTCTGATTAAAGCCTTAGCTCTGGTTAACCTAATCAGAACATTTATATATTAACACCAAACAAATCAAGACACTGAATATGTTTTTATTGAGCCTTTTAGTTTACAACATGAGGTAAAAGGAAAGTCATTTCTCCTTAACCAATATTTTACACAGCTGTAGTAAAATATTTCAAACTTTAGGGAATTATAATGGATTACATATATTAAAAGTTGGGGATTGGGTAAACAATATCGGAGTTCTTGAATTTTCCAGTTGACTCTTCCCTTACAATAGTAACCAGCTCTAATTAGTTACATAAGTTTCTTCAAGGCCATGTTTTATTGTTGCTGATGTCTTTATATCTGAAGCATTGCTCTTTCAGTCAATATCCACTAACTCCACTTCAAAAATGAGTTTTGCATTTGGTGGAATTCTGTTGAAGAAGTCAAGGTAAATTCGATAAAAATTGTTTCTTCCTTCACTCCCAATAACCTCAGTCTAAAATTGAACTATATATAATGGATATTGGGTATTAACCCCAAAGGGAAGGGCTTTATGACTGATTGAGGCACTAATACATACTAGCCTAGTGGTTCCTAAAAGTATCTTTGTGTATGGTGATCATAACTTATCAGTATAGGCTGACTAGATAGGCTGAGCTTGACTAAGATCTTCCTTTCTTGGATGCCTCCTAGTACTAACCACCACCTAATGAAAATTGCTGCTCTGTGCTTTAAAAAAAAAAAAAAAAAGTGATTTCAATCTAGTTGGGTGTAAAAGTTATATTAAATCAAAGTTCATATGATGTAGTGCCTGATCTCTGCTATGAATTTTAAGATGCTGAGTTCAGAGAAGTGTGATTTTTATCTGATGATTGGTTTTGAAAAGATGCTTCACATGAGGGGGAGCTGTAGTTGGGCCATCTAGTTTTGATAGGCTTAGAGGAGAACTATTATATTCCTAAATAATCTTAACTGATAAGATTGGAGAGGACTTCCAAATTTTTTAAAAGTTACTTTAACTGATCCAATTAGTCCAATGGGAATGGAACCAACAACAGAAAAAACTACCTTCTCACTTAGTTATCGGATTGTTCTGGTCAACATGGTCAGGAGGCATAACTTTTTAATTTTCACAAACCAGGCCTATCAGAAAAGTATTGCCAGTAGTAGTAATCACATATGCTTACACATTGTTGGACCCATGGTCTCCTTAATTTCATAACTGGTAATCCCCAACATGTGTTCCATTTCTAAGCTTTGAGTACCCATTTACTTGCCTGAAATTATACTGTAGCATAAAATAACCGGCATGAGCCATACTTGTATCCTGTAATTTGCTTTAGTTGTTTGTACTGGACATCTTAACTCCTTGAAGTACATCCTTCATATGGTAACAATTGCCTTTCAAAGATGAAAACTTTTAAAACCTCATAATTTACCTCTTAAAAATAAAAAACTTGAGTTCAAGAAGAAAAAAGGTAGATTCTATTCTAGCTCAAGTTCGCACACTTTGTATCAATAAAAAATATTAACTACTGACACAGAAGCATCTAAATATCAGGAATACTAGTCTAGACATGATTCCTGATCTGGAAGTTAACCTAGACAGTATCTTTTATACATTCAGGTGGTCTTTCTTCGTGTTTTTTCTTTACTCACAAAGGAAAAAAGGATACTTGGCATCAGGCTGTCCTTTCTTTCCATAAGCCCATTCTGGTTCAATCTCTAGTCGAGCCTTTTCTCCTTTACTCATAGTTAAGAGTGCTTCATCCCACTAAAGGCAAGAATATGAAATAAAAACTAATGATAATTTGCAAAAAAAAAAAAAATTCATGAAAAACTAGAAGGCCAAATATACCAAAACCCATTCTGTTACTGGATTTCATTGTATTGTAAGGTAATGTCCTTGGGTGAATCTTTGTTCTTTATTTCCTCAATGAAAAAAAAAAAGATGTTAAACAGTAATTTTTTAGTGCAGTACACTCTTTTTTTTTTTCCTTATTAAATTATTTACTCTTATTTCACTTGCACCACAGGTCAAAATTCAAACTGTACTCTTATATTTAGTTCTAGAAAATTATTGGACATTTGTAGATAAATCAGTTGTTCATAGGCTAAATCAATGTCATAAAGTATATATTATTAAAATTAATAAGGCATCTCTATATATAATTCTTGAAGTTTTATAAATACAATTTTTCATCATCTGTGATATTAAAATAAAATATTTGATTTGGTCAGTAATTCTTTTTTTAAATTTTATTTTATTATGTTATGTTAATCACCATACATTACATCATTAGTTTTTGATGTAGTGTTCCATGATTCATTGTGTGTAACACCCAGCGCTCCATTCGATACGTGCCCTCTTTAGTGCAGTACACTCTTCAAATGCTACAATGTGAAGGCACTTTTGTAAATGTTAGATGTCCTGTTATGGAAACCAGTTTATTAGTACTATCATAAAAAACTTGCTACACTTGTTATATCCTAGGGCAAACTTCTGAATTTATATTACAGGGATAAACTAACAATAGAATTGTCTTAAGATCACTAGACTGTGGAGTCACGATGGCACACATAAAATAAGCTACATGTTAGGGCATGAAGACCTTCTGTAGAAGGTAAAATTATTCAAAGAAATGATACAGGTTTCTGGGCTGCCACTCCAGTTTGTCCAAATTTGGATCTTTTACTTTTTTTTTTTTTTTAAGTAAACTCTACCCCCAATGTGGGGCTTGAACTCACAACCCCCAGATCGAGTCACATGCTTTACCAACTGAGCCAACCAGATGCCCTGGATCTTAAAGCCAATTCCTAAAAACAACAGTTAAATATAATAACTAATATCAAATACTCTGTTGAACTGTCACTGTCACATAAAGCTTAAGGGATAGAGATCTGTTACATAATGGAAATTAAGAGTATGGTTCACTGGGAGAAATACACAAGCAAATCAGTCAGAAACAGAAAAATTGATCAACTTGATATATAGTTAGTATCAATTTGGTATAATCAAGTAGCAGTTAAGGTTCTTTTTTTTTTTTTTTTTTAAAGATTTTATTTATTTATTTGACAGAGAGAGACACAGCGAGAGAGGGAACACAAGCAGGGGGAGTGGGAGAGGGAGAAGCAGGCTTCCTGCGGAGCAGGGAACCCGATGCGGGGCTCGATCCCAGGACCCTGGGATCATGACCTGAGCCGAAGGCAGACGCTTAACGGCTGAGCCACCCAGGTGCCCCGGTTAAGGTTATTTTCAACTAAACCTTTAGTTTCAAGATGTTTTATAATCTGTTTTGGGCTTTGAATATGATTGAGCCATATTTTAGGACTTACCCACAGTATAAAGAATAACACAGGGTTCTCACAGTGCATTTAATAGGCATTTCAGTTACAATGTTTGATGTGAATAAAGACATTTTAATGGGCCTAGAATAACAACTTGAATTCAGTGAAGCCAATAATCAGCCCTGCTCTATTACCTCCTTTTGTACACTGCATTGGTCAGTACAGCTCAATCCTACCTTCTTCCCCTTTTCTCAAAGTTTCCTTCTATTATCTCTCCCTTGTAAGGGTAGGTAAAAAAGGCATACTTATGTTTGAAAGATTTCCTGGTGTTTGAACCCCGGTTGTGAGAGGTGAAAAGGCCCAGAACAAACTTTTGCTTCTATCATTAAGTACTTCAGTGAAACAGATATTTTACCTTTCTCTGTCATGAGTAAGTGGTACAACAACTATGTAACATTTTAAAAGATCTTAAATTTAGAAAGCC
Source organism: Phoca vitulina (assembly GCF_004348235.1). Classification (NCBI taxonomy): domain Eukaryota; kingdom Metazoa; phylum Chordata; class Mammalia; order Carnivora; family Phocidae; genus Phoca; species Phoca vitulina. The sequence goes on from NW_022589710.1 coordinate 19,982,745, forward strand.
AAACTTGCTGATGAAGAATTTATGATGAAAAAATAATAAAAGGGGTAAGCAAGAAGAAAATAATATTTGAGTCTCTATGCACTGTAGTTATGCATATTTAATTGTTTAGCAACCTTGAGGAAGATTGTACCATCCATAACCAAGACCCAGAAAACTTGTGCCAGATCAGTTAGCAATGATAGCACCTGATTTGGCAGACTCCAAAGACTGTTTTCGTCATATCCCCAGTCCTAATTATGGTGCCATACCACATGTAGCATGTGCCAGAATATCTGATTCATTGCCATTTTTTACTTACTCCTCTGATAACTTTGCCTATTCCAACCTTAAAACTTAAAGGCTTGGCATTTTTCTTCTTCTTTGAACCTGTAAAACAAATTTTCCTTATAATGCATGATGAAATTAAGTTCCAATGGAAAAACACAGTGATTTAAGTCTTTAATTTTAGAACTTACCATATTATGCATTTGAAAAGAAAAATTCAGAAAGCTAACTCATCAAGAAAATTCTGTGTGTAAAAATAGTCAAAAGGGGGGAGATAATATTTACACTACTAAAACAGCACTCTATTCTGCTTTTTACATTAAAAACGAAAGCCTCAACTTTGGGACATTAACCAAGTTTAGACTAAGCTTATTTTTTGCTCCCCAATGACCAAGAGGTATTTCTTCACCCAGCCAATAAATAGTGAACTGAAGACCTCTGAGTCCAAGTAAATCACAGGTGCAAAAGACTTCTGGAAAAAAGTGACAGCCAAGAGAAAGGTACAGCCAACTGTTCATGTACCACACAAATATTATGCAATGCCTTAAAGCTAAAAAGATAAGATTACATTTAGACTTACTCGTTTGAATATTAGTATCAAAAACAGTCCCATCCTGTAGTGTTCCTGTATACCAGCAGTGAACAACATCTCCCTTTTTGGGAAAGTTGGTTTTATCTCCTTTTTTAAGAACAGATTTTATATATTTTGGTGGACCCTAAAAAACAAACAAAAACAACACACACAGTTAGTAACTCACATCCTTCTTTTAGAAGGATAACAAAGAGAATTCTTACATAGCCAACTGTGACCCAAGTCTGGTCACAGAGCTTCACAGATGCGGTAACAGACCATTTTGCCTCTGGTTCACCTCTTAGTTTAAAAAAACTCACCATCTAATTGCAAGTCTGTGGTGAGAATATTAGTAAATAGCCTATCTATCACTTAATTTCAAGTAAAACTTCCAGCTACCTTGGAAACAAATGTTCTTTTGACAAAATTCTATTATTCAACAAACCATAAAATAAATCCTATTATTTTCCAAGGTTAGAAATACCATTACTATTTAATTCCTATAAAATCATAAGGCACTAAATAAAGCATTGTGACAGTTTTTTCAAAGATTTGAGTTGTTTAGCACCAATACTTGACGTTACTAAATTTAGAACGAATACAGTAATGTTCCATTTGTTTCTGAACTTGAAAGTTCATATAATAAACAGAATTGTCAATACAAATTACTGTAACAGACATATTTCCTAGAACAAAGGAGGATTATCAGGCTCTTTTTTAAAGAAAGGTAAAGGCTAATGAGTGGTGATTCATATATGTGAGAAAAGCAGTTTATTTTTTGCAGTACTTTAATACTGATAAAGTATCAGTTTATTATTGATAAAAAAATATGTATGATAAACTGAAATGTAAATGGATAGTAAGTTAGAAAGACTAATTTGTGCCAGGCCTTTATTATTGCCTTACAATTACTAATGTCAAATGCTGCTCAAATACTTGAGCTATTTTATCTATCCTATGTAAAAATTGTCATAGATTTTATAATGCTAAACAAAGCTCATTATAGACTGTGTTGTGTTCTGCCTCCCATAATACAGTCTTTGGTTCTTATCAGTATGATTATTATTTATACTATTTCAAATATTGTGATGCATTAAAGAAACTAATCTTTAAAAGTCAATGTATCAATATTAAGCCCATTTTTATTTTTTTAAATGTTTTAAAAATTATTTAATTCCAGTGTAATTAACATACAGTGTTATATTAGTTTCAGGTGCACAATAGTGATTCAATAATTCTATACATTACTCAGCACTCATCAAGGTAAGTGTATTCTTAATCCCCTTCACCTACTTCACCCATCCTCCCGACCTACTTCCCTTCTGGGAGAAAAGCAATTTCTTAATCAAATTTAAGAACATATAGAATTTAAAAAAAAAGAATAAATAGAATTTATATAGAAAACCTGAAAGACTCCAGCAAAAAACTGCTAGAACTGATAAATGAATTCAGTAAAGTCACAGGATACAAAATCAATGTACAGAAATCTGTTGCATTTCTATATACCAATAATGAAGCATCAGAAAGAGATATTAAGAAAACAATCCCAGGGTGCCTGGGTGGCTCAGTTGGTTAAGCGACTGCCTTCGGCTCGGGTCATGATCCTGGAGTCCCGGGATCGAGTCCCGCATCGGGCTCCCTGCTCAGCAGGGAGTCTGCTTCTCCCTCTGACCCTCCCCCGTCTCATGTGCTCTCTCTCTCCTCTCATCCTCTCTCAAATAAATGGGTGAGATCAAAAAAAAAAAAAAAAAAGAAAACAATCCCATTTACAGTTGCACCCAAAATAGGATACCTAGGAATAAACCTAACCAAACAGGTGAAAGACCTTGCTCTGAAAAGCATAAAACATTGATAAAAAGAAACAAAGGATACAAAGAAAGGAAAAGACATTCCATGCTCATGGATTGGAAGAACAGATATTGTTAAAAGGTCTATACTGCTCAAAGCAATCTACTATGTTTAATGCAATCCCTATCAAAATACCAACATCATTTTCCACAGAGCTAGAATAAACAATCCTAAAATTTGTATGGAATCAGAAAAGACTCCAAATAGCCAAAGCAACCTTGAAAAAGAAAAGCAAAGCTGGTGGCATAATTCTGGACATCAAGTTCTATTACAAAGCCGTCGTGATCAAAACAGTATGGTACTGGCACAAAAACAGATACACAGATCAAAAGAACAGAACAGAAAACCCAGAAATAAGCCCAAAACTATATAGTCAATTAATCTTTGACAAAGCAGGAAAGAATATCCAATGGGAAAAAGTCTCTTCAACAAACGATCTTGGGAAAACTGGGCAGCAACATGCAAAAGAGTGAAACTGGACCATTTTCATTCACCATACACAAAAATAAATTCAAAATGGACTGAAGATTTAAATGTGAGACTTGAAACCATAAAAATCCTAGAAGAGAGCATAGGAAGTAAGGTCTCTAACATCGGCTGTAGCAACTTCTTTCTAGATACATCTCTTGAGGCAAGGGAAATAAAAGCAAAAATAAACTATTGGGACGACATCAAAATAAGTTTCTGCAGAGGGAACAATCAACACAACTTAAAGGCAACCTATGGAATGGGAGAAGGTATCTGCAAATGACATAGCTGATAAAGAGTATCCAAAATATATAAAGAACTCACACAACTCAACACCCAAAAAAGAAATAATCCCATTTAAAAATGGGCAGAAGACATGAATAGACATTTCTCCAACGAAGACATCCAGATGGCCAACAGACACATGAAAAGATGCTCATTGGGACGCCTGGGTAGCGCACTTGGTTAAGCGTCTGCCTTCGGCTCAGGTCATGATCCCAGGGTCCTGGGATCGAGTCCCGCATCGGGCTCCTTGCAGCACGGAGTCTACCTCTCCCTCTCCCTCTGCCTGTTGCTCCCCCTACTTGTGCTCATTTGGTCTGACAAAATTAATAGAATCTTAAAAGATGCTCATCACTTATCATCAGGGAAATGCAAATCAAAACTACAATGAGATATCACCTCACACCTGTCAGAATAGTTAAAATCAACAACACAGGGGCGCCTGGGTGGCTCAGTTGTTAAGCGTCTGCCTTCGGCTCAGGTCATGATCCCAGGGTCCTGGGATCGAGCCCCGCATCGGGCACCCTGCTCGGCGGGAAGCCTGCTTCTCCCTCTCCCACTCCCCCTGCTTGTGTTCCCTCTCTGGCTATGTCTCTCTCTGTCAAATAAATAAATAAAATCTAAAAAAAAAAAAAATCAACAACATAAGAAACAACAGGTATTGGTGAGGATGTGGAGAAAGGGGAACCCTCTTGCAGTGTTGGTGGGAATGCAAACTGGGTGCAGCCACTGTGGAAAACAGTATGGAGCTTCCTCAAAAAGTTAAAAATAGCAATTGCACTACTGAGTATTTACTGAAAGAAGAATACTAATTCAAAGGGATACATGCACCCCTATGTTTATAGCAGCGTTATTTACAAAAACCAAGATAAGGAAGCAGGCCAAGTGTCCACTGATTGATGAATGGATAAAGAAGATGTAGTATATATATACAATGGAATATTATTCAGCCATAAAAAAGAATGAAATCGTACCTTTGAAGTGACATGGATGGAGCTAGAGTATAATGCTAAGTGAAGTAAGTCAGAGAAAGACAAATACCATATAATTTCACTTATGTGGAATTTAAGAAACAAAGAAGCAAAAGGAAAAAAGAGAGAGACAGACAGACAGACAAGACAGACAAACCAAGAAACAGACTCTTAACTGTAGAGAACAAACTGATGTTACCAGAGGGGAGGTCGGTGGGGGGCGGGGGGGAGAAGGGTTAAACAGGTGATGGGATTAAGAAGTCCACTCGTGGTGATGAGCACCAGGTGATACGTGGAAGTGCTGAATTACTATATTGTACACCTGAAATGAATATAACACTATTGTTAACTAATGTTAACTGACGAATTAAAATAAAAACTTAAAAAGAATATATAGAATTTTACACTACAAAACATTTAATAATGGGAAAAGAAAATAATAGACATTAAACATCTATTTGCCAGTTACATAACACATACGATCCCCACTTACTCTTAATCCTCTGAAGAAGGTATCACCTACTTGCATTTTTGCAGATGAAGAGACTGAGATTCAGGGAATTTGCAACAGAGCTGATGAGTAGTAGAGAATGAACATGGATTTGGGTTTGTCTGAATCCAAAGCCCCTGTTCCTTCCACTATGCCTAAATACTTCAAATAATTGTACTAATGATAGTTAACCTCTACTGGTATTAGTTAAAATAGTTGGCAACTACTGAGTACCCTCTATGTGCTGGGCACTATCCAAATGCTTTACATAAATTAACTCTTAATTGTTATTACCTTATGAATTAGGTACTATTATTCCTATTTTACAAAAAAGCAACTATAAGGATGGAGTGGTTAAGCAACTTGCTTACGGACCTACAGCTCCCACGTGGCTGAGTAGGACTGGAAACCAGGAAGCCTGCATATAAGTCCCATGCTCTTTATCACTTTACTCAAGCGCATATGGAATGTCAGGTATTACACAATTCATTTTATTTTTCTTATGTCAATTCATTTAACCTTACAGCTACCTGATAGTCTTTTATACCAGAAAGTAATGCCTGCATAGAGTATAAAGCCATATTCAATTTAGAGCCTAAGAATTTAGCACTTTCAACTAAAGCTAGGCTGCCTTCCTAAATCAAGTCACATCTACAGCATGAGTACATGTATTATTACAAAAGCAAACATTAACTTTCTTGCTGATGCTCCCATTCCAAGCTTGTTTTAATGAAAAATGCTACTATAAATGGTCAGGTGTCTACAAGCAGCAGTGTAAACTGGTGCCATCTCTTTGGAATGCAATTTTAAAAGGTTAGAAGTGTGATAATAATACTATTCATACAGATATATGCTCAAGAAGTAATCTGAAGGGCGCCTGGGTGGCTCAGATGGTTAAGTGTCTGACTTTGGCTCAGGTCATGATCCCAGGGTCCTGGGATCGAGTCCTGCATCAGGCTCCCTGCTCCTGCCGGGAAGCCTGCTTCTCCCTCTGCCCCTCACTCTCTGTCTCTCATGAATAAATAAATAAAATCTTTAAAAAAAAAAGAAGTAATCTGAAGCTTAGGAAAAAAAATCTTTGTGCAGTTATTCAATGCACTATTATCCATAGTGGTAAAATAACCACATGTTTATGGTAATCTAATACGCAGTTTTTTATAATGTGGAAAAATTCTTATAAAGTAAAAAATCAATAGTAATTTCTAACTATAGTAATATCTCAAATATTTAAATTAATATGCACTTAGAAAATATTCAAAGACAACATTCTGAAATGTTAAACATGTTCATTTCTAGGTGTTGGAATATTATGTATTCTCTATACTTTCCTATTTTCTATTTCAAAAATAGCATACAAATATTTTTATATCAGAAAAATAAATGATATTTAAAAAATATGGTTGACTTACAAAATCTGGTAGTATGAGAATGACTATGTAAATTTTTTATGCAAAAATATTAGACTATCTTAAGACTTTATTAAAGAAATCACACATAACTATTTGAATGGATAAGGTACGATTAGTGAACAATAACCACATTTTAAATCTTAATATCATTTCACTGTTTTCCCATTTGTTGTCCCAAGTTGCTTGGGCATATTGTGTTATCTACATTAAATCTAGGTCCTAGAATAATGCAAAAAAAACCCATTAAATTGGTGATTATGGCTCAGTCTTAATGGTGAAGGTGCCAGTCTGCCCAGGGATAGCCTCCATTTCAGTGTTTCATGAAGTATCTTTTACAGATCACTTATTCCTTAGCATTGTTAACATTGTTAGAGAAGAAAAGGGGTCTACCATAATTAAGTTTGGGAAACACTAAAGTTAAAGATGCCTCTATTCTGCATGACTTCTCAGAGTTGTCATCAGCTAACATGCACTGTGAATCTTCAAGGAGACAGAAAGTACAGGTTTTGATGATGCCAGAAAACAATCTGGACCTTCTGGGACCTATATAACACACTTTGAGAAATGCCACTGTAGTTATTTGATCTGATTTTGGGTTTCACTGCAAGAACCTGTTTAGTTCATGGTGAGAAATCAGATCAGTCCCAAGGCTATAGCTGAGTTATGTGCTTGAATCGACCTGGCTTTTAGATAATTTCTTGGCTCTGCAGCAATTTCTTAGTCGAGAGTGATGAAAAGAACTACATTCTTTTTTTTTTTTTTAAAGATTTTATTTATTTATTTGACAGAGAGAGACACAGTGAGAGAAGGAACACAAGCAGGGGGAGTGGGAGAGGGAGAAGCAGGCCTCCTGCCGAGCAAGGAGCCTGAGGCGGGGCTCAATACCAGGACGCTGGGATCATGACCTGAGCTGAAGGCAGACGCCCAATGACTGAGCCACCCAGGCACCCCGAAAAGAACTACATTCTTGAGACTGGATCTGAACTAGATACTTGTAGACACAGAGATAAAGGAACTTTGAGAGTAATCATTACAATTTCAGTTAACTGGATCACATCATAGCCTCTAAAAATGAGTATGTTACATAATTATCCCTATTATTAATTCAAGAAATATTTGAGCATGTTCCATGTGTTAGAAACTGAAGATAGGTAGGGGAGGTGGTAGACATAGTCCTGACCCTCATGCCAGCAGAGAATACAGTCATGTGTATAACTGTATGGGTTTATGAGACCTAAAGAGGAAGCACAAGTGCTAAGATAGGAATGACACAGCGACCTAACCCAGTACAGCTACAGGCTGGGAGAGGTTTCTTTGAGGTAGGCGATTGGGGGAAGGCTTATAACAGGGAAGAGCATTTTTATAGCAGGGCATAGCATGAAAATAGTATAGTCTGCAAGGGAGAAGTGAAGGAGACAGTGGTATGAGATGAGGCTGGAAAGACATGTAGCACATGTTAGGAAACTTTTTTTTATCTTCAGGTCACTGAACAGCCAATTAAGAGTTTTAAAGAGAAGTTACAGAATCAGATTTGCATTTTATTTTTATTTTATTTATTTTTTTTAAAGATTTATTTATTTGAGAGAAAGAGAGCATGTGGGGGGAGGGGGGAGGGAGAATCTTAGGCAGACTCTGTGCTGAGCGTGGAGCCTGATGCGGGGCTCGATCTCACGACCCTGAGATCACAACCTGAGCTGAAACCAAGAGCTGGACACTCAACTGACTGTGCCACCAGGTGCCCCTGAGAAAAGAAGTCTTTAAAAAAGGGATATACTTTAGGATCCTCACAAGATCCCTCTAGATTGTTCCAGCCCTTACACCCTTTTATTTGTAGCTCTCTTTTTCTTAATCTCTTAATGATATACAATCTGTTGTCTCATACCTACTTTATTGTTATTTTCTGGAGGGTAAACTATTTTACCAATAGCTTTTGCAATCCTTTTATTATACCTTTATTTACCTTAGTAGCTGCTCAATATTTGCCCAGTATATATAACATTTATCAAATAATATTAGATGTGATAAACCTCAAAATTGGTTTATTGTGTGTACATATCCACAAACATTAATTTGTGCTTTTCAACCAACAAGAAAATATCATGTGAATTAACTAGCTTTAGTCAATATAAACTTCTATAATTCTACATTTGAACTTACACTCTGTCTACAAATATCCAAATGCTATACCTTCATCATTAGGTGAAACCTCTTTATAAGACCTAAAGAATATTATTATTAGATAATTATCACTGATACTAAGACTGCTAGGAATGAGTGAGCTTAATTAGCAAGGTATTATCAGGAGTGGCAAGATTATAATCAATTCAGCTCTATTGTGGCTGTTCTAACTGCTGTCCTTGGCTCTACTGAGGCTGTCCATTTGCAGAAATGGTTTTATCTGGTTCTTCAAACCTTTGTACCAAAATGTAAAACCTATGTTGGGAAAGATGAGACAGATGACACCACACCCTGTAGCCAAGCCTGGACTATTTCTATTGCCAAGGATACCATGTACATTAGAAAAAGCTAAAAATAATCACAGTGAAATTTCTTTCACTCAGTCCAACTTGGCTATAGAATCAGGACCCTTAAATGGCTTTGGAAGCTCAGAAGTTCTGGTCAGACATAGAAAAAATACAAAATACAAAGCCAGAGGTATTTTATAGGAAAGGCTTATTAACTATGAAGCACTAGTTCTTACATGTTTTTTTCCTGATTCAGTACACCTAAGGGAGATAACACACTCCAAATCAGTGTTTGGTTCACTCAAAGTAGCCATACTCAACCACCCCTTATGAGAAATCAGTGCTGTAAACAAATACTTTTCTCAAATTCACATGAGAAATAAAATAATATTATATACAAACCTCATCCAGAGTCTCTTCAGACTTGGTTTCTTTGGGTTTATCTTCATTAAGCTTCACATTTTTCACCTGCTCAGACATTTTACTTATACTTTCAGTACCCTTGAAACGCTGTAAGGAAAATGTTCTAATGTTTACCATATTCAGCACAGGTTAAAAGCTAGAAGGGACATCTAGATTTTCAACTTTTCAATTTAATGAACATCGACACCATGAAGGCTACATAACTCAAATACAAATTAATGGAAACTGTCTAAGAACAAAGGAAAAATCTTATGTTAAGCATTTTAATCAACAAATTATGAACCTCAAAGCATCTCACAACATAAATGCTGAAAAGGGATTTTTAGAAAGGACAACTCAGGGGCGACCGGGTGACTCGGTTGGGCGTCCGACTCTTGGTTTCAGCTTGGGTCATGATCTCGGGGTCATGGGATAGAGCCCCGTGTTGGGCTCCGAGCTCAAGGTGAGTCTGCTTAGGATTCTCTCCCTCTCCCTCTGCCCCTCCCCTCACTTGTGTTCTCTCTTGCTCTAAAATGAATAAATAAATCTTTAAACGGGAAAAAAAAAACAGATTTAGAAAGGCCAACTCAGACTCAGATATGAATATAATTCACACACAATTCCTGGGGCGCCTGGGTGGCTCAGTTAGTTGGGCCTCTGCCTTTGGTTCAGGTCATGATCCCAGGGACCCAGGATCAAGCCCCATGTCAGGCTCCCTGCTCAGCAAGGGGTTTGCTTCTCCTTCTTCCTCTGCCCCTCCTCCCTTCTTGTGTTCTCTCTAATAAATAAATCTTTAAAAAAAATTCACACAATTCCTTAATAAAGACTCTGTTGTGGAAGATGATAACAGTGAACAAATATTGGAGAATTTCTTAAAATTTGTTTTTCTAAAGGTTCAGCATAAGTCTAAGATTTTAAGTTCATTAATTTGGATTTTTAACTTTTCAGTACCTTTATTTGTTGTCTTAATTTAAGCTACAGGGAGTTATTATTATTTTTTAAAGATTTATTTATTTATTTTGAGAGAGTGCGAGCATGGGCATGTGCAAGTGTGGGGACGGGCAGAGGGAAAGACTCTCAAGTGCAGACTATCCGATGAACAGGGAGCCCAATGCAGGGCTTGATCTCAGGACCCTGAGATCATGATCTGAGCCGAAATCAAGAGTCAGACACTCAAATGACTGAGCCTCCTAGGCATCCTGGGAATTATTTTTAAAAATTTGGTTCCTTTCAAAATATCTTAATATTCCCCCATACTGCAGATTAGCTTTGCTAGATTTGGCAGTAGTCCATTTATGATTACAGTTAAGAAAAACTCCAGGTGGAAAAACTTAAACATATTCTGCAAATAAATTTAAAGTTTCTTTTTGTAAATAAAATATCTAAAAAAATATTCTTGAAATAAATGAAATAATACTCACCTTACTTTCAAAAAGATGGTTGTAGGCTGTAACCAAATGGTCCTTGTTAGCTGTCTTGGCCACATTTTTAATGTTTCCTAATAACTTATGTTCTGCAAGAAACTATAAAGAAAAAAGCTGGTTAGTCAAAATAATCTCCCTCATGTAATAAGGGTCTAAACTTTAGAAAAATGACCTTTTATGTTAGTAATTATATCTTCAATAAAACTACTCATGATGGAAGAAATTAAACATATTTTATACCCTACTTCATAACAAAAAAAGATTGAAAAAAATATATTTATAAAAATTATTGACAAGACCGGAACTGTAATATTATGTGGGGGTCACACTGTTGCATACTAACGCTTTTCCCATTACAGAACTCACAGAACATTCATACAGCAAGCACATTTTGGTAACTGGATGATGCTGCTACTGGCAGGATGTTACTTGGCCATGGCCCTGGGAGTCTCCAACCATGTTGGGAATAGCTATCTTGACAAATCTGTAACCCATTCTTGGCAGACTGGGAAGCACTGTTATACAATGCTGGATATATGGTGGTTAAGTGTGTGGGCTGAGGAGTCAGATCATCTGTATTAAAATCCTAGCTACCTGATCTTAGACAAAGGACTAAGCTTTCCTAAATACTGTTTCTGTATCATAGTGGAAGATTAATAACAGCACCAATGTCAGAGGGTTGTTGTAAGAATAAATGCAATAGTCCATTTACTGTATTTAACATACAGTCTGTTGCATGGTGAGAACTCAATAAATATTAGCTATTTGGGCTAATAACAATGTACTTAATAATTCAAAGTAACAGAATTCCATTTCTCTTAAAGTTGGCAAACTTAAACTAAGTTGGCAAATGGACACCAAAATACTACTTCTGAAATATTGAGTTATCAAAATTTAACTTCATCTCAAAATCATGTAACATGGGAATTTTAATAATGTCTTTATTTCCTTATTTTATTCTGCTTCCTTTTCTGCCTTCTGGTCCTTGATTCTTCATTTTTGTTACTTTCTCAAAGTTGTCCTCTGGCATCTTCTATCCTTTTGGTAAAGGAGCTTTTCTAACACTACACTACTGTATTTTTTTCTCCTCTGCTTTTTCTCTCCCCCAATTAGAGAAATGTTCTAAATGACAGAGGTTGATGGGGAAAGGTTATTTTAATTAAATGGAAGTAATCAGTTGCTTTTAGGATTCTTGTGATTTCTTTAGTAAGATTCCAAAAATAGCAAAAATATAAACATCTCCTTGATATCTTATGATCAATAAAATAGTGATTGTCAAATACAGGTTTAAATATGTGACTGAATACTAGAGAATACGCACTTAAAAGATTAATCTATTAAAAAAATCTTTTGATAATTCAAGCCTCTTGAAATTGTCCCAGGTGGGCCAGTTTTACATTAGATTTCACACTGGGATCATTTGTTCTATAAGAATTTGATGAAGTACAGTATTGAGGCATTAAATGTTAACAAACGATATGCCTAATTTATTCTATTGTTCCAGTTGAAAATACAAATTGACTTAAGAGAAAATAACTCCACTAAAATGGTATAAAATGGAATACCTGAGGCGTAGTCTTTCTTTTACCCTGTATTCCCAAACACTGAGCATAGTTCTTGCTATTGATATTGTATAAATATTTGCTGGTATTAGGATACTTATTCTAGGTGTATGGAACTGGTTGTTAGAGAATTACTTTATCTCCTCTTCAAGACACCTCAAAATGAAAATAAACTACAATCCTCACAGAAGAACCCAGAAAAAATTTTTCTAATGCATGTTTAGAACTTAAATGAAAAACTGTAGAGAAACCATACAGACTGCTGTTTCTATCTCCCGTTAAGTGGGGGATGCAGAGTGCAGGAACTGTACAGTGGTTCATCAATTTAAGAGAAGTATGAATGATCTTAATTTCAGAAGGGAAAAAAGTCAATTCTGACAAAAAACAAACCCCCCCCCAAAAAAAACCCCAAAACACTTGTGATCAGAGTCGGGTGGTTAAGATGGAGACTATATTGAAAAATGCAGGGCGTACAGGATAAAAAATGCCAAAAACATTCAAGTTTGTGTCTAAGAATGGGAGATACTGTACACTAAATGCGCAAGTAACTATCCTCAGTATAAAGGTGAAAAGGTCATGTAAAGAGTCAATATTTTTAAAAGTTAAACCGCAATCTACGGATTTTTAAAAATTACACGCATTAGTGTTCAGTATTTAGTAACCCGATGAGAAAAGCAAAAAGCACATACCGTTCCCACAAAAATCTTCACAATCCTTCCCATTTCTCTAATGGCCTACTCTCCTCTGCAGGGGTCTCATCCAGGTCCCCAGTGCTCGGACACCCGTTCCAACCCCCGTATCTCCTGGGTTCTTTTTTTTCATGGCTTCCACCCTCACTCAAGGATCCCAGTGAGGTTTTAATTATGCGATTGCTGCCTGCCTGCCCCAAGAAATAAAGCCGATCCCCACACCCCCCCCAAAATTGGGCAGCCCAAAAGGGCGGGAGCACGGCTCCCCGGCGCACGCGAGGCCTCTCCGGCCTTCCAGGCCACCGGCCGCGGGAGGACGAGGGCGGGGGCACGGAGGAATACGGAATGTACGGGCATCTCGGGGGGGTGAGGCGTCCCTCTGCCGCACCAGCCCGGCCGCCCCGCCGCCTCTGGTACCGAATCTGAACCATGGTCCTGTAGAAACTTGATAATGTCCTTCTTGGGTAGCTGCTCACTGCGCAGCTGCTCCACGGTCCAGGCCCGCTGTGGTACGGCCGCCGCCATCTTCCCCCGCTGCCTCTGCTTTACTGAGCCAGCCCGCCTCCGTTCAGCATCGCCCCCCGCCCCTGGGGCGTGGCGTGGACCCCGCCTGGAGCTCGAGGGGGCGGGGTCACGGCGCTACACTGCGGGATTGGGGCCCGTCCTTGAGTGACGTCGAAGCTGTGCTCTGAAGGCCTCGGTTGGTTTCGGATGTAATCCAGCTGATGTGGTCATTGCAGCGGACTAGGAGATGACCTGAAACTGTCATCCGCTCTTAATTGGAACCCTTGTGAGGCAACCACTGTTGCCACTGTACCAGCCATTACCTGCATTTGTGTATGACCGACGGGCTGCTATGTCTTTAAAGCCCGTATATAACCTGCTTAAAGAAAACAACAGCATTCAGACTTTCAATCACGTTTTATCTAGTTCTAGCCTAAGAATTCACACCTGAATAGGTTCAGTCCTTCCCATCAGAACAACCCATACTCACCATCTCCCTTTTAAAACTCACACAAGTGAAACTAAAATACAACTCTTCCTTTCCCCACCCAATAAATAAAAACACAGGAGAAAGTTTAAAAGCAAGGTCAAGAAACTTGACCGGGGGCGCCTGGGTGGCTCAGTTGTTAGGCCTCTCCGCTCAGGACATGATCCCAGGGTCCTGGGATCGAGCTCCGCATTGGGCTCCGGGCTCAGCGGGAAGCCTGCTTCTCCCTCTCCCACTCCCCCTGCTTGTGTTCCCTCTCTCACTGTCTCTGTAAAATAAATAAATAAAATCTTAAAAAAAAAAAAAAGAAACTTGACCAAATAAAACGATATAAAGAAGCTACACGCAGGATGATGCTTGGGGATATTGATATTACTAATGTTTAAAACAACCTCATGATGTGTACCTCCTGTGTATATGAGGAAGCAAATTTACAGAGGTGGCTCCAAGTTACCAAGGTTTAGAGTGGGGAAGCCGAGAATTGTATCCAAGCCTGAGGTAGAAAGCTATGGCTAGAATAGAATAATACCACACCAACGCGTACTGCTCTATATAATTTATGAAGATGTAATGGTGGAGTTTCAGGAAAGCCTTACTTTTTTTCTTTCGGATTTTCCCACGAATACGGGACCAAATCATTCACTACCCTCTTAACAATAAAAATGGTAAGATTATGGGCTGTCTTTCCAAATACTGTGAAAAAGAAACCGGACATTTTTTTTCCCCTCAACTTGTGTAAAGAAATAAGATACTTAATTCTACCTAACCCTTTTGTTTTCCACCTCTTTTTCCGATTTAAAAATAAACCAATAAGGAATAAGAATTGTTCGCTCAATAACGTTAAATTCACAAAAATATGGGTATCCGTTGTCCCTAGGATCTCAAAGTTATTTATTTTTTTATCATTTTAAGCAACATCACTTTAGCAATTAGGCCCGGACACACAGTCACTGGGAACGGAACTTATATTTAGAGTCTATGAAGAAACTGAACCGCGGACCAAATTTAGACTAACGCCATAACAATGCGCATGCGTCTCCGGGAGTCCGCAAGGGTTTCCGGGAAGCCAGCCAATCATATTTCCGACGCAAACTCAGTGGCGGCATTTTTCAACTAGATGAACAGGCTGCAGTCCCGCCCTCACGTTCCACTGTTTTGTGCGAAGGTAACCGATGGGGATCCGAATGGTGGCAGTTGAGCTGTTGGAACTGCTAGCGTCTGAGAGAAGCCTTTGGTGGTCTCATCCTAATGAGCGGACGGCAAAGAACGCTTTTCCAGACGTGGGGCTCAAGCATTTCTCGATCCGCTGGAGCTCCGGGTTGCAACTCTGGACCTGAGCGGCCTCAGAGCCCTGGCGTCTCCAGGGCACATTTTCCTCCAGCTGCAGAGGCTGCCGAGGCTCAGCCGGAGTCGGACGATGATGTATTGCTGGTTGCAGTGTATGAGGCAGAGCGGCAGCTGAGTTTAGAGAATGGCGGTTTCTGCACTTCAGCGGGCTCCCTGTGGATTTACCCTACTAATTGCCCAGTGCGGGATTACCAGCTGCACATGGCCCGGACCTCTCTGTTCTGCAACACGCTGGTGTGTCTGCCTACTGGGCTGGGAAAGACCTTTATTGCCGCTGTGGTCATGTACAATTTCTACCGGTGGTTCCCTTCCGGCAAGGTGGTCTTTATGGCCCCCACAAAACCTTTAGTGACGCAGCAGATCGAGGCTTGCTACCGAGTGATGGGTATTCCGCAGTCCCACATGGCTGAAATGACAGGTATCTTAGGAAATGGGCTCGTTTAAAATTAAGAGCGGGGTGTTCGGGAAAGCATGCATTCTGGTGGAGATTGAGCTAAAAGAATTCCTGAATAGTCCCCGGATCACAGTATCCGTATTTTACATCCTCTCCCTTAAAGCATTATCTTCTTGTAGCAAGTCTGGCCCTCACAAAAAGGGTTGCTTTCCTCAATTTTCAGAGACTCTCCGTAATTTGTCGGAGCATTTTGAAGCGATTTGTGTGTATACCCCGTCCGAAGTGAACGAACAGGAGGTTTTCTTTCTTCCCCAGAAAGATCTCCCAGTTGAAGAATTTGCTTTTCTCCAGATATTATGCCATTTTGTAGGAGTTCTCTAAAGACAGTCTAGTTGTGTCTCAGCATTGACATTTGGATCACAACAGAGCTTTAAAATGTAACATTTCAGTGATTTGTTAAATTGTTGTCTGAAGGCACATTACCAAAGCAGGACTGCATTCTGAAATTAGGCCAGATTATTTATAGATATTTTAAAGATAACAGCCCTGGTATTTAGAATATAGGATGTCACTTTTGTTTACAGGATCTACTCAAGCTATCACCAGGAAGGAAATATGGCGCAATAAGAGAGTACTTTTTCTTACACCTCAAGTCATGGTAAATGATCTTTCTAGAGGAGCTTGTCCTGCTGCTGAAATAAAGTGTCTAGTTATTGATGAAGCTCATAAAGCTCTTGGAAACTATGCTTATTGCCAGGTAATATTTCGTTTAAAAGTATTTTGTACTGTGAACATATTGTTAAAGAGTGTTTTGGTGAATACTTATGAATGATGGAAGTTATTGATTGTGTTATCATTATGAAAAAACCACATTATTTCAACGAAGGAAATACTTCATTCAAATCAGTGTCTGTCTCTTTTTTTTTTAAATCCCTAACACCATTAGTGTCAGGTGTAGATGATGAAAGCCTGGTCATGGTTGAGGCAGTGATTTAAAATAGGGTATGGGTGGAATTTTGGAACAAAGATAATAATCCAAAGATTGGTAGCGGATATGCCGTGTCATTCCTTGGCAGTTAGGTAAAATCATACTTAACTGTCAAGAGTTGTTACCAAGATTGAATGACATAATGTATGCAACATACCCAACGCAGTGCCTTCTAGTTACGTACTACATAAATATAAATTAGAAAGGTGAAGAGGTGGGATATGGCTGGAGAGATACTTAAAAGTCCAGGTCATGAAGGCATTTGTATATTATGCTTAGCAGTTTGAATGCTCTTTGTAGGACATAGGGGATATAGGTGGTGGAGCCTCATTTAAAAATGTTTACCTGGGGTGATACTTAAGATTTAAAAGAGATTAGAAGAGTAGAGGGCTAAAGGCAGGGTGTACAGTGAGGGGGAGGAAGTATTTAGGATGACTCCCAGATTTCTGACTTAAGAGACTGTGAGGATGTTGGTGCTCCTAGTCAAAATGGAGAGTTCTGGAGGCACAGAAGATTTGGGGTGTTGTGGAAAGATAATGAGTGTAGCTTTAGATTGTTGAGTTTGAAGTGTCCATGAGGAATCTAGCTATAGGTACCCAGTGGGCAGTGAGGGATAGAAGTATGAATCTCAATGGAGAGTTCTGAGCTGGAGATACAGATTTGGAAATCATCAACATATAGGTGGTACATAGGTAAAACTATAAGCTGGTGATATCAGGGAAGGGGTATAGAATAAGAATAGAAGGAAAAGTTGATTTTATTTAGTGCAAAGAGGTGAATTTTACTGCCAGTTTGTGAATTTATAGTTTCCCTGATTAAGGAACTTAAGTTTAAGTTAAGTTTATTGTATTATATCTCTGTGTTATCTTCTGGAGAATTGTTACCTTTCTTAGAATTGATTTTAGGCAAGAAATGGATGTATATACTTTTTATATCTTTCCAAGTTAAATTAATACCCAGTGTGTTAAGGTTTCTGCTTGAGTGGGGCATTTAAAAAATTTTATTTTAATTCTGTGAATTTACTTTGTAGATTTATCTTATACGTAGGAACTTTAACTCACTTATTTTTTAAAAAAAATTCTAGCATTGGGTCTTTTTTTTTTTTTAAGTAGGCTCCACATTGGGTGTAGAGCCCAATGTGGGCCTTGAACTCACCACCCTGAGATCAAGACCTGGGCTGAGATCAAGAGTCAGGCACTCAACTGACTTGAGCCACCAAGGCACCACAGTTTTTTTTTTTTTTTTTAATTACAAGGCTTATGCTTTTATGGAGTACAGTGGAGACATGCACTGATTTCATTGATATCCAGACAGCCCTGAGTGCTTATGGTGCCTTGACTATTATAGATGTAGATTCCAACAGGCACACCAACTCCATGAAGAATGTAGCTTCCTGGGTTACAAACACAGCACCATTTCATCTTCTACAAAATGAAAGAGAATCCCACTTGCATAAAAGTAACGTATTAGGGTTTGTCTTGCATCAGTTTAATTAGAACAATTCAGTGTTAAGTATAATGTTCTATCTTAATATATATTCTATATCATGTTAAAAAGAAACTCCATAAATAATATTTTTTGAGATTAGTCAAGAGTCAGTGTGAGTCTCACTGAATTCATCCTTTACATGGTTTAAAATAGCAGTTTTTAGGGATACCTGGGTGGCTCAGTCGGTTAAGCGTCTGCCTTCGGCTCAGGTCATGATCCTGGGGTCCTGGGATCGAGTCCCGCATCAGGCTCCCTGCTCTGCGGGGAGCCTGCTTCTCCCTCTGCCTCTGCTTCTCTCTCTCTCTGTCTCTCATGAATAAATAAATAAAATCTTAAAAAAAAAAAAAAAATAGCAGTTTTTAGGTAATCTGGTTTTACTGTTTCCTATATCTAATGCAGAACTATAAGATATTGAGAGCTATTCCTGCAATTCCGTTTACTTAGGGGTCCTTTTTCCTTGTATTGGGGCCTCATGTGAAGGATCATATGGGAATCTGGTGGAATATCCAATATTAATGATACCAGACATGGGTGTTGAATTCATATTGCAACATCTAGAATGATGCTTTGGTGCCACTGAGAAAATGTGTTAGAATTTAAAAGGAAAGTTGGATTTTTATTTTTTTTTTATTTTTTTTTTTTTAAAGATTTTATTTATTTATTTGAGACAGAGAGAATGAGAGAGAGAGAGCACATGAGAGGGGGGAGGGTCAGAGGGAGAAGCAGGCTCCCTGCCGAGCAGGGAGCCCGATGCGGGACTCGATCCAGGGTCTCCAGGATCATGACCTGAGCCGAAGGCAGTCGCTTAACCAACTGAGCCACCCAGGCGCCCGGAAAGTTGGATTTTTAAAATCTTTTCCTTAAACAATTTTTTTTTTCCATTTCAAATCTAATTTCATACCAGTATTTTTTTTTTTTTCTATTCTTATGTTATGATTTATCTTCATCTGGTAGGTGTGCATATGGGTATAGCTGTAAGGCTAAACTATGGACCAAACAACAGAGAGTAGACTCTCTTCTATCTGTCCTTGAATTAACTGAGTCTTTTGATTTGCCTCTATATTAGGCCTTGGCATTGTGGCTTTATGTATAGAAGAAACCCTAAGGTATTTTTGATTGGTGTAAAGTAAAAACCTGAATTATTTGCTCTTCAGATAATGTGACTCATGATAGTTCCCTCCCTTACTCTGAATAAGAAATAATGATAATGGAACATATATAATAGCTTGTTTAACAGAATCATTGTTGTTTTTGTATTGGATAGATGAAATTAAATAACTTTTTTTTCTTTTTTAAGGTTGTAAGAGAACTAGTCAAATATACAAATCACTTTAGAATTTTGGCTCTTAGTGCCACACCAGGTAGTGATATAAAGGTAAGTAAAATGTCTTTCCATTTCTTAACATTTAAGAAAATAAGAGCTTTTGTATGGGCCCAGATCAGTTTGTCATTTTGGTATTTATTTATTTTATTTATTTTATTTTTTAAGATTTTATTTATTTGAGAGAGAGAATGAGATAGAGAGAGAGAGAGAGCATGAGGGGGGAGGGTCGGAGGGAGAAGCAGACTCCCTGCTGAGCAGGGAACCTGATGCGGACTCGATCCCGGGACTCCAGGATCATGACCTGAGCCGAAGGCAGTTGCTTAACCAACTGAGCCACTCAGGGGCCCCTGTCATTCTAGTATTTATTTTGACATCAAGACTACAACATTTCTTACACATGCCTATGTTTTCTTCTATGGTTGGAGATTTTCTACATTGGTAGTTTTTATTTTTTTAATTAAAAAAAATTTTTTTTCACTAGTAGTTTTTTTTTTAAGATTTTATTTATTTATTTGACAGAGAGAGACACAGCGAGACACAGCAAGAGAGGGAACACAAGCAGGGGGAGTGGGAAAGGGAGAAGCAGGCTTCCCGCAGAGCAGGGAGCCCGATGCGAGGCTCGATCCCAGGACACTGGGATCATGACCTGAGCCAAAGGCAGACGCTTAATGACGAAACCACCCAGGCGCCCTTCACTGTAGTTTTTAGATGTCAGTATGCATAAGTAGTTTGTTAAAAGTAGTAAATTTTTAAGTAGTATAAGTGTTATTTATTTATTTTTAAAGATTTTATTTAATTATTTATTAAAGAGAAGAGAGCAAGCAGGCGCGCACACACAAAGTGGGGGAGGGGCAGAGGGAGAGGGAGAAGCAGGCTCCCTGCTGAGCAAGGAGCCCAATGTGGGGCTAGATTCCGGGACCTTGAGATCATGACTTGAACTGAAGGCAGACACTTAATCGACTGAGCCACCCAGGTGCCCTAGTATAAGTGTTTTTTAAATTGTTTAAATTTTCAGGTTTTTTTTTTTCTAAGCTTTATTTTGAACTAAGACTTCCAGAAAATTTGCAAAAATTGCAATCTCTATCTCTCCTTTGCTCAGCTTCCCCTAGCGTTAACATATAACCATAGTAAAATTATCAAAACCAGGAAATTAACATTGGCATAGTACTAGTAACGAATCTGTAGACCTGAGTTGAATTTTGTCAGTTTTCCCACCCCTATCCTTTTCAGCTCCAGGGTCTGGTCCAGGATCTCACTTGCATTTAGTTGTCATGTTTTAGTCCTTCCTATCTGTGATAGTTTCTCAGTCTTTTCTTGTTTTCCATGACCTTGATGCTTTTAAGAGCAAATGCCAGTTATTTTGTAGAATATTCCTTAGTTTGGGTTTGTCTGATATTTTCTTTTTCTTTTTTTTAAGATTTTATTTATTTATTTGAGAGAGAGAATGAGATAGAGAGAGAAAGCATAAGAGTGGGGAGGGTCAGAGGGCGAAGCAGGCTCCCCGCTGAGCAGGGAGCCCGATGCGGGACTCAATCCCGGGACTCCAGGATCATGACCTGAGCCGAAGGCAGTGGCTTAACCATCTGAGCCACCCAGGCGCCCCTGTCTGATATTTTCTCATGATTGGAGTGAGGTTATGCATTTTTGGCAAGAATACTCCAGAAGTGATGCTGTATCTTTCTCAGTGCATGGTAGCAGAGACTACATGATGCGGATTTGTCTTACTGCCGTTGCTATTAATCTTGACTTCGTTAAGGTGATTTCTTCCCAGTTTCCGCATTTTAAAATTACTGTTTTCCCCTTTGTAATTAGTAAGTATATTGCAGGGGATCTACTCTGAGATTATGTAACTATTTTAGCATCCAATGATGGTTCTTGCTTACAACTGTTATTTCTGTGGTGTTTGCCTAATCATTGTTTCCTTCCTCTCATTTCTTTTACATTTGTTAAAGTGAATTCTTTTGTAATGAAGAGCTGTTTCTTCTCTCCCATTTATTAATTTAATTCTTTGTATCAATATGGACTAATGGATCTTTGTTTTTTTCTATGGGCTACAATCCAGTGCTATCATTATTAATTTTGTTGCTCAGATTGTTCCAGCTTTGGCCTTTGGGATCTTCTTTAAGATGGTGCATTTTTTTTCCTTTTGAATACTTTCTATTTTGCATCACAAGGTATTTATGCTCATTTAGTATTTTTCATGTCCAGCCATGGAATCAGCCATTCCTCCAGGGAGCTCTGGTTTCCTTTATTAAAAGATAGTAAAAATTCAGGTTTGAGCCCCATCTCATTACACTCTAATTTTAGTAGCTCTGAATCATCTTCTGTATTGCGTTTTGAAGACTTTCTATGGTAGGTTTCAATTCTGTCAAGTTGTAAGACTTTTTTCCTTCTGTCCATAGCCTTTATATTTTTCAGAAATTTCTATGCTGTCTCTGATCTTAGTTCAATCACTTTAAACATGCTTGATTGTTTTTAGTCACCTTTTAAGTCTTTGCTGAAATGTTGCCCCTTCAAGAAGTTTTACTCTAAACTATCAAAAGGTAGCACTCCCTGTCTTGTGATTTTCTTTTTTGTGTGTGATTTTCTTCTTAATATTAATCATAATCTGTCATTTTACTTATACATGTATTTGTTGTCTTTTTGCCCCATGAAAATAGTAGCTATATGAATATAGAGATTATGTCTATCTTGGTCAAAGCTCTATTACCAACTCAATACCTGGCATGTGGGAGTCATTCAAATATTTATTGAACGAATGATTAAAAATAGTAACATCTTACTCAGTTTTATAAAATGGGCATAATTCTACTCCAGATTATGTGGACCCTCAGTAGCTATAGTTAGGATTAGGATATATTAGGAAGCCTACCAGATGTTGGGAATACAAAGGTGATTAAGATGTGATTCCTTTTGTATTTTTTATTTGAAATTACATTTAGTTTGTTTGGGGCGCCTGGCTGGCTCAGTCAGTAGAGCATGTGACTCTTGATCTCAGAGTCATGAGTTCAGGGTCCACGTTGGGGGTAGAGATTGCTTTACATAAATAAATAGGAAATTATATTTAGTTTCTTTTCTTTTTTTTAAAGATTTTATTTATTTATTTGTCAGAGAGAGAAAGAGACAGAGAGCACAAGCAGGGGGAGCGGCAGGCAGGCAGAGGGAGAAGCAGGCTCCCTGCTGAGCAAGGAGCCTGATGCGGGACTGAATCCCAGGACCCTGGGAATCACGACCTGAGCTGAAGGCAGATGCTTAACTGACTGAGCCACCCAGGTGTCCCTGTTTAGTTTGTTTTTTGAAAGCTCATGAGACTTTTCTAGCTTTAAAAAAAAGCCCTTAATTTCTGGACACTTTCAGGACTCCCTCCCCCTTTGTTCATTTGTTCTTTCTTTTAACTCTTTTTTTTAAATTAAGATTTTATTTATTTATTTGAGATAGAGCATAAGCAGGGGGAGCGGCAGAGGGAGAAGGAGAAGCAGGCTCCCTGCTGAGCCAGGAGCCCAATGTGGGGCTCGATCCCAGAACCCTGGGATCATGACCTGAGCTGAAGGCAGATGCTTAACTGAGCCACCCAGGTGTCCCAAGGGAGAGAGTCTTAAGCAGACTCCGAGCACTAAGCATGAAGCCCAACACCAGGCTTGATATCATGACCCTGAGATCATGACCTGAGCTGAAATCAAAGGTTGGACACTTAACCAACTCAGCCACTCAGGCACCCCAGTGATTTCACAATTCTGTACATTACTCAGTGCTCATCACAACAAGTGTAGTCACCATTTGTCACTATACAACATTATTACAGCATTATTAACTACATTCCCTGTGCTGTACTTTTCATTTCTGTGACTTCTTTTATAACTGGAAGTTTGTACTTCTTAATTCCCTTCACTTATTTTGCCCATCTCCCCACCCAACTCCTCTCTGGCAACCACCAGTTTTCTGTATTTAAAGAGTCTGTTTTGTTTTTTAAATTTCACATATAAGTGAAATCATATGGCATTTGTTTTTCTCTGACTTATTTCATTTAGCATAATACCCTCTAGGTCCATCCATGTTGTCATGAATGACATTTCATTTTTTTATTGCTCAGTAATAGTCCATTAAATTCTTATTTATTTATTGACACTTGGGTGGCTTTCATATCTTGGCTATTGTAAATAATGCTGCAATAGGTCTTTCACCTCTTTGGTTACATTTATTTCTAGGTATTTTATTCTTTTGGGTGCAGTTGTAAATTGAGTTTTCTTCATTTCTCTCTTTTTAAGATCTTAAGATTTTATTTGTCAGAGAGAAAGAGTGTGCATGAGAAAGAGAGAGAAAGAAAGAGCACAAGCATGGGGAGTGACAGGCAGAGGGAGAAGCAGGCTCCCTGCTGTGCAAAGAGCCCAAAATGGGACTTGATCCCAGGAGCCTGGGATCATGAACTGAGCCGAAGGCAGACGCTTAACTGACTGAGCCACCCAGGCACCCCGTTCATTTCTCTTTCTCCTACTTTGTTATCAGTGTATAGAAATGCAACAGATTTCTGTATATTAATTTTGTATCATGCAACTTTATTGAATCGATTTATTCTAAGTGTTTTGGTGGAGTATTTAGGGTTCTTTCTTTGAACTCTTGATCAGTACAGGAGTTTGATGGTAGAGTACTTCTTTATACCAACAGGTTATATGTTTTTGCTCCAGTTACCCAATTTCATAATAAATTTTTTTTATAAGCTTTGGGTGAAGGAAATTTAGAAGTATGTCCACCAATATATTCATATCATCTATATTGATTTAAATGGAAAATATTCCACTAATTTATCAATAATTGATTTAGTATAGTATATGCCCTATACCCTCAATTTCTTAACAAGCCAATTTGTAAAGTATTCCTAAGACGCATTTGTGTCCTTTACTAGTAACAAGACTTCTGTTCTTCCCACAAAAAAAATCACTGGAAAAAAAGTGTTTGCCAGGGAACCGGGAAATTTGGGTTGTTGTTCTGGCTCTAAAATTGACTATTATATAATGTTTTGGGGATTTAGTTTGCTAACCCAAAACTTCTGTTTTGCCTGAGTCTTCATAAAATGTAGATGGAAGGAGTGAGTATGTCACTACCACTGAAAAGTGCAAAATATGTTTGAGAAACTTGTTGGACGTTTACTAATACTCTTATTTCTTGGATGCTTGGCTGGAAGTGCTGCATGAAAGAAAAATGTTTCAAAGCCTTATCTTCCTCTTATACTACTTCTGATGTAACTTATAGTTTTTAAAAAAAAGAAGTTTAATGATATGAATTCTAAATTTTACCACTATATTATTTTTGTTGGTAACCTAAGCTTAAAAATTTAACATGTAATGTAGTTATAATCATACTTGATTTTCCATAGGCTGTTCAACAGGTTATTACTAACCTACGAATTGGGCAGATAGAACTTCGTTCTGAAGATTCTCCGGATATTCTGCCATACTCTCATGAAAGGCGAGTTGAAAAGCTAGTTGTTCCCCTAGGTGAAGAACTTGCAGCCATCCAAAAGGCATATATCCAGGTAAGCCATTTTTATTACTGTTCAGAGTTTTGATAAGTGAACTGATAATGTCTTTATTTTATTTTGTAGAATCTGGCTGTGAGAATATATAGTTAGATCATTTTATATAATTAGTATGTTGAAACAGTTCTTTGAAATTAAAATTTTTGGAATGAGTACCATGTTTTATTTGTTAGTTACTGTTAAAGAGGCAATACAAAATGATGGACCATTTCTAAAGCCAGTAACAGCCTTATTTTTAAAGAACACCTATTAATTGCAGTATAAAACACACATATAAATTGCAAAGTGTACAAGACCTAAGTGTATATAGCTTAGTGAATTTTCACATAGGGAACACACTTATAAGACATGTCCAGATTTAACCAGAAGTTTCTTTGTAAGAAAATATATTTTCAGTATTTTCCTCCTGGATCCCTTATACAGCAGTGATTCTCAACTGGAGGCAGTTTTGCCCACCTGGTGACATTTGGCAATGTCTTGACACATTTTTGGTTGTCATAACTGGAGGGGGTAGAGAGTAGAGTTGCTGCTAGAATCTAATGTGTAGAGGCTAAGAATGCTGCTTAACATTCTGTAATGAACAAGAATAGTCTCCCAACATCAAAGGATTATCTGGGCCAAATGTCAGTATTGTAGCTATTGAGAAATTGCTTAGCCAGTTATCAATTTTAATGGGAAAAATTTGAGGTAACACACTTTTTCTATAGTTCATAATTAGTGTCATGCTAGGAGAACATCTTGTTCTCCTTTCTTCATTGTTGCAGATTAAAGATGCCTGCAAATTCTTTGACACTCCTCCGATGGAGAGATAAGATGCACTTCCTTTTCCCTCTAATCTAGACTGGCTCTGTGACTGACTTTGACCAACAGAATGTGATAAACCTCGAGTAAGCCATGATGAACCTCAGCTAAGCTGTGTTCAGCAGAAAGGAGGAACTGGTAGATAGCTAGAATTGAGGGTGTAGACATATGGCTCCAGTTGAGGTATTACACTTAACATTCAGCCATTCAAGGCTCCAGACATCAAAGAACAGAGAATAGCTGTCCCTGCAGTGTCCTGACAGAATTCTTTTTTATTTTTAACATTTTATTTTGCAGTAGTTTTAGACTTTCAGGAAATATGCACAAATAGTATAGAGAGGTCCAGTGGGGAGATACTTTGAGACTACTCAAATGTCCTGTTTCTCAGCATATTTTGCTCTCTAATTTTAGCATGCAGTGATTGTTCTTGCCTGCTACAGTTACTTCTGTTAAGTTTACCTAATCATGGTTTCTCCTTTCTCTCAATTCTTTTATGTTTGTCAATTAGAATGAAGACCTGTTTCTTCCTTTGATTTATTTATTAATTCAATTCTTTGTATCAGTATAGACTAATAGATATTTTTTTTCCTATCTGCTACAATCTAGTACTGATATTAGTATGAATTTTGTTGCTCAGATTGCTCCAACTTTGGCCATTTAGAGTTCCTTGTGTCCTTTAGACATGTACTGTTTTTGGTTTTTTTTTTTTTTTTTTAACACTTCTTAACTTTCTGGCCTCACAAGATATTTTGTGCTCATTTAGTATTTCTCGTGTCCCAGCCATGGAATCAACCATTTCTCCAAGGAATCCTTGTTACTTTTATGGAAGAATGGTATTTTGAAACAAAATCTGTGTATTAGGCGTGCACATTGTTAATGTGGTATCTTGGCCTGAGCTCTCAGTGACCTGCTTGAATTCTTACCAGAAGAATTAGAATTATGAGCAAGTAAAATGGTTGTTGTTTGATTTATGATGTTTTCAAGTACTTTGTTATATAAGAATAGATAACCAAAATATTTATCTATCATTTAACCTTTAATAAGTCTTTCTTAAAGAAAAGTTCTATAGGAATATGCTTTGTTTTCAAATTATTTGTAACAAAATTCTAAGCATTGTTAATTTAAGATATGGCAAATTATTTCCGGTAATCATTTCCTTTTTGATTAAAAAAATTGTTTTATTTGAATATAGATGGCAGCTTTGCGCAGTGGCAGTATCGTAGCCAATGAGGTTTATCCGAGGCGCGATTATTGCTAATTGAATATAGTTGGCACACAATGTTAACAGTAGTTTCGGGGTACAGCATAGTGATTTGACAAGTTTATATGTTATGCTATCTCACCGCAAGTGTAGCTACCGTCTGTCACCATACAACATTACCATTTCATTGATTATACTCCTTATGCTGTGCCTTTTATTCCCATGACTTACTCATTCCCTAACTAGAAGCCTCTATCTCCCACTCCCCTTCACCTATTTTGCCCATTTTCTCAACCTCCTCCCCTCTGGCAACCATTACTTTGACTCTGTATTTATAAGACTGATTCTGTTTTTTGTTTGCTTGTTTATTTATTTGGTTTTTTTTTTAGATTCCACATATGAGTAAAATCCTATGGTATTTGTCTTTCTCTGTCTCACTTATTTCACTTATCTTAATACCCTCTAGGTCTATCCATGTTGTCGCAAATGGCATGATTTCGTCCCTTTTTGGACTATGTAATATTCCATTGTGTATATGTATCTCTATACACCTACCACATTTTCCTTATCCATTTGTCTACTGATGGATACTTGGGTTGCTTCCATATCTTGGCTCTTGTAAATAATGCTGCAATAAACATAAGGGTGCATGTATCTTTTAAAATTAGTGTTTTCATTTCCTTTGGGTAAATACACAGTAGTGGAATTATTGGGTCATATGGTAGTTCTACTCTTAATTTTTTGAGGAGCCTCCATACTGTTTTCCACAGTGGCTGTACCAATTTACATTCCCCTGTATAAGGGTTCTTTTTCTCCACATTCTCACCAACACTTGTTATTTCTCATCTTTTTGATTTTAGCCATTCTGACAGGTGTGAGGTGATATCTCATTGTGGTTTTGATTTGCATTTCCCTGATGACGAGTGATGCTGAGCATCTTTTCTTGTCTGTTGGCCATCTGTATATTGTCTTTGGAAAAATGTCTACTCGGGTCCTCTGCTCATTATTTATTTATTTATTTTATTTTTTAAAAGATTTTATTTATTTACTAGAGAGCGTGCTCACAAGTGAGGGGAGGGACAGATGGAGAGGGAGAAGCTGACTCCCCGCTGAGCAGGGAACCTGACATGGGACTCCATCCCAGGACCCTGGGATCATGACCCGAGCCAAAGGCAGCTGCTTAACCACCTGAGCCACCCAGGCACCCCTCTGCTCATTTTTTAAATCAGATCTTTTTTTGGTGTTGAATTGTATAAGTTCTTTATATATTTTGGATATTAACCCCTTATCGGATATATCATTTGCGGGATATATCATTTGCAAATATCTTCTCTAATTCAGTAGGTTGGCTTTTCATTTTGTCAATTGTTTCCTTTGTAATGCAGAGCTTTTTATTTTTTAATTTATTTTATTTATTTAATTAATTTTTTAAGTAAACTCTTCGCCCAACTTGTAGCTTGAACTCATGACCCCAAGATCAAGAGTCACATGCTCGGGGCACCTGGGTGGCTCAGTTGGTTAAGCGACTGCCTTTGGCTCAGGTCATGATCCTGGAGTCCCAGGATCGAGTGCCGCATCTGGCTCCCTGCTCGGCAGGGAGTCTGCTTCTCCCTCTGACCCTCCTCCCTCTCATGCTCTCTGTCTCTCATTCTCTCTCTCTCAAATAAATAAATAAAAAATCTTTAAAAAAAAAAAAAAAAGAGTCACATGCTCTATGGACTGAGCCAGCCAGGCATCTCCAGGCTTTTTATTTTGATATGATAATCATCTCCTTAATACTAATACATTTTGTCATGATTAAAATCATTCCATTTATAAGGATGTAAAAATTATAATTTGTATAAACCCATATAATAGGCATTTCATTTTGTGGATGCTTTTGGAGTACTTCTATAGGTAATATGATCAGGAAAGCTGGAAGGGAAGAAAAATAAAACTCTACTAAAATAACCCTATTTTAAGAAATAGAATTAGGCAAAAATTTAAACAGTTAATTACATATTGCTGTACTAGGTCTTCATCTCTAGGTCTCTGTTTTCCTTCACTGTGCCATCAAGCTCATCCCGCATCAGGACCTTTTGTCTGCTATTTCCTCTGCCTGATATACTCTGTCCTCAGAACTTGTCATCATTCAGATGTCAACTCAAATATTACCTCTCTAGAGAGACCATCTTTGTTTACCTTACTTAATAGTGACCCCACTTCCCTCCAAAACTCCATAGCATTACTGTTACTGTGTTTTAGGTTCTTACATTCATTTATTGAAATAGAAACTCTCTTTGTTCACGCCTTATTCTTTGCTTCCCTTCATTGGATGTAAACTTTATGAAAGTAGCAACTTCATTTGTCTCAGCTACAAGTTCCCAGCCTTTGGAACAATGCTTGACATATACTAGATGCTTAATAAATATTTCTTGAAAGAATGAATCAACAAATCAAACTGAATGTACTCAAGACATTTTGATTTAGTCAGCAAGACTACAAATATTTACCTATATGCCAGACTTTGTTCTTCATATTGAAGATGCAACAGTGAGAAATCAAAGGCTCTTCATTCCTTGTGCTTAGATTATAGTGTGTGTAGGTTGGGGGGGGAGGGGAATTAAGAAATACACAGATAAACACATATGTTCTTAAATTATAGTTGGATCCAATACTTGCTTGTCCTGACTCTCATATGGATATTACCTGGGGATAAATGTTAAGTACTTTTAAGTTTTGTTGTTATTGTGTGTGTTTACTTAAAAAATTATTTTAAGACAAACTTTAATATATAATTTCCGTTTTAATATGTGAGAAAATGATTGAAAAAGGACTTTAAGCTTAAACTAAATTTCACTGAAATTTGCAGGTTTTGGAGGTATTTGCCAGTTCTTTGATTCAGAGGAATGTTTTGATGAGAAGGGATATCCCCAATCTAACAAAATACCAGATAATTTTGGCAAGAGATCAATTTAGGAAAAACCCATCTCCAAATATTGTGGTAGGTATTTTTAAATTAATTTTGGAGGGAGGTTAAATTTTTATTTAGACCCAAGATAAATATAAATAATGATTGATTTTTGGTATATATTAGCTTATCAAGAATTTAGATATGTAATAAAAAAAAGTAAAAAAATAAAAATAAATTTTAAATTAAAAAAGAATTTAGATATGATTTATATAGTTTATAAAAAGCATGACAAAAGTCTAGCAAAAATATACTTTAATGCTTTGAATTAAGATAATTTTATCTTTTAACTTTTAATAAAGACTTGGTATTTTAGTTCATTCCTATCAAAGTGCCATGAAGAGGTAGAATAGAACTAACTTTTAGACCTAGAGCGTTTAGTCTTAACTCTTGATACCAGAGGTTGGAGGAAGCATCATAGTAAGCTGCTTATTTCTAATCTTCCTAGGAAAAAAAATAGGTGGATAGGAACATACCCATCAAGCTAGGTCCAAAGTCAGAAGAGATGCTCACAAGCAAAAAAGCACTGAGTCATTCTTTGAACTGAGAGGGAATGCATTTGCAAAAGAACAGAGGCAACTGAATGAAGGTATGAAGGAGTCAGTGAACAAGCCAACATGGCTGAGATAAAAGATTAAGGAAGTCAGATATGATAGTTAATGTAGGTTATGAACACATAAGAATAGCTTTAAATGTTACACCAAGAAATGTAGACTTTATCTTGTAGTATCTAGGGAACCACTAAGGGAGCCTTTTCTGTAGAATTACAGTATAAAATTTAGTATATTATACTAAACTTTAATAGAATGTTTTAATTTCTCGTAAGCATTAAAGGTTCATTGAAATTTTAGGTAGTAAATCTAAACCTCTTGAACCTGATCTTACTGATGAGAGTTTTTTTATGTAATTGGTGTGCCATTTTAGGGCATTTATTACTACCCTGCAAACATTTAAAATGAGTATTACTGATTTTGAATGCTACTAAAGATGTAAGGTAGAGAATAATAGTCTTTATCTTGAATAAAGGAAAATAATTAAAACTTATTCTCAGTGGTCTCTTTTAAAAATTATCCTATCATATAGTTATACCTGCTGTATGCTCTCATAAAAGGAATATGTGTTTCACTTTTCCTTGAGAGTAGTGGTTAAAAGCACAAGGACCCTGAGCCAAATTTCATGGGTTCAAATACTGGGTCTACAGCTCCCTCATGTATAAAATGGGCATAACCACAGAACCTACCTCCCAGGTGTTGGGATTAAACGAGTTTGTGTAAGTAATGTGCTTCGAACAGCGTCTGGTCCTAGGACAGTGTCAGATGTTATTATGGCATGTATAGTTGGTGTTAAATGTTAGTGTTAAACTGTCTGATTAAATTTTGTTCTGGTGCCAGTAACGTTTATGAGGATAGGCCATTATGTGACTTATTTTCCGTTGTATCCCAAATACCTGTCTCTGTGCTTGATATGTAGTAGGTACTTGTTAAATAGTTTTGAAAGAACAAATGAATATATATACTGCTAATAATTTACCTAGAAAGAGAAACAGTATATGATAAATATTTCTCTCCATCACTTATTCTCTTTAAAATGTAAGTTTTGTATTGAATTAAAGAAAAAAATAAAATTAAAAAGGGACAGATTTTATATGGAAAATACACTGGCACTATGTCCTATGACATTGAATAGGTGGACCTTCAATAGAGTGGTAAGTTTCACACAGAACATGTATCTTTATTTCTTCCTCTGGTTAAATTCAATATGTGCTTGTTTTTCTAGGGAATACAACAAGGCATAATTGAGGGAGAGTTTGCTATTTGTATTAGTTTATATCATGGTTATGAATTATTGCAGCAAATGGGAATGAGATCATTATATTTCTTCCTTTGTGGAATTATGGATGGAACTAAAGGTAAATTATATGAAATTATTTAAAGGAATAATGACATGTTATTATTTTGGTTAAACATGTATTGAACAGTTTGGGTTACTTAAAAATGGTTTCTTTTAACAAGCAATAAAATAGGGGTGCCCAGTTGACTCAGTCAGTAGAGGGTGTAGCTCTTGATCTTGGGTTCATGAGGTTGAGCCCTCCTTTGGGCCTAGAGATTAGTTAAAAAAACAAAAACAGAACAACAACAAAAACAACAAGAGCAGTTAAATAGTTATGTAACAAATGATTATGCTTTTTTGTTTTTGATAAATTGGTGATAAAAAGCAAGCCATTCATTAATACAAATGTGAATGTGGAACTGGAAATAGTTGCTGGCTTTCATGTTTAAATTAGAAAAATTTGTATTCATTGCTAAAGTTTAATTTCTTTTTAATAAATAATAGGTTTGATTAATTTTGCTATTACATTGCTAATTTGGAAAATCTTTTCCTAATATCTGAAGGAATGACTCGAGCAAAAAATGAACTTAGCCGAAATGAGGACTTCATGAAACTTTATAATCATCTAGAGTACATGTTTGCACATACACGTGGTACTTCAGCAAATGGCTTTTCTACTACCCAAAAAGGTCTGGTTTTTCTTTTAAAATTTTATATTTCTCTTTATCAGGTAGATTTTGAAATTTTGCTCCACTAATCCACGTGTCTATCTATAATTACTTATTTCTATAGCAACAGGTCTGTTAAATGCTTAAAGATTTTATTCTTTAAGTTAGGATAAATATATATTCCAAGTTTATAAACTTTAAGTATATAATAGATGTTAGTAGTAGTTGTTACTGTTAGTGAAAATTCTCAGAACTACCAAAAACTGATTTATAGCTTAACTAAATCATATTTTTCACTTCTACTTTGCTGCTGATTTCATTTGGATTCTCTTTTAGAATGAAATTATAAAAAAAAATTCAAGGGTGCCTGGGTGGCTTAGTCTTTTGAGCGTCTGACTCTTAATTTCGGCTCAAGTCATGATCTCAGTGTTGTGGGATTGAGCCCCACATTGGGCTTCACACTCAATGGGGAATCTGCTGAAGATTCTCTCTCTCCCTCTCCCCCTCCACCCCTAAAATAAATAAATAAATCTTTAAAGAAAAATTCAAGGTTCATTTTATAGTAGGGCTTATGTGCTACACAGATGCTACTTACTATTTAAATAAATAGAAAAAAAGTTAACAAATCTATTTTGAAGATTTTATTTCTTTGAGAGAGAGAGAGTGTGAGCATGAGTTGGGGGAGAGGCAAAGGGAGAAGCAGACTCCCTGCTGAGCAGAGAGCCAGATGAAGGGCTTGATCTCAGGACCCTGAGATCATGACCTGAGCTGAAGGAAGATGCTTAACTGACTGAGCCACCCAGGTGCCCCAACAAATCTATTTTGAAAAGGATAATTAAAATACATTAATGTAATTGAATGGAAAATATATAACAATTTTTTGGTGTTTTTGTTTTTGTTGCAGGAGTTAAAGATAAAAAATTTTTCTATAGTCATCCAAAGTTAAAGAAATTAGAAGAAGTTGTAGTTGAACACTTCAAGTCATGGAATAGTAAGTCATGTTTGTAGCTTCAAGGCGAAACAAAGCTACTGAAAGAGCTAAAACTCTGACTCATTAGTTTGTGCTCACACTTTATGGAGAAGATGGGCTTTTAATTACTCTGGATAATAAACCTAAAAAAAAAAAAGCTTTAAGAAATTTTGGGAGAGTGGGATGAGGGACATGGTGGGAATGCTAAGAATAAGGTATTCTATGAAAAAGAAAAATAAGTCTGGGGCAGTAGAAGGCAAGCAGACAGTAAAGCAATATACAGTATAATGGTGGGGAAAAGTAAAGCAGGTAAGGAGATAGTCATGGAGGAGTGCTGTTTTATATAGGGTGTTAGAAAAAGCCTGTCTCTAGGGTGATGTTTGAGCTGTTACCTGATGGAAGTGAGGGAGCAAGCCTTGTAGATTTTTGGGGGATGATCATACCAGGCAGAAAGAATAGTAGATTCAAAGTCCCTAAGGCAATGGGGTGTTTGATATGATTAAGAATCAGTAAACAAACCAATGCCGCTGGAGTAGTGTAATGAGGGTAAGAGTGGTTTAGGCGAAGATTGAAGAGGTGGCCAGGGACCAGATCATATATGGCTTGTAGGCCAAGTCAAGACTTCGGTTTTTATTCTATAAATGTTTATGCTTTGTGAAACCATTATAGGGACATTTAGAGCAGTAGAGTGATGTGATCTGACTTACATTTTTAAAAGATCACTCTGGTAGCTTTTGTCGAGTATAAACATTAGCCATTTAGGAGACTATTGTCATAGTTTAAGAAGATTACAGATGATGGTGGCTTGTACCAAGAAAAGTAGTAGTGGAGGTGCTAAGTGATTATAGATTCTAGATATATTTTGAATTTGGAGCCAACAGTATTTGCTGATAGATTAGACATAGGATATGAGGGAAAAAAGGAATCCTGAGTGTGTGTGTGTGTATGTTTTGAATAATTATATAAGCAAAGAAAAAATTAAGAACAGCATACAGAAGAAAGAGCAAACACATTTAGATGCTTTTGAGATACCTAGTGGAACTGTGTAAGCATCAAATAAGTGAATCTGGATCTCAGAAGAATGGTCTGGGCTTTTTTTTTTTTTAAGTCAGGGAGAGAGAGTGAGCACAAGCATGGGGAGTGGCAGGCAGAGGGAGAAGCAGGCTTCTCTCTGAGCAAGGAGCCCAATGTGGGACTTGATCCCAGGACCTTAGGATCACGACCTGAGCAAAAGGCAGCCGCTTAACCGGCTGAGCCACCCAGGTGTCCCCGGGCTATTTTTAATCTCTTAACATATATATGAATAAATTTTGGAATTACAGCATAAAGGGTCATATTTAAAGTTTCAGGAATGGTTATGATCCCATTACCAGGAATACAATTTAGAGACGAGAGGACCCAGAATGTAGCCCTGAAGAATACTAACATTTAAAGTTTAGAGGAGGGGTGCCTGGTTTTCTCAGTTGGTCAGCATGCGACCCTTGATCTCGGGGCTGTGAGTTTGAGCCCCACATTGGGTGTAGGGGTTACTTAAAAATAAAAAAAATTTTAAAAAAAGATAGGAAAAAAGCCACAAAAGAGGTTGAGAAAGAGACTGGACAAGTGAACGGCAGAGAAGTTGAGGGAAGAGACTATTTCAGTAGGAAGGTGTGGACTGTGTTAGATGCTGCTGAGAGGTGTGGTAAAATGAACTAAAAAGTGAGCATTGATTTGGCAATATGGAATTTATTGAGACTTTGGTAGGGGACCTTCAGTAGACTGAAGGTAGAAAGGCAGGCTGTAGCCGGTTGAAGGTGATAGGCTTTGCATTGAAAGTAGCAGTTGGTCAGGAGTTGGTCAGATGTAGAGGCTTGATAATTCAAAGGAGGTTTATCTAGAATAATTTTCTTTGCAACAGCTTTTGCTTTTTCCTTAGGTATTGTGAATTAACTTTACATGTGTTAAGTCATTTAATTTGTAGGGTTGTTATGAAGACTAAATGAGTTAATATGTAAAATGCTTGGGGTGCCTGGGTGGCTCAGTCGGTTAAGCGTCTGCCTTCGGCTCAGGTCATGATCCCAGGGTTCTAGGATCGAGCCCCACATAGGGCTCCGTGCTCAGCAGTGAGTCTGTTTCTCCCTCTCCCTCTCTGCCTGCTTGTTCTCTCTCTCTCTCTCTCAAATAAATAAATAAAATCTTAAAAAAAAAATCAACTTAAAAAAATAAAATGCTTAGTGCAGGGGCGCCTAAGTCACTCAGTCATTAAGCGTCTGCCTTCGGCTCAGGTCATGATGCCAGGGTCCTGGGATCGAGCCCTGCATCGGGCTCCCTGCTCAGCGGGAAGCCTGCTTCTCCCTCTTCCACTCCCCCTGCTTGTGTTCCCTCTCTCGCTATATCTCTCTCTGTCAAATAAATAAATAAGATATTAAAAATAAATAAATAAAATGCTTAGTGCAGTCCCTGGCATGCACATAGAGATTAATATAATAGAAATCACAGGAAAGCTTAAAAAGAAAAGAAAACATACAAAAAACCCATACAACCTTCAATTATTAACCAATTGGTGTGTGCAATTATTAACCAATTGCTATGTGCAAGTCTGTATACTTTATATTCCATTCATTTTAGATATGAAGAAATTAAAGCTTAAAGGGATTAACTAACATGGTTACACATCACCCAGAGAGTTAAGTGGCCCACCCTCAAAGATCATGTTCTTGTGTATTCTGCCTCCCAAGCACAGAGACCTTGAGATTAGCTTTGTGATTGACTATATAGGATGTATTCTATAGTTATCCTTGGAGAACTTGAAAGTATCATAGATTTGGGGACAGAATCCCATGGCCTGGATTGAGAGAGTGCTTTTTTTTTTTTTTAAGATTTTATTTATTTGTTTAACAGACACAGCGAGAGAGGGAACATAAGCAGCGGGAATGGGAGAGGGAGAAGCAGGCTTCCCACGGAGCAGGGAGCCCAATGCAGGGCTCGATCCCAGGACCCTGAGATCATGACTTGAGCTGAAGGCAGACGCTTAACGACTGAGCCACCCAGGCACCCCGAGAGAGTGCTTTTAGTGGACAAAAAGAAAAGGAAATATTTATGAATTCAGTGGGAGCGCTACAGTTCTGTGATTCTGACTTAGAAGGTAAAGGGGAATAACTGGCATCAGGAATGAATGGAAGGACTGGTTAAAAGTGTTTCAGGTAATTTTTTGCTTGATTTGTTTAGGATTTTATTATGACAGCCAATGAGAGGTAGGGAGCCAAGAATAGTAAAATTACTAGAGAAGGTAGGAGGAAAACCAGCAAAGGTTTAAGATGTCTTAAATTACTTTTTTGAAAGAAATTCATTAGTATATAGTTTCAGGGTTGTCTTGAAATAGTTCTTGGGTATATGCTTTAAAAAAAAGTTCTAATTAAAGTATTTTTTTATTATATAGCGCAAAACACTTCTGAAAAGAAATGTGATGAGACCAGAGTTATGATCTTCTCTTCATTTCGAGACAGTGTTCAAGAAATTGCAGAAATGCTTTTACAGCATCAGCCACTTATTAGAGTGATGACTTTTGTTGGCCATGCCTCAGGGAAAAGCATGAAGGGATTTACCCAGAAGGAGCAATTGGAGGTAATTACTTTTGGAGATGATGAACACTAAAATAAAATTGATTAGCTTTGTACTTATGCCTCTTTTGTTTGAACTCATTGGTAAATCAGCTACTTCTTAAAAATAATTTAATAGTAGACATGTAAATAAACATAGCATATTTTTGAAAGATCAAAAAAGTGTTTTTTGTGGTTTTGAGACTTTTTTTTAAATAAGGTAATGTATAGTGGTTAAGCAGAAGGGCTCTGAAATCATACTACATAGGTTGGAATCCTGGCCCTACCACTTAACAAGTTTCTTTACTTCTTGTGCCTCAGTTTTCCTTATCTGTAGACATAGTTCTTGGAGTTGTGAGCATTGAATGAAATCATACTATAGAGCCTTCAGTAAATGTTTACTTTTATTTGTTTTAAGTTTTGTTAGTTATATATTCTAAAGAAATAATGAGCTTATTTTTTCTGTTATTTAAAAATCTTAATTTAGGGCGCCTGGGTGGCTCAGTTGGTTAAGCGACTGCCTTTGGCTCAGGTCATGATCCCGGAGTCCTAGGATCGAGTCCCGCATCGGGCTCCCTTCTCGGCAGGGCGTCTGCTTCTCCCTCTCAACCTACCCCCTCTTGTGTTCTCTCTCTCTCTCTGTCTCAAAAAAAAAAAAAATCTTTAAAAATCTTAATTTAAAAATAAGTTTGCCTGAGTGGCTCAGTTGGTTAAGCGTCCAACTCTTTTTTTTTTTTTTTTTTTTTTTAACGATTTTATTTATTTATTTGAGAGAGAGAATGAGAGACAGAGAGCATGAGAGGGAGGAGGGTCAGAGGGAGAAGCAGACTCCCCGCTGAGCAGGGAGCCCGAT
>NW_022589710.1:20020605-20043569 GCF_004348235.1 Phoca vitulina
TTTTTTTTGACAGAGAGAGACAGCTAAAGCAGGAACACAAGCAGGGGGAGGGGACAGGGAGAAGCAGGCCTCCTGCTGAGCAGGGAGCCCGATGCGGGGCTCGATCCCAGGACCCTGGGATCATGACCTGAGCCGAAGGCAGACGCTTAACGACTGAGCCACCCAGGCGCCCCTAAGCGTCCCAACTCTTGATCTCAGTTCAGGTCTTGATCTCAGAGTCATGAGTTCAGGCTCTGCATTGGGCTGCATGCTGGGTGTGGAGCCTACAAGAAAAAAAAGGAAAAAAAAAAAAAAACATGTAAAAATATGGCCAGGGGTGCCTGGGTGGCTCAGTCAGTTACGGTTCTGACTCTTGATTTTGGTTCAGGTAATGGTCTCAGGGTCATGAGATTGAGCCCCGTATCAGGCTCTGTGCTGGGCATGGAGTCTCTCTCTCTCCCTTTACCACCATGCCCACCCCCTTCCCCAACCCTGTGCACTCTCTCTCTTAACAACAACAAAAAAACAAGGTCAGAGGAAACCATTTATCCATTTATGCTCTGAATAAGAGTCATCAGTTTTCTAAGTGCTGTATATGTTTTTTTTGGAATTTTTAGACTATTGATTTTTTTTCATAACTGTATACAAGTTTTTGCAGATTAGCTGTAGGTCTACATTTGAATAGTCACTGACAATTAGGTGTGTCTTTTTTTTTTAAATTAGGTGTGTCTTTAATATCTAATTATTTTTGACAGAGCTTGATTTTGTAAACATTAGTTAGAGGAATCCTGTTCTTTAAATGTCTTCTATACCAGTCCTCATTGCACTCAGAAGAGTCTGTTTAAGCTGACTGTATCTGGTGAGGACAGTCTAAGAGGTTTTCCTGAGTCTGAAAGAGAATATCTGTACCCATCTCGAATCTGATTATATGTATTTTAAAAGGTTCAGATATCTAGCAGGTTATTATTACTACTCTTAACATTTATATATGAATGAAAAATGAAGTGGATTTTTGTCGAGGGTGTTAAGCATTTTTTAAAAATTTTATTATGTTATGTTAATCACCATACATTACATCATTAGTTTTTGATGTAGTGTTCCATGATTCATTGTTTGCATATAACACCCAGTGCTCCATGCAGTACGTGCCCTCTTTAATACCCATCACCAGGCTAACCCATCCCCCCACCCCCCCTACCCTCTAGAACTCCCAGTTTGCATCTCAGAGTCCAGTCTCTTATAGTTCGTCTCCCCCTCCGATTTCCCCCCTTCATTTTTCCCTTCCTGCTATCTTTTTTTTTTTTTTTAACATATAATGTATTATTTGTTTCAGAGGTACAGGTCTGTGATTCAACAGTCTTACACAATTCACAGCGCTCACCATAGCACATACCCTCCCCAATGTCTATCACCCAGCCACCCCATCCCTCCCACCCCACCACTCCAGCAACCCTCAGTTTTTTTCCTGAGATTAAGAATTCCTTATATCAGTGAGGTCATATGATACATGTCTTTCTCTGATTGACTTATTTCGCTCAGCATAATACCCTCCAGTTCTATCCACGTCATTGCAAATGACAAGACTTCATTCCTTTTGATGGCTGCATAATATTCCATTGTATATATATACCACATCTTCTTTATCCATTCATCTGTTGATGGACATCTTGGCTCTTTCCACAGTTTGGCTATTGTGGACATTGCTGCTATAAACATCAGGGTGCACGTACCCCTTCAGATCCCTCCATTTGTATCTTTGGGGTAAATACCCAGTAGTGCAATTGCTGGGTCATAGGGTAGCTCTATTTTCAACTTTTTGAGGAACCTCCATGCTGTTTTCCAGAGTGGCTGCACCAGCTTATATTCCCACCAACAGCATAGGAGGGTTCCCCTTTCTCCGCATCCCTGCCGTCATCTGTCATTTCCTGACTTGTTAATTTTAGCCATTCTGACGGGTGGGAGGTGGTATCTCATTGAGGTTTTGATTTGGATTTCCCTGATGCCGAGTGATGTTGAGCACTTTTTCATGTGTCTGTTGGCCATTTGATTGTCTTCTTTGGAAAAATGTCTGTTCATGTCTTCTGTCCATTTCTTGATTGGATCATTTGTTCTTTGGGTGTTGAGTTTGATAAGTTCTTTATGGATTTTGGATACTAGCCTTTTATCTGATATGTCATTTGCAAATATCTTCTCCCATTCTGTCGGTTGTCTTTTGGTTTTGTTGACTGTTTTTTTGCTGTGCAGAAGCTTTTTATCTTGATGAAGTCCCAATAGTTCATTTTTGCCCTTGCTTCCCTTGCCTTTGGCGATGTTTCTAGGAAGAAGTTGCTGCGGCTGAGGTCGAAGAGGTTGCTGCCTGTGTTCTCCTTTAGGATTTTGATGGACTGCTGTCTCACATTTAGGTCTTTCAACCATTTTGAGTCTATTTTTGTGTGTGGAGTAAGGAAATGGTCCAGTTTCATTCTTCTGCATGTGGCTGTCCAATTTTCCCAATACCATTTGTTGAAGAGACTGAAGGACATTCTTTCCTGCTTTGTCGAAGATTAGTTGATCATAGAGTTGAGGGTCCATTTCTGGGCTCTCTATTCTGTTCCATTGATCTATGTGTCTGTTTTTGTGCCAGTACCATACTGTCTTGATGATGACAGCTTTGTAATAGAGCTTGAAGTCCGGAATTGTGAGGCCACCAGCTTTGCTTTTCTTTTTCAACATTCCTCTAGCTATTCGGGGTCTTTTCTGGTTCCATACAAATTTTAGGATTATTTGTTCCATTTTTTTGAAAAAAGTTGATGGTCTTTTGATAGAGATTGCATTGAATGTGTAGATTGCTCTAGGTAGCATTGCCATCTTCACAATATTTGTTCTTCCCATCCATGAGCATGGAACGTTTCTTCCATTTCTTTGTGTCTTCCTCAATTTCTTTCATGAGTATTCTATAGTTTTCTGAGTACAGATTCTTTGCCTCTTTGGTTAGATTTATTCCTAGGTATCTTATGGTTTTGGGTACAATTGTAAATGGGATCGACTCCTTAATTTCTCTTTCTTCTCTGTCTTGTTGTTGGTGTATAGGAATGCCACTGATTTCTCTGCATTGATTTTATATCCTGCCACTTTACTGAATTCCTGTATGAGTTCTAGCAGTTTTGGGGTGGAGTCTTTTGGGTTTTCCACATAAAGTATCATATCATCTGCAGACAGTGAAAGTTTGACTTCTTTGCTGATTAGGATGCCTTTTATTTCTTTTTGTTGTCTGATTGCTGAGGCTAGGACTTCTAATACTATGTTGAAGAGCAGTGGTGATAGTGGACATCCCTGCCGTGTTCCTGACCATAGGGGGAAAGCTCTCAGTTTTTCCCCATTGAGAATGATATTTGCTATGGGTTTTTCATAGATGGCTTTTATGATATTGAGGTATGTACCCTCTATCCCTATACTCTGAAGAGTTTTGATCAAGAAAGGATGCTGTACTTTGTCAAATGCTTTTTCTGCATCTGTTGAGAGGATCGTATGGTTCTTGTTCTTTCTTTTATTAATATATTGTATAACATTGATTGATTTGTGGATGTTGAACCAACCTTGCAGCCCAGGAATAAATCCCACTTGGTCGTGGTGAATAATCCTCTTAATGTACTGTTGGGTCCTATTGGCTAGTATTTTGGTGAGAATTTTTGCATCCATGTTCATCAGGGATATTGGTCCGTATCAGGGAATATCAGGGATATTCTCCTTTTTGATGGGGTCTTTGTCTGGTTTGGGGATCAAGGTAATGGTGGCCTCATAAAATGAGTTTGGAAGTTTTCCTTCCATTTCTGTGTTTTGGAACAGTTTCAGAAGAATAGGTATTAATTCTTCTTTAAATGTTTGGTAGAATTCCCCTGGGAAGCCGCCTGGCCCTGGGCTTTTGTTTGTTGAGAGATTTTTGATTACTGCTTCAGTTTCCTTAGTGGTTATAGGTCTGTTCAGGTTTTCTGTTTCTTCCTGGTTCAGTTTTGGTAGTTGATACATCTCTAGGAATGCATCCATTTCTTTTTCCCATTGGATATTCTTTCCTGCTTTGTCAAATATTAATTGACCATATAGTTGTGGGTTTATTTCTGGGTTTTCTGTTCTGTTCTATTAATCTCTTGTCTATTTTTGTGCCAGTACCATACTGTTTTGATCACTACAGCTTTGTAGTATAACTTGGAATTGTGATGCCTCCAACTTTGCTTTTCTTTTTTAAGATTGCTTTGGCTATTTGGGGTCTTTTGTGGTTCCATACAAATTGTAGGGTCAGTTTAGCTCTGTGAAAAATGCTATTGGTATTTTTATAGGGATTGCATTAAATGTGTAGATTGCTTTGGGCAGTGTAGACATTTTAACAGTCTTTGTTCTTCTAATCCATGAGCATGGAATGTTTTTCTATTTCTTTGTGTCAGCTTCAGTTTCTTTCATTAGTGTTTTATAGTTTTCAGAGTACAGGTCTTCTTTTCACCTCTTTGAAGATTTTATTTATTTATTTGACAGAGAGAGAGACAGTGAGAGAGGAAACACAAGGAGGGGTAGTAGGAGAGGGAGAAGTAGGCTTCCCGCCGAGCAGGGAGCCCCATGTGGGTCCTGGGATCATGACCTGAGCTGAAGGCAGATGCTTAATGACTGAACCACCCAGGTGCCCCATTCTTTTCACCTCTTTGGTTAGATTTATTCTTAGGTATCTCATGGTTTTTGCTGCAGTTGTAAGTGGGACTGATTCTTAATTTCTCTTTTTGCTGCTTCATTATTGGTGTATGGTATTGGTGATTTCTGTACAGTGATTTTGTATCCAACAACTTTACTGAATTTGTTTATCAGTTCTAGCAGTTTTTTGGTGCAGTCTTTGGCATTTCTATCATGTTCTCTGCAAGTAGTTTAAATTTGACTTCTTCCTTTCCCAATTTGGATGCCTTTTATTTTTTGTTGTTGTTGTTAGATGTCTGATTGCTGAGGCTAGTACTACCAATAATATGTTAAATAACAGAGGCGAGAGTCGGCATCCCTGTCTTGTTCCTGACCATAGTGGAAAAGCTCTCAATTTTTTCCCCATTGAGGATAATATTAGCTATGGGTTTTTCGTAGATGGCATTTATTATGTTGAGGTATGTTCCCTCTAAACCTATGTTGTTGAGGGTTTTTTATCATCAATGGGTGTTGTAGTTTGTCTACTTTGTCAAATGCCTTTTCTGCATCTATTGAAAGGATCATATGGTTCCTTTCCTTCTTTCATTAATGTGGTGTATCATGTTGATTGATTTGTGAATATTGAAACACCCTTGCAACTCAGGAATAAACCCCACTTGGTCGTGGTGAATGATTTTTTTAAATGTATTTTTGGATTTGGTTTGCTAGTATTTTATTGAGAATTTTTGCATCCATGTTCATCAGGGATATTGGCCTGTTCTCTTTTTTAGTGGAATCTTTATCTGGTTTTGGTATCAGGGTAATGCTGGCCTCATAGAATGAATTTGGAGGTTTTCCTTCCTTTTCTATTTTTTGGAATAGTTTGAGAAGAATAGGTATTCACTCTTCTTTAAATGTTTGGTAGAATTTGCCTGTGAAGCCATCTGGCCCTGAACTTTTGTATCTTGGGAGATTTTTTATTACTGATTCAGTTTCTTTGCAGGTTACTAGTCTGTTCAAGTTTCCTATTTCTTCCTGTTTCAGTTTTGGTAATTTTTGTTTCTAGGAATTTATCCATTTCTTCCAAGTTGTCCAGTTTGTTGGCCTATGGTTTTGCATAATACTCTCTTGCAATCATATTTCTGTGGTGTTGGTTGTTATTTCTCCTCTTCTATTCATGATTTATTTGGGTCCTTTCTCTTTTCTTTTTGATAAGTCTGGCTAGAGGTTTATTACTTTTATTGATTTTTTTTTCTTTCAAAGAACCAGCTCCTGGTTTCATTGATCTGTTGTTTTTTTTAGTTTCTATATCATTTATTTCTGCTCTAATCTTTATTATTTCCTTTCTCCTGCTGGCTTTAGGCTTCTTTTATTGTTCTTTTTCTAGCTCCTTTAGGTGTAAGGTTAGGTTATTTATATGAGATTTTTTCTTGCTTTTTGAGATAGGCCTGTATTGCTATATACTTCTCTCTTATGACTGCTTTTGCTGCATCCTGAAGATTTTGGACCGTTCATTGTGTTTTCATTTTCATTTGTTTCCATGTATCTTTTTTTTTATTTCTTTGATTTCCTGGTTGACCCATTCTTTGTTTAGTAGCATGTTGTTTAACCTCCATGTATTTGTAGTCTTTCCAAATTTTTTCTTGTGGTTGACTTCTGCTTTCATAGCATTGTGGTCAGAAAAGGTGCATGGTGTGATTTCAGTCTTTTTGTATTTGTTGAGGTCTCTCTCTCTCTTTTTAAAAGATTTTATTTATTTATTTATTTGAGCGAGAAAAGAGAGCCAGAGAGAGCATGAGCGGTGGGGGGGAGGGGCGGGAGAGAGGGAGAAGCAGACTCCCTGCTGAGCAGGGAGCCTGATGAGGGGCTCAAAATCAGGACCCTGGGATCATGACCTGAGCCAAAGGCAGATGCTTAACCAACTGAGCCACCTGGGCACCCCTGTTTGAGGCCTCTTTTGTGATCTAATATGTGATTTGTTCTGGGGAATGTTCCGTGTGCACTTGAAACGAATGTGTATACTGTTGTTTTAGGACAGAATGTTCTGAGTATATGTTAATTCCATCTGGTCCAGTGTGTCATTCAAAGCCACTTCCTTTTTTATATTCTGCTTAGATGATCTGTCTGGTGATGTAAGTGGGGTGTTTCCATTTTAATAACTTTGGCTTGTACTCTGGGTGAGATGGGAAAAGAAGCCCTTGGAGAGTTGGAAGCAGAGGAGGGTCATGACCTAGTTTATATTTAAAAAAAAAAAAATCACACTGGTTGGTATCTTAATAAAGTATAGGGGACTAAGGGTGCAAACAGGAAGACCAAATGGAAGTCTTATTGTGATACCAAGTTAAAGCTGATGGTGGCTTAGACTAGAGTGGTAGCAGGGAAAGTTGTGAGAAATGGTTGGATTCTGGATATATTTTGAAGGTCAAGCTGAGGGGATTTATTGGCAAATTA
Source organism: Phoca vitulina (assembly GCF_004348235.1). Classification (NCBI taxonomy): domain Eukaryota; kingdom Metazoa; phylum Chordata; class Mammalia; order Carnivora; family Phocidae; genus Phoca; species Phoca vitulina. The sequence continues at coordinate 20,027,671 of NW_022589710.1, forward strand.
GAGTGGGGTATGAGATTGAGGAGTGTGAAGGCTGACTCCAAGGATGACTCCAGGAATTTGGCCTGAAAAAACTGAAAAGAGCTGCTATTAATGAAGATAGATAAGACTGCAGGAAGAGCAGGTTTTGGAGAGAAATATCAGGAGTTTGGTTCTGGATGAGTTAACTTTGGCATGTCTATGAGGTTAGTGTTTTTCTGACTATGAAAATTGATGGAGGACTAGTTTATTTCCTCTTAGTATGTCACAGACAGATACTTTTGAATATTACAATAATAATGAATTAATAAAAAAAGTAAAATTAATGAAAACAATGTTCACAGCCAAATTTCTTCTTATTAAAGCCAACAAACGTAGTATTGCTCTGTCAAGTTTCTAAACACCTACTCTTAATTTTTGTATTTATGTTGTTGGCTAGTAATAAACAGTTTGTGAACCATACCAGTAATAAACAGTTTGTGAACTACACTTTGAGTATCTTTGTTTTATTTTTTAATTTTTTTTTATCTTTGTAAGATTTTTATTTACTTGAAAGAGAGAGAGCGCAAGCGAGCACGAGCAGGGACGAGGGGCAGAGGGAGAGGGAGAAGCAGACTCCCTGCTGAGCAGGGAGCCTGATGCCAGACTTGATCCCAGGACCTGGGGATTATGACCTGAGTCGAAGGCAGACATTTAACCAACTGAGCCACCCAGGTGCCCCTGAGTAGCATTGTTTTAAACATCAAGCAGAGAGATATTGAATAAACAGTCGAATATATAAATCATGAAGTTTATTAACATGTATACTTTATATTATACATGGGAGATATGCAGGGAAAAATGAGTAACTTCCTAAGGTGGCTTAGAGTTGACTTAAATACCATATTAATAGGGAAAGGCGAGGAGGAACATAGGCTTCTTAGGACAGAGAGTAATTGATTTTTGGGAAAGACGAATGGGCCCTTAGAAGAATAGAAGGGAGGTGTGATAGTTTATAACCAAGTTTGTCTGGCTATAAGGATGGCTTTTAGTCTCCTCTCCTGTGATGAGTCAATTTTTTCTGGTTGATAAAAATCCCAGGGAGGGGATTTATGGACAGATAAAGGGAGAGCCTCTCCCTGCTTTTGCTGTTTTTCAAGTGTCTACAGCTCAAAATAATCAGTATATCAAAGCAGCATATTTTGGGGCAGCATGTCCTAAACTTCCCCAGTCATATTTTGGGATGGCTTATTCTACCCTTCATTGGAATGGCAGTATAGAAGGTAAGATAGGAATTTTAGGAGTAATAAAAATTTTACTTTAGATAGACCTAACAATAAATTTAGGTCTAGGATATGATTAGCAGTAATTGCTCTGGGCTGTTTACCTGCCCATGGCCCTTTAGTGACAAATAATATCTGGAGTTTCTCATTTATGTGTAAACTTAGCAAACATTTTTGGTATCACAACCATTATGAAAGCAAAGAATTAGGATTGCCCTTTGCATTTTACCACAGTCTGTTTTGGTTTATATTGCCATTTTGCTGCTACTTTTCCTATTCCATAGTATCCTGGATTCTGATTTGTAATCTGATTTCACCATTTTGGGGTGAGTGGAAAAAGTGTGTTTGATCTACAAGTCTCTTACAGTTGTATTTGGTTATTTTTAAATCATTTTTATTTTAGGTTGTGAAACAGTTTCGTAGTGGTGGTTATAATACATTGGTTTCCACTTGTGTTGGTGAAGAAGGTTTGGATATAGGAGAAGTTGATCTTATAATATGTTTTGATGCCCAGAAGAGCCCAATTCGTCTTGTACAACGAATGGGTAGAACCGGCCGCAAACGTCAAGGCAGAATTGTTGTTATCCTTGCCGAAGGACGAGAAGAACGTGTAAGTGGACTTGTAGAAACATGATTTGATAATTGAAATTTGAGAAATATAGCTTAAGATAAATGTCAGTCTGTTAACATTCAAAGTCCAAACAATCTGTAGGAAATTGTGGTTGATTTTTTCCCTCTACTTTGTAGTAGATTCTGAGTATTCTTTTCTTGTAATTAGGAGAATTTTTTAACTGGATTCAGTTTTATAACTTTTATCATATAAAATGCATTTTTCTACTTCAGTAGTAATTTAAAGATACTTAGATACAGAAATCAATATGTATTATTTTTTTTAAATATTTGAAAGTTCTTTAGTTTTTTTTAAGATTTTATTTATTTGAGAGGGAGAGAACACGAGTTGGGGGGCAGGGAGAAGGAGAAGCAGGCTCCCCGCTGAGCAGGGAACCCTAAGGGGTAGGGCTGGGGGAGGGGGCTCAATCCCAGGACCCCAGGATCAGGACCTGAGCTGAAGGCAGATGCATAACCGACTGAGCCACCCAGGTGCCCCTCAATATCTATTTTGTTTTACTATTTCCCTGTGCTTCTAAGGCCTGTTTCTTGTTTTTAATTTAGTTTTTTCTTTTATTTTTAAATACAGTGAACTGAGAATGGTTTTTACATTTTAAAGAGTTGCCTAAACCAATCAATCAATCAACCAACCAACCAACCAACAACAGTATGTGCCAGAGATATTATGTGGCCTGCAAAACCTAAAATATTTACTTTCTGGCCCTTTATGGAAAAGTTTGTTGATGCCTATACAAAGTGATAAGGAACTTAAATTATATTCATACTTTGCTACAATCTTGAGTGACAGACCTTCCTGGAATATGATGTTATACCTAATATTATTTTGTTTGTTACACTAAAGTTATTAACTAACTTGTAACTCAGTGGGACCATTTCCTTGAGCAAATATGTAGGTTTATATTAAAGATTTTTTCATTAATTATGGCAGTTATAAAAAATTGATTTAAAATGTTTTATAGACTCTTTAAAAATCATCCTGAAAAATGACTTTTTCCCCTGATACTTTTCATGTGATTATAGCATATTATGTAACATTCATTTTATCTGTAAAATGATTCCAATAAATTAAATATCTGGCAGCTTGTAAAAATCTATGTACTATCAATGTGTGGAATTAAGTTCTAACTGTATTAGCTTAAGCAAACCACTTAACCTATGTATTCAGATGTTAGTTTTCTTATCTGTAAAGTAATCATAATGGTCCACATTTAATGAGTACCTACTCTTCTGGGCAGTGTTCTAAGTGCGTCAGATGCATTATTTCATTTAATCCTGTACAGGGAATAATGTTTTTCTTGTATACAGTGAAGAAAGGTGAAGTGTAGAGAGATGAAGTAACAAGCTGGAATACGGGAATAGTATTAAAAAAAAAGGCAGTTTACATTTAATATATATAAATATTCACCTTATTCAAAAATAGAAAGATCCTAAATAAAAGGTACATTTCCTTTGTGCAATATAGTTATGAAGGTAGGCTTTTATAATACTAAATTTTGAACTGATTTTCAAGAGTTAATTGAACAGGTCTCAAATTCAAGATAATAGATATTCTCAGTATTTAAGTGGATCAGAGTTTAATTTACTGTTTATAATAAATCCAAACAAATATAATAACTTCTTATTATGGCTAAGTGACTATTATAGAAATAATGTAATTTGACATTTTTCTTTGCAGACTTATAATCAAAGTCAGTCCAACAAAAGAAGTATTTATAAAGCTATTTCAGGTAACAGGCAGGTTCTTCATTTTTACCAAGGAAGTCCACGAATGGTTCCTGATGGAATCAATCCAGAATTACACAAAATGTTCATCACATGTGGTGTCTATGAACCAGAGAAGCCTCGGAACTTGCAGCGGAAGTCCTCTCACTTTTCCTATAAGAACGGTAAATAAAAAACTTTGCATTGGAGCCATGTATTTTTTTCCCTGTTGTTAGCAGGCTGTGTGTTGATATATTTCCTTTTTGAGAAACTCAGTGTACATTCTAGGATGTTATGGGTGTTGGAAAGAATAAGAGATTATTCCTGTGGCAAAGGGAAGGAGACAGTGACAGAACAGAGTGAGAAACTCAGTGTTGGGAAAATTAAAATGTCCTACCAACCCAGAGAATCCTCTTTACAAAATGTAGAAAAGGAAGAAAAGTTTTATTATTGAATAAGCACTGAATCAGATTATAGTGTGCATCATAAACAATCCACTAAGATAATACAAAGACAGAAATTCTATCCTATTCATCCCTTCAGGCAGTTATGATTCTTTACATACATATTCTCAAGATTAATAGTAACTTGTCCTATGAGAGGATAGCACCTTTTGCTGTATATACTTTCATAGTTCATCCCCAAATCACCTGGTAATTGAGGTAGCCATTTCTGTTAGCTTCATTGCCTTTATTCAAAGAAATAATAAGACTTCTGTTATCTTTGCATGCATATAGTGAAGAGAATGGTGCCTAGGCTAAACTTCCCTGTTGACTGGGAGATAGGGACACTATCTTCCTTGATGTTTAACACTGCAGAGAGCGATCCTACATCCTTAAGAAAAACATCTATGCTTGAAACGCTAACTAGAGGCTTGCTCAGACTTTACAGAGGTTTGCATATAACATCAAAGAGTTAAAAGATTTAAAAACATTAGGTGTCTCTGGAATTGCTTTAAGGAGACAGAATGGTTTCTTTCCCTTTCTGCAAAAGAGAAAACAAATTTTTTTTTTTAATTTACATGGGATCGTGTCCAAGGTAGACCAAGTTCCTGGTGATTCTGAGTCAGTGAGAAATTCTTTGGTGCCAGGGAGTGTAGCTAGTAATGAGAGTGTTACTACTTTAAGAACTACAGAGATTTTGGTGATATCAAGAAAATATCTTGAAATTTTAATACTATGAAGATGAGAAACTAAAATTTTTTTCTTTTAAATTTTACTTAATCTTTAATTAGGGCTTTTAAAGAATCATAACATTACAGTTATATTTTAAGATTTGGAAGGAACATTGGGGGTCATCTGGTCAAATTACCTATCAAGATAGGAGTGGTTTCTGCAGCAATTTTTTTTAATAATATTTTAAGAAGAACAATGTCATTTTGTTAACTATAAGCACTATGTTATACACAGATCTCTAGAATGTATTCATCTTATGTAACTGGCACTTTAGATACTTAGAGCAACAACTCTCCATTTTTCTCTCCACCCAGCCCCTGGCAATACCATTCTATTGTCTGCTTGTATGAGTTTGATTATTTTAGGTATCCTTATAAGTGGAATCATGCAGTATGTGTGCTTCTATGACTGGCTTATTTCACTTAGCATAATTTCCTATAGGTTCCTTCATAGGAAATGGTAGGATTTCTTTTTTAAGGCAGAATAATATTCCGTTGTATGTACATTCCACATTTTTTTTTTAAAGATTTATTTATTTGAGAGAGAGAAAGAGAGAGAGAGAGCGCACAGGAAGGGGGGAGGGGCAGAGGGAGAGGGAGAAGGATACTCCCACTGAACAGGGAGCCCGATGTGGGGCTGTATCCCAGGACCCTGAGATCATGACTCAAGCTGAGGGCAGACTCTTAACCAACTGAGCCACTCAGGCACCCCACCACATTTTTTGTATCCATTCATCTGTGAGACATTTGGATTGCTTACATCTCTTGCATATAGTGAATACTGCTACAGTATACATGGGGTGCACATATCTCTTTGAGATCCTAATTGCAGTTCTTTTGGATATATACCTAGAAGTATAATCGCTGGATCCTATGGTACTTATATTTTTAATTTTTTGAGGAGCCTTCATGCCATTTTCTCTAACAGCTGCACCTCTCTACTATCACACCAACAGTATATGGGGATTTTAATTTTTCCATATCCTCACCAACACTTGTTATGTTTTGATCTTTTGATAGTAGGCATCCTAACAGGTAGGAGGTGATGTTTCATTGTGGTTTTGGTCTGCATTCAGTGTTCTTATTAAATGCATATTCAGCCTCAACTTGAATATCTGTTAATGGAAATTGTATTTATAAGGGTTTATTCCAATGTAGAAACCCTGTGTAGAAGAAGATTCTTTCTTATGTTGAAAAATCTGTCTTTCTACCTTTTTCTCATTGATTTAGTTTTATCTTCTAGATACAAAAAATGGTTTTGATCTGTTTACCTGTGTAGCAGTTCTTTATGTATTTGAATACAATACCTCTCAAGTTTAACTGTTGGTTCCACTGGTTTTCATACCATGAAGCTTCAAGATCCTTTCCCTCCTAGTCACTTGCTTTGGATTCACTTAAATTTGTTAATGTTCTTTCCTTTAACTCAGAGCTGTAAATCAATGCTTTTTGGATATGCCTATTAAACCTCATACAAATCTACTTAATAGGAATATGCCTGTCATTTTACAACACTTTGCCAGATCTTTGGTTAAAGTGAAAAGATTTTATGTACAGTTGATTCTTGAACAACACTGATCTGAACTGTGTGGGGACCAATCCTATGCAATTTTTTTCAAATTTACAAATACAGTTCAGTAATGTAAGGGTACTTTCTCTTACGACTTTAATATTTTTTCTACCTTTATTATAAGAACATGGTAAATAATACATAAAACATATGTGTTAATTGACTGTCTATGTTATCAGTAAGGCTTCCAAACAAGAGAAGGTTATTAGTACTTATGTTTTTGGGGAGCCAAAAGTTAACTGCCGATTTTCAGCTAGGGGCTTAGTACCCCTAACCCCTGCATTGTTTAAGGGTCAATTGTATTTTGGATTCTTTTGAATTTATTTATTTATTTAACTTGGTTAAAGTTTGCATAGATTATTCTTAGTGATCATTATATTTTTATAAATGTTAAAATTAACCATATGTTTAATAATTGTTTCTAAAATGTAACTAGAGATGGATGACAAATTTCTTTAGTAAAATTCGAGAACCTGTTTTTTTTTTTTTAATTGAGACAATATTGGCTCATTGGTTTATTTTTTGTGCTTTTTTTTCCCATTCTCCCTGATTTTTCAAGTGTTAGGGATTCATCTTGCTAAGGTTGCATATATAAATGTAATCTTCTGTAAATTAGCATAATTCATCTGGGCTTAGAGATCTGAACTTACTTAAAGTGACTAAAAGAGAGGAATGCTTTCCTATTTTAAAAGTCTCAGATTGTTAGATCTAAGAGGAGCCTGAAAGATCACTTAGTTCAAACCCCTTATTTTACAAAAGCATATTCTTATACAGTGTTTGGAAATAGCTAAGACAGAAGTTTCCTGATTCCTAATTCAGTTGTCTTTCTGATTTTTTTTTTTCTGTCCTCATCTGTATTAGACTAGAGTTACTACTTTATACTATTTACCCTTTTTCAGTTTGCTGATTATTTTCCTCTATAGAGATTATGGAAGTTAGAAAGGATTAATTTAATATACTTTAAAAAAAAAGTGTATTATTGTCATTTTTTAAAGCAGTAGGTCTTTTCTATCTACCTCTACCCCCCCATTTAAGACTTAAGTTAAAAATCCTTTTTAGTCTTGACATCTTCCCCCACCCCCAACCAAGCTTCAAATAATCTTTCAGATAACAATGATAGAATCATACCAGTTTTCATTTGTAAGTTTTTTTGACTCTTTTGTGCCAGGTCTTAGGTACAACATGGAGAGAGTCCAAAAGAAACCAGGATTGAGAGCCTACCTACCTGGCTCTGTTACATTTATGAAGTCATTATGGAAAGTTAGCTCCTGAACAGGAGGCTGTACTAGTACTTTCAAAGAGGTGAGAAAAGTGATAACCAGGATGATTATGTGAAAAATACTGGTTTTAAGGAATAGAATCAGTGGTTTAGTAAAGATGAATAGATATAAACAGGTGGAGAGTTTGAGTTGGTGTTGTATATTTTGTGTTTGCTTAGCAGATTTTTTTAAACTTCTTTTCAATTACTTTCTCAACTTACAGGAATGAAGCAGAGTAATTCAAAGAAAGATTGGTTCTTATCAGCAGAAGAATTTAAATTATGGAACAGACGTTATAGGTTAAGAGACAGTGATGAAATTAAAGAAATAACATTGCCTCAAGTTCGGTTTTTATCTTTAGAAAATGAGGAAAACACACCAGTAAGTTGAACATGTTTTCAGATACTCTTTATAATGATTATACAGTAGATTTGGGAGTAGAGAGAGTGTTTATGATCAGAATGTCAAGTTGCTTAAAAAATTAAGAATGTAACAGTTTAAAAAGAATATTAAAGTCTAAGTTTATAGAACTAATTTTCTTATATTCTTTATTGTGTATATATTTTTACTTGAGTGTACTACGTATACATAATATCTGCTCTTTTCCCATTACTTTCTACTATATGAGCATTTCCACATAGGCATCCTTTACATGATTGTTATGTTACTCTGCATTATACCCCTTGACTATTTATTTTCCTGTTACGTTTTCGAATTCTTTTCAGTGTTACTAACATAAAATTATGTTTGCTTGACTATTTATTTTCCTGTTATGTTTTCGAATTCTTTTCAGTGTTACTAACATAAAATTATGCTGTCATGAGCGTCTTTGTATAACTCTTTTTTTTTTGAAATTGTGTAGAACTTTAAATTGGATGTTATTATTTCTCTTATTATGAATAAATTATTGGTGAACTTAATAAAAGTCAAGAGACTTGATCAAAGGTTACATATATGCCTAGAGAGCTGGAAAAACAACCTCAGGAAAGAGTCCTTTTAGAAGATTTATAGGGTTTGAAATATGGCTATTCCAAATTTATATTCATTTACTACCAGGGAAAAGTGAGGAATGGCAGCATGAAAAAATTAAGATCATTATCACTGAGAGGTTATGAATGCCTCTTTATTAGATGAGAGAATATAAATCTAGCACAACAGTACTTTTGAAACCACACATTTTCTTAAATATTTGCTCTTAACATGGAACTGTATAAACAGGAATATAACCAAGTACTAACTCAAATAATAGTTACTTTCAAAATGTATTTAGAAGGGCATTTTTGTACTTTATGAAATTAGTTTCTTTAGCCTCCAGAGATTTTAGTTGAAAATACTCAAATGAATTCAGATTTTTTATGTTAGGCTTATTATCTGTATATTGTTTTTTTAATCAGTTTATGAAATCTGAGTATGTGTATTTATCATACTTATTATTTTTAAAATCATTAATCAAGACTCAAGAACCAACCATGGGAATTCATCAACTGTCTCTTTCTGAATGGAGAGTGTGGCAGGATCATCCTTTTCCTACGTATCAAGTTGACCATTCAGATCGATGCCACCATTTTATAAGCATTATGCAAATGATAGAAGGAATGAGACATGAAGAGGTAGGGTTTTATTACAACTTTCTCTTGCTGGGTATGATTGTGAAAAGAATACTTGATATTCATTCTTCTTAATTTTTTATGAATTATTTATTTATTTGAGAGAGAGAGAGCACGTGGGCAAGTTGGGGGGAGGAAGAGGGGGAGCAGGGAGAGAGAGAATCTTAAGCAGACTCCCCACGGAACACAGAACCTGGCTCGGGGCTTGATCCCACAACCCTTAGATCACAACCTTAGCAGAGATCAAGAGCTGGTTGCTTAACTGACTGAGCCACCCAGGCACCCCTATTCTTAATTTGAAATCATTATTATAAGAAACAAGTATTTAATATAAAGAATTATAGTTAGAATATTTTGTTTTTTTTATAAAGTTTCTTGTGACTCAGTAGGGAACCAGCTTTCTGCCTTAGGTGGAGAAGTAGACTTAATTAGAAGAATATCATCTGTCAATATAGATAAACCAGAGTAAAATTTTAATATACTTAATGATTTATATAAACCATTAGTAGAGCTAATTTAGCATTCTTGCTAGATTGGATTTATTGAAATATTCTCCATCACATAGGTCATTTGGTATGTCTTTTATATCCTGGTGGTAGTTTAGAGAATTATTGATTCCTTGAGAAGCTTGATTATTCTTCCTTGGGAGAATCAGAATGATGAACCTACTCTGATTATGAAATCCAAAATTCCTGGGTTAGAATCCCAGGTCTACCTCTTACTAATCAAACAAGTTAACCTCTTTGGGCCTCCGTTTCTCTGTAAAATGGGAATAATGATAATACTTTCTTCATAGGGTTGTTGCGAGGATTAAATGAGTTAATATGTGTAGAGCATTTAGAACAGTAACAGGCACACTCAATAGATTGTAACTGCTATTTTTATTATTAGCTATTATTCATGAATACATATAAATAGAGTAATTAGTTGTGGATCCCAGCAAAACCTATGCTATCAAATTAACACATATTTATTTAGTGCCTTCTGTATGTCCTCTTCTATTCCAGGCCCTGTGGTACATCAGTGAAGAAGACAGATGAAATATTCTGTCTGTGGGGAGCATATACACTAGCAGGGAGACAACCTTCTCAAATTAATATTTATTGTATTTATTATTTATTGTTCAAAAATTAGAGAGTTAACTGTTTAAATCCCTGAACAGTAGAGGAATCCTGACTAAAGTAGCCACTCAAAGGGAAGAGAGGAAGGAGGGTAGGTCAGGAGTTGGGGGGACTATAGTTTTAGATTTAGTGATAAGTATGCTTTAGAAATTTACTGTAAGAGTTCCTGTGGCGCCTGGGTGGTGCAGCTGGTTAAGTGCCTGACTCTTGGTTTCAACTCAGGTCATGATCTCAGGGTTGTGAAATCAACTCCACGCCAGGCTCTGTGCTCAGTACAGAGTCTGCTTAAGACTCTCCCTCTGCCTCTGCTCCCACCCCTAGTCTCTCTCTCTCTCTCTCAAATAAATAAATAAATCTTAAAAAAAAAAAAAAAGGAAAAGAAGAGAAATCTACTGTAAGAGTTCTTTGTTGGAAAATTTGTTAAAAATAGTATATTCCAGCCTACAGCCTAATGGATTTACAGGTACACTTATTTCAGATGTTCTAAAAGTTGTTCTTAGTTCTTACCCTTATCAAGAGGGTAAATTTAACACATGTATGTGTAGTTTTCATTTATATATATTGATTACTTAATATCTATTTTTATGAAATTAGAATAGTTATTCAATTAAATTTTAGAAGTGAAGAACTTAGTGCTTATAATATTTATTTTTGAAGATTTATTTATTTGAGAGAATGTGAGTGCAAGGTGGGGGGGAAGGGGGAGAGGGAGAGGAGAAGTAGACTCCCTGCTGAGCTCAGAGCCCGATGCAGGTCTCGATCTCAGGACCCTGAGATCATGACCTCAGCTGAAACCAAGAGGTTGTTGCTCAACTGACTGAGCCACCCAGGCACCCCTATAATCTTAGTTTATGTATTTATTAAATGTGTTCCTTCTGTAAATAGTTATCATGGGTCTTTCATGTATTAAGTTCTGAGGATACAAAAATATAAACTGATTAAAGATAATTTATGATAATTACACAGTAGTGCCATTTATAATTTTGTTTGATTTATTTGAATAATTTTTAAGTTAGGGGCACCTGGGTGGCTCAGCTGGTTAAGCATCCGACTCTTGGTTTTGGCTCAAGTTGTGATCTCAGGGTCATGAGATAGGGCCCCCTTACGGGCTCCCCACTCAGCGCAGAGTCTACTTGGGATTCTCTCTCTCCCTCTGCCCCTCCCCCTCTCATATGTGCTCATGCTTGCTCTCTCTCTCTCTCTAAAATAAATAAATAAAATTTTTTTAAAAAAGAATAATTTTTAAGTTATAAAAGAAAATCATTTGATTTTGAGTAATCATTTGAGTAATGTAATATTGTTTAGAAAATAACATAAAGTAGAACTCATCTCTTAGTAATGGCTCTTATTTCCTGTGATTTTTTTTCATTTTCCTTCTTTCTAGGGAGAATGCAGCTATGAATTGGAAATTAAATCTTACTTACAAATGGAAGATGTTAGCTCAATATTTAGTGCTCCCAGGAATGAATATAATCCTCTTGCCAATGGCACCTTTACTAGTAACAAGAAATCTTCATTTTCAAGGAATATAAATCAAGGCAGTTCATTCTCAATGACAGAATCTGATGAAGAATGTGCTAAAATTTTTAAACAAACTCATATCAAACCTGTTAAAATTGCTTCTCTAAAAAAAAAAGCCTCTAAAAAATTTAAAAAAGATCAGCCTTATATAAAAGGAAATAATGATGTTGTTATGGATTCTTTAGATACTGATGGAAGTACTACTATTGAAAATATTTTTCAGGTAGACCTACTAAATGATAAAAGGGCATCAGATACAGATGAAGTTGCGGCTGCCATATGTGCTATCCATGAAAATGTTAATCGGCCGTGTGGATTAATGGAATGTCAATTTACAAATAAATCTAGTTCATTTCCTGGAAATTTTTTAGATTCTGGTTATAACAGTTTCACTGATGAGAAATATGTTTCATCTAGCTTATTTCTTCCATTTGAGGAAGACCTTTGTGTAGCTAAAACAGACGACCAATTTTATAATTGTCTTTCACTAACAAAAGAGGTACTAGCTAATGTAGAGAGATTTTTATCTCATTCTCCTCCACCTCTCAGTGGACTCTCAGATTTGGAATATGAAATTGCTAAAAGTTGTGAACTTGATCATTTGCCCTTCCTACCTTACACCGAGTATTTACAAAATGATAAATCTACTTGTTTGATGTCATATTTACCTGTAAATTCTCAACAGGATTTAGAATTGAATTCACTTAAATTTATTAATCATCCTTCTGAAAAAAGTTGCTTTTATAGTGCAGCTAATGATAAGATTTCTGATGAGCCAAGTTCCTATGACTATGTTGATAAAGTACATAAAGATAATAAAAATGAAAATATAGTATCCAGCAACCATATTCAAATAAACATAGGCCCTCCAAAGTATTTAGTTGAAGAAAAAAATTGTGATATGGATAACAGTGGCCCCCCAGTATTGCTCACTGATCAGGATGAGAGTTTACCACTATTCAAAGATGGTAATACAAAGTTTAATGACATGAGCCTTTCTCCCTCGAACGATAAATATAAATCTTCATGTGTGTCAGACAAAACTGCTTTAAGTGAAATGGCACTGGTCTCTCACTTCTTAATTTCTGATGAACTATTGTTAGACGATAATTCTGAACCCCAAGATCAAATTATCTGTGATACTAATAGTTGGAAATCTCATGAAGATTTGAAAGGTGTACATAAGGAAAAACTGAAGCATGATGAATATGTTTTTGACTGCTCTAAGGACTTATTTTCTGTTACTTTTGATTTAGGATTTTGTAGTCCAGATTCTGATGGTGAAGTATTAGGACATGCATCAGATACAAATAAGAATAAATTTTTAGATCTCTCTGGAAGGTGTTTAGATATTAAGGAGACCAATGATGCAAATTATGTTTCAAATCAAGCAGTAATACCACTAGATCATGTTGCTAGTTCTACGAGTAGAACTATTACTATCCCATCAAGTGACGATACGTGGAGTCCAAGTTTTGCACATTTTCCACAGAGTGCAGCAAAAAATAAAGGATTTCTGTCTCCCGGTTATTCTCCGTTTTCTTTGCCAGTAGGAGAAAAAGTTATGAGTACACCACTTTCTGAATCAAACACATTGAACTCATTTTCTAAGAGGAAAGAAATGCCTAGGACACCAGATTCTCATAAGGGAAAATTAAGTCTACAGAGTTTCAAAGAAACCTTGAATTCAACTTTTGGTGATTCAGGACTTTCTGTAGAAAAGACTAAAAGCAGGTCAAAAATCAGTCTTCGTCAATCCTGTCATCCTGCTGAAGGTAAGATTCCATCTTAATAAAGCACATAAATCTGGAAAAATTACTCTAAGCTTCTGTAATTTTTTAAAATGTGATTTCTCAGTATTTGATGTATTGAATTAGATAATTATATATTTCTTAAGTTGATGCTTACTGATAAAAGATTTATCTACATATATTTATGGCATGCATGCCATGGGAAAGGTATTATGCTAGATAGTGAAATATAGATTTGGCCTTGGACTTTGACTGTAAAACCCAAACAACTGTGTGACATGTACATTTGAAAAGATACCAGTAAAATGTGGGAATAACTACCAAATAAAAAGGTAGTGAATGTTTAGGAGTTTCAGAAGATGACAGAATTTTGAACCGGATTAGATTGGAAATACAGATTTTTTTAACATAGATTTTAATTTTGGCTCTTCAGGAATATTTGCAATTTGAATATGTTGAAAATAGTAGAGATTTTGGATGTTATAAAATGAAAACAAAGGGGAAAAAGGGAAGTATAAGATTTGGAGGGAATAGTATAAAGTAGAAGATTTACATAGAAAAATAGTTGGGGAAAAAAAAAACAGTTGAGAAACAAGACTGTATTTGGAGGATTGAGGCAAGACCTCAGAAGTTCCAGAGGAATCTCTGGATTTCTGTGATCTAATTCTATACAGTTACAGAAAAACTAGAAAATATAGTGCTAGATGTTGGTATTAAAATGACTTAAGTATTCTTTAAGTACTTTGATAGAGCTCTAGTTTATGTATAGATTATTATAGCAGGCCATTTATGAAGTTTATTCCTTATGGTTGAGGAAAAAAGAGTAGTTGTAGGATAAAATGATTTTGCTCTGTAAATCTTTTTATGATGCTATTCTCTTTGGGATCAAAGGCATGATTTATGAATGTTTTATTTAAGACAAAAGCTTCTTGAAAGTAAGTTCTGGAAATATGTTTAATTTTTAAAATTGGGTGTACTCTGGGCGCCTGGGTGGCTCAGTTGGTTAAGCATCTGCCTTCGGCTTAGGTCATGATCCCAGGGTCCTGGGATCGAGTTCCGCATCGAGCTCCTTGCTCAGCAGGGAGCCTGCTTCTCCCTCTGCTGCTCCCCCTGCTTTTCCTGCTTGTACGCTCTCTCTTTCTCTGTCTCTGACAAATAAATAAATAAAATCTTAAAAAAATAAATAAAATAAAATTGGGTGTACTCTGACATATATATATTTTGCTAAGTTTATGTTACCTGTGAGCCTCCAATATTTGCTTTAACATCTTTATATTAAGTCTCTTAATGGTCGAGATCATTTTTCTATCTTTGTGTCAGATTTGCATTAAACCTTCTAACATTATACTTAACTACTAACCATGGGCAATGTAATTATGAATACATAATTATTGGGGAATATTTAGTATTTATTATTATTATGTTCAGTTAGCCACTGTATAGTACATCATTAGTTTTTGATGTAGTGTTCAGTGTTCAATGATTCATTAGTTACGTATAACACCCAGTGCACATCACAACAGGTAATATTTAGTATTCTTTGAGGATAGATGATATACAATGTTACATTAATTTCAGGTATACAACATAGTGACACCACATCTCTGTGCTCACAAGTGTAGCTACCGTTTGTCACCATACAACTCTGTTTACTATAGCATTGACTATATCCCTATGCTGTAATTTTTATTCCCATGACTTATTCATAGTTAGTATTTTTTACTTCACCTAATTGAAATAGAGGATTTAAGATTATTTGCCATGCTATATGTATACTATAATAGTTCATTAAAGTGGCACTAAAGCAGTTGAAAGGAAAACTTCCTGGAATGAGTTGGTTACTAGACCTGAGCCTTGCATTTAATTCTAACTTCTTTAGAAGGTAATGAAAAACAAAACTGGTCGATTATACAGTGCTCATCTGTAAAAAGGATTTATTTATTTGTCTGGGTAAATTTTTTTTGGCACAGAGTGTGAGGAGAAATTTATTGTGTGGATTTGTATTATTTATTGCTGTGTAAAAAATGACTCCCCCAAACTTAGTGGCTTACAATAACATTTATTTGTAGTTTAGGAATTGGAGAGTTGCTTGACTGGATAGTTGTGGTTGAGGCTTTCTCATCAGGTTATAGGCAAGATTTCACCTGAGGTTGCAGTCACCTGAAGATTTGACGGCATGGAAAATCTGCTTCCAGGATAGCTTGTTCAAAAGTGGGGTGGAGGGGCGCCTGGGTGGCTCAGTTGGTTAAGCGACTGCCTTCGGCTCAGGTCATGATCCTGGAGTCCCGGGATCGAGTCCCACATCGGGCTCCCTGCTCAGCAGGGAGTCT
>NW_022589710.1:20043969-20124604 GCF_004348235.1 Phoca vitulina
GGTTAAGCGACTGCCTTCGGCTCAGGTCATGATCCTGGAGTCCAGGGATCGAGTCCCACATCAGGCTCCCTGCTGAGCAGGGAGTCTGCTTCTCCCTCTGACCCTCCCCCCTCTCATGTGCTCTCTCTCATTCTTTCTCTCAAATAAATAAATAAAATCTTTAAAAAAAAACAAAACAAAACAAAAGTGGGGTGGTGGTGGGAAGGGGAGGCACATAGGAATCTCTATCCATAGCAATTCTAAAATGCAGAAGAGCCGAGATTGGAAGTTCCTTGTTGAGGACTCAAGGCCCAGAAATAACTCCCCATGGTTCTTGGCTTCATCCTTTGGATGGTTGGTCCTTTTTCATAACATGTAGCAGAATTTCCTTAGCTATTTCCTTTACTAGCTATTTCCCCTAGTAAAAATTTGGGGATTTTTGTTTTATGGGGATTTTCAAAGGCCTCTTTTCATTTTATATTGTCTTTGCCCCTTCCTGTTGTTGTAGCTGGCTGTGTTTCTTCCCATAATTCTCGTATATCTTTGTGGATCTCTTGTGAATCTTATTGGGGTTCATTCCACTAGATACTAGTCATGCTCACAAATCCTTTGGGCAACTCCTCTACTTTGGGCTTCTGCTAAGATGTCTGGAGATAGTTCCTTAATCTTGGAAGGCCTGTTGTTTAAGAGGATCTGTGAAAGACATCCTTAGACTATATAGAGGGCCTTTTATCTGACTGCACGGTACTTTGAGGCACCATCTTTGATCTTGGAGGTCTTACAGCATTTACAGTTTCACCTTCAGCTTCACCTGGATAGTAGTCTCCTGGCAGTCCTCTAGATTAGATCTTTGCCTGGAAGATTTCTTAATTTAGTATTGTTTGCCAACTAGAGAAGCTGGGAATTTTCAAAACTAGTAAGTCTCAACTGTTCCATGTTTAATAGTCCTTTCTTTAGGACTCATTATAGGGTTGCTTCTTATATCTTTACAGTATAGCATTTGGCTTCCTCCAAAGTGAGTGATGCAAGACAGACAGCAAGGATGAGACCTCAATAACTTTTATGACCTAGACTCTGAAGTAACCCACCTTCACTTCCATTATATTCTTTTGTTAGAAGCAAGTGACTAAGTCTGGACCATACTCCAAGGGAGAGGAATTATGATCCAGCTTTTGAAGGAAGGCCTATCAAAGAATTTATGAACATATCTTGAAACAACCACAGGGCTCTCACAGAAGGTTTCCTAAAGACACAGAACGGTATCCGTAATCTGAATCTTATGGAAGTGCAGAAATCGAGCTTTGTTTAAGTACCTGAAAATTTGAAGTATTTGATTTTATACATCAGATTTTTTTTTTTCAAAGATTTTATTTATTTATTTGACAGAGACATAGTGAGAGAGGGAACACAAGCGGGGGGAGTGGGAGAGGGTGAAGCAGGCTTCCCGCTGATCAGGGTGCCCGATGCGAGGCTCAATCCCAGGACCCTGGGACCATGACTGGAGCCGAAGGCAGATGCTTAACGACTGAGCCACCCAGGCTCCCCCAGATGTTTGTTTTTAGCATTCTTTCCACCCTCCCGAATATGTTCTAGTTACAACATTTTGGTGAATATCTTACCAATTTTTATTTCATGCTTGTGTACAAACACACGTATATGTGGACATATGTATATACATATATATAAAAAAGAACCTCTTCAAATATTGTTTTGTAGCCTACATTTTCATGCTTTAACTCCTTTAGAATGAAAATAAGACACAAAGGGCAGAGCGATAGTACATTATAGAGATGAATTCTGGAACCTTTGACTAATAGAATTAGACTTTGCACTCTCCCGGCCTCATTTTGGTTAATTTGTAAAATTGAATCTGAGTCAAAAATGTGGTTATTAGCAAAAGTTATCATGTCTTAATTTTCTCACTGGCACTGTTTTATTTTTCTGTCTCATCTTATGCTGATTTTTTGGCCAAACTTCTGAAAAACTTTTTAAATAATGCACCCATCAATAAAGTAGTTGTGATTAGATAAACAAATCTATTGACCGGATTCATTTTTTTAATAAATTATAGATGAACACTTAACAAGCAATGAAAGTGAAGATGATGAGATTTTCCGAAGAAAAAGTAAAAAAACAAAAGGAAATGTTTTAGAATCCCCTGAGGTGAGTCATTTAATAATCACAATAATGTCATCATGTAAAGGCTTTTTTCTCCCCCACCATAAGTCTCTCTTTTTTTTTTTAACCTTTTATCTAATTATCTACTTTATCTAGGATCAGAAAAACAGTGAAGTTGATTCCCCACTTCATGCTGTAAAAAAGCGCAGGGTTCCTCCAAACAGAGTAAGTAGATAATAGATAATGTAGAGTAATTAAAATTCTTTTAGAGTAATTATTACAAGAAAAATACATGTATAGGTGAATGTAGGTATATATGATCTAATAGGTGTATGGTTAACACAAAAATAGTAAATCCTATGTGATTGGAATTTCTATTTCAAATTTATACTTCTTTAAAAACTATTTTAGTCAGTATGCTTTAGCAGTTCCCTAAATATCTACTCTATATCTACTGTGTAAGATGCTGGGGACACTACTATAAATATTATATCCTGGTACTGTCTTAAGTCACCTAAAATCTAATAGGAGAGACAGATAAGTAAACAGATAATTTCAATATAATTTTTATTTATTTATTTATTTATTTATTCAATATAATTTTTAATAAGTGATAAAAAATGATAAGCCCTTATCCTAGTCCTTGGGAGTTCTGGAAAGTTTCTTGAAGATAATAAATACCTTGGCTAAATCTTAAAGCATATGTGGCAGTGAGGCGAGGGAAAGCATTGCCAACAGAGCAAGCAGCTTAAAGAATGACACGAAGCGGGGAAATAGCATCTTTATTATTAGATGGTAAAGACAGAGTGCCAGGAAGTAAAATTGGAAAAACATCAGGGTCAGTTTTTGGAAGGTCTTATTCTTTCATTTCCTTACTGACTGGGTTTGAAAGAAGGAAAGGAAGGAGTTCAAGATGAGAGTCTGTTTCTTGGCTAGGGCTGTTTGGAATATGTGTCACAAATTTAGAGAAGATAAAAAGATGATAAATTCAGTGTTGAATATGTTTGAGTTTGAGGATTTTGTGGAATAGTGAAGTGCCAGTGTCTGGCAGGCATTGGTGACTATTTGAATCTGAAGTTTGGGTAGGCTAAGGATGTTCATTTGTTATCAGCTATAAGCTGATATGTGTAGGAAATGTTGAGATTAGGAAATCTTGTGTTTTTTAATTCTCTAATGTAATCTAGGATAAACTGCAAAATTAATAAAAATATGTAATCAATTCATACTCACTTTGTATACTCCTATAATACTTCACTAGAAAAATTGCTTTAACTTGCTACCTTAACTCGTCATAAATGAATTAAAATATTGATAATGCTGATGATCAATCCATTTTAAAGTAAAATTATTCCTGTTAATTGAAATTATTTTGGTAAATGTCTTATTCTTTTGATTGTTTTTATATTATTATTATTATTTTTAAAGATTTTATTTATTTATTTGAGAGAGAGAGAATGAGAGAGAGAGCACATGAGAGGAGGGAGGGTTAGAGGGAGAAGCAGGGAGCCCGATGGGGGACTCGATCCCGGGACTCCAGGATCATCACCTGAGCCGAAGGCAGTCGCTTAACCAACTGAGCCCTGTTTTTATATTATTTTGTAAGAGAGAAAGTGATAGGTTTCATTATCAAAATTTGTTACGGTTTTATTGGTTTCTTGGTTTGAAAGGACTCCTGTATGTTTGGACTGATTTTGATAGCTATATTTATAGGCTTAATTAATTTTTGTAAAGACCTTTAGGATCTTCTAGAGGAGGTAGTTAAACTAAAACAAGTTTTTATCAAATAAATTTGATATAATACTAAATTGAATGAATACTATACTAGTATTACTATATAACCTAATTTAGTGTTTTAGTTCTTAGTATCACCTAACTTTTAAATTCTTTTTTTTTTAAAGATTTTATTTATTAATTTGAGAGAGAGAGAAAGCGCACATGAGTGTGGGTGGGGGAGGGTGTTGGGCAGAGGGAGATGAAGAAGTGAGCCTGACCTGGGGCTTGATCCCAGGACCCTGAGATCATGACCTGAGCTGAAGGCAGATGCTTAACTGACTGAGTCACCCAGCCTCCCCTAACTTTTAAATTCGTAAGTATTATGTATTTTTAACATGGCTCTGAGTTGTGAGAGTACTTTACTTTTCTAAAAAAAAAAAATGTTAGGTCAACTATTTAAAAAGAAAAAATTGAAAATAAAACTAATAACCCATGAGAAATACATTAAAATACAATTTGATTATATTTTCTTATGCAAGAATTTTATTGAATTATTATAGTTAGAATTATCATCTAGTGATGAAAGTGAGAATTTTCACAAACGACATCCACAATTAGAAGACTTCAGGGATCAGAACAGGACTGCAAAAAGGGGCATGAAAGTCCGAAAGAGTCACCTTAAGGTAAACTTTTTTCATTTTCTTATTCATATATATATATATGTATATATATATATATATATATAATTTTGCATATATATTTATATTTAATATATGTTATATATTTATATATATGATTGTATATATAAAGTTATATATATTAATAAAAATTAGATTTTACGTAGGAGTAGATTTCTCACTATAATTTCTTCATAGAAAACAATTCAAAAATTCAAAATATTTTGACCCTAATTTTACTTGTTTTACTAAATGGAATTAAAATCTCAAGGTGATAGTTTTGTTTCTTTCTTGTTTTGAAACTATCTTTCTGTATTTTGTTATTTTAAATGACTAAATGAAGAAACTTTATTGAAAATTTAAGACTCAAATTGAAAAAATACAGAGACAGAAATCTTGAGTTTTAGAATATTTGCTTTTACAGTCATTACATCGTTTTTCTTATCTCTATGCAATAATCAAATCCTTAGTAAAGAAGTCTCAGCACCTTTTTTTTTTTTCTGAATAGTCTTTGTGGTGCAGTAGTTTTCCTGGCAAAATTAATTAGCCAGAAGACTCGGGAGACTTTATGCTTATTAAGAAATATTCAGCAAGCTGACATGCTGACATGTGCTGTATTTTCCTTATAATAGAATTATCAGAAATTTTAAATAGGTGTGCTACTTTGTCATTTCTTCTTGCAGTTTTCTTTTTCTTTTTTGTCTTAAAAGCATTGGCAAAAAAATCCATTTTACAGAACTATTTCCAGTTATTTAAGAAAGTAAGTGATTTCCTTAAGGTGTCTCCATGTTTTCTAATTTGTCACAGCTTGCAGCTAGGAGGTTTTTAGATGACGAAGCAGAACTCTCCCAACAAGAGGCAGAGTACATTTCATCAGATGAAAATGATGAGTCAGAAAATGAACAAGACTCCTCATTACTTGACTTCTTAAATGATGAAACTCAACTTTCACAGGCTATAAATGGTAAATGATATAATGATGCTTCTTTTTCTTTTAATTTTCAGTGCTTTTAATGTGGTTATATTTAGATATTTTAGTCAGTTTTTAAAGAACTTTACAAGGAAGTAAATTTGGTATGTGTGAAATATTTGGTCACTTTCATTCAAATTCTGTACTATTTGCTGTTTTTTTAGATTTGGTTGTTTATAGGCTTCTGCTAATTTGATCATTTCTCGCCAGAATGGTCTGGCTGGCTCAGTGGCAAATGTTCATTTAACAAGTGTAGTGACTACTGTGTGCTGGTACTCTGTAAGGTTCTTGAGAAAGCTGTATCAGTGAACAAAGTGGACAAAAATCTCTGCCCTTATGAAGCTAACATGTGAATGGAAAGAGACAAAGAATACACATAATAACTGAATTATTTAGTATGTTATAAGACAAACAATTTACAGAAAAATGAAAAAAATGAGTAAGATGAGGATTTGGAGTGGCAGGGGCTGGGGGTATTAATAATGGACAAGCAGTAATTTTAAATAAGGTAATTAGGGGCAGGTCTCATTGAGAAGGTGATATATGATCAAAGACTAGAAGGAGATGAGGACTTGAGCAATGCTGATTGTTAACAGCAGATGAGATACAAACCTAAATTTATTAAATTTGCCAAGTAAGGGAGATCTACTTTTGGAAAACGGTGTCTCCAAACAATGCCTGAGCAGATCTTATATATAATACATTAATTGCAGATGATTCAGATTGGCTGTAATAGAAATAGGGAAGATTCTGGTGTGCTTCTCAGTGTTCTAATCTTTCACAGGTCTTGCCATTTATTCTGCTCTTGTACTCTGTCATGATTTAAGACAACAGATTTTCCCAAGGGCTACTTTAAAGACAAAAGGTCTTAGAGACTAAGTTCTTGGTACTATGTCCTTGATACTGATATGATTTGCAGAATAAGAGTTCTTAGTATTATGCTCTTGATGTTCATGAACGGAGCGGCTTTTGGAGGTTTACAGTATAATCTTGTGGGGAATGTTGATGCAAAGACAACAACCAGTAGACAGGCCCCGAGGCAGGAACGTGCAGCATGTTCCAGAAACAGCTCTGTGACTGGAATTGAACGATGGAGCTGCGGAGTGGTAGGAAGTGAGATCAGAGAAGTAATGAGTAGCCAGCTCCTGGTCTGACTTATTGCAGCAGTATCACTTTAGCTTCCGTGTTGAGAATGGCCTGCAGGGGAGCAAAGGTGGGAGAAGAGACCATTTAGAAGGTTATTGCAGTAATCTAAGGAATGCTAGTGGTGTTTACCAACGTGGTAGCAGTGCGAATGTGAGAAAGATTGGATTCGGGATATTTACAGCTGACAGGATTTTCTGATGGATTTGAGAAAAAAAAGAGGAGTCAGTGGGTTTGAGCAACAGGAAAGACATAGTTGTTGTTGTCATCTGATATTGGGCAGGCTGCAGGTAGAGCCCTTAGGATGGAGAGAAGGGAGATCAGCAACTCCATTTTATTTTTTAAATTTTTTAAAAAGTTTTAAATTTTTTTTAGTAATCTCTACACCCAACGTGGGGCTCAAATTCATGACCCCAAGATCAAGAGTTGCATGCCCTTCTGACTGAGCCAGCCAGGTGCCCCTGAAACTCCATGTTAGATGTAGTGCATTCGAAATATGGAGGATTTCAGAGTTTTTTGTTTTCTCATTTATATGACATTTGGGAAAAGGTAGAACTATAGGGACAGCAAATAGGTTATTGTTTGTTGTAACGATACATTTGTCAAGACACAACTGTACAGTAAAGGAAGATGAATTTTACTGTATGTACATTATACAAAAAAAAATCTATGAAACAAAATTCTCTGAAAGCTCCTTGATTCTGAGTTCTTCTAAGAAACTAGAAGTAAGGGTCTCACTAAGTTTATAGGGATTTAGCATGAGTAGGAAGTAATCAGGTGGATATCTAGTAGTTGATAGCTATGCTATGGAATGGAGATAAAGGAAATATTATTCAAAGAAAAAATTATACACCTGGTTCCGAGCCCCATGGTCATTAAATTATCAATGTTATATCTGAAAATAACCTAAGTTAATTAATCACTCCAAAAAATGTAAGGGAAAATGGGAGACAAAATAAAATTGCTTTCTGATTATAACCTTAAAAAAAGGGGCAGACATCAATAAAAACTTACGCTTTTCCCAGTTTTCGCTTGACTGAAAATTATGAAACATACTTACTATTACCTGTGCCTTTTGATGTTTTTAACCATATGCTTTCTTTTTGCCTGAATTTCTTGTGTTTTATTCAGTATTTTCTATATATCAAGTACAGTCCTCAAGTTCTTCATATACATTTATTTTTCATGAAAAGGCACTGTCTTAAAACTCATTTTCAGAGGAGAGAGATAGCTAAGGTAGAGAGCTTAAATAAATTGTCACAATCATCCAACCAGCTGGTCTGATTTCAAAGGCGAACTAACTTTACATTTTTTAATAATTGTTTTTAGACTTGTTTCAATACATATTAAGTATTTTTTGTGTGAAATAATTCCACAAGGCTTGAATTATGTAAATTTGAGATAGGTCAAAGTTAAATACTTTACTAGTTTTCATTTAAATAATTTTGCTACTTGAAATTCTTATCTTTACACAGATTCTGAAATGAGAGCTATTTACATGAAATCTTTGCGCAGTCCATTGATGAGCAATCGGTATAAAATGGTCCGTAAGAAACATAACAACATAAATATTTTCTCACAGGTATGAACTATAGAAATATAGTAGAGAATTTCTTGATGAGAGTGTTGAAATGTGTTCCTGTTAATGAAGCCCCCATTGTTTCTAAAACTGGACTGTTAGAGTATTTGGGATAATTTCTGCCGAGTCAGGAAGGTGGACTTAATGCCTTTTATTCCTAATTTGATCAAATTATCCTATCTTCAATTTGAGCCAATTAGAATGTACTATTGAATTGTTTTCCAGTTAGAAGAATATTTAAAAGAAGTGAATAGAACTTCATCATAACTGTTAAATATTTAATTCTTGTATGTTCTCTTGTTTCTCTTGAAAATTATTTTTTATAAAGATGTTATATTCTAAAAATTATAGATTATTTTCCATTTATGGGCAACATTTTCACATTAGTCTTCTTTGTTTACAAATTGCCAATATTCAGCCTGGTAATACAGTCATTCATATCTCTATACTTCCATTGTGTTTGTTATGTAGCACTTATCCACATTGTTTATAAATTATTGTTTATTTTTCTGGCTACCTACAATGGACTATAAATTTTTAGAGGGTAAATCATTCTTTTTTTAAATCTCAGTCTCCCCCTTTTCTTTCATAAAGAATATAGTCAGTATATGTTGATTGAGTGCAAGTGACTGAATTGATAAAGTGAAATACTCATAAAGATCTCATGTACTTAAAAGAGTGTTAAATACATACTGATTTTATGAAAGAAATTTATAATATATAATGTATTTTTACTATAGATTCCTGAGCAAGATGAAACCTACTTAGAAGATAGTTTTTGTATTGATGAAGATGAGTCTTACAAAAGCCAGTCAAGTGAAGAAGAAGTGTGTGTTGATTTTAACATAACTGAAGATTGCTTTGCAAGTGGGAGTAAAAAATATAAAACCCGACATGCAGTAAAGCTAAAACAAATGGAGATGAGACAAAATTGTGCCCATTCAAAAAAGAAATTATCCAGAATTATTTTACCAGATGATTCAAGTGAGGAGGAAAACATTGTAAATGATAAAAAAGAATCCAGTATTATGGTTAACCCAAGTACTATTAATAAGAGCGAACAGCAGGACCATTGTTTGAATATAGTGCGTTTTGGGTCTTCATTGCAGTACAAGGACCATTCTGCTCCAGTTGTTAATCAGTCACTGAAGCAGAGACGACAGACACCACTTCATTTAAAGGATGCAGTTTCTGATGTCTCGGACTTCAAACCTCAGAGCTGTAATAAAATTGAAGCTACCTCACCGTCATTTCCTACTGTTGATTCACAGAAAAACTGTAGAAAATTTCCAGTTCATTTGAAGGTATGGATCAAATTATAGAAAAAGCCTTCATATGTTTACCAAAAGAGTTTTTTTGATGTTTTGCTTTTTTTTTTAAGTTTATTTATTTTTTT
This sequence comes from Phoca vitulina, assembly GCF_004348235.1. NCBI lineage: Eukaryota > Metazoa > Chordata > Mammalia > Carnivora > Phocidae > Phoca > Phoca vitulina. The sequence goes on from NW_022589710.1 coordinate 20,053,545, forward strand.
TTTAGTAATCTCTATACCCAGTGTGGGGCTTGAACTCACAAACCCAAAGTCTAGAGTCACATGCTCTTCCGACTGTGCCAGCCCGGTGCCCCTGTTGTTTTGCTTTCTTTTGTGTTTTGTGTTAAATAAGTCAAAGAAAAATTAGCAAGTGGTGAAATATATATTTTTTTTAAAGATTTTATTTATTTTTGAGAGAGATCACAAGTAGGCAGAGCGGCAGGCAGAGGGAGAGGGAGAAGCAGGCTCCCCGCTGAGCAGGGATCCCAAATTGGGACTCGATCCCAGGACCTGGGATCATGACCTGAGCTGAAGGCAGAGGCTTAACGACTGAGCCACCCAGGCGCCCCAGTGGTGAAATTCTTTAAACAAGAAAATAGCATGCTAAATTATATTGATAATTCATATAAGGATGCTTAGGTTTTAATTTTTTTAAGTGTGATAATAGTTTTCTTAATAAAACTCTGTAAGGAAACTTGCTAGTTTTATAAAAAGAATGTAGGAAAATGGGCTTCCTGCAAAATAAAGTTAGCAGAAATTACATGCTCAGAACTAGTTCCCCACAGATTAACTTTTCTTTCCCCTGCTTCAGATATGTAACTCTCTCTATTGGGGAGAGAAGTTTAGGGACTACTACCTGATTTCCTTCCTTTAAATTTCTCTCTTTTTAGAATGGCCAAATAGTCCAGTTTCTGGCTTCTCCCTGTCTTGTTATTGCTGAAATAATCCCTAAAGCCACTTTCAGTTTTTAAGAGTTTATAATTATAGTAGTTTTGTTAAAATAGGGGTTAAAGTTTCAGTAATTGGAATCTCTTAACTGTACATGACATTCCTTTCCTTGATTGTCATCTTGGAGAGAGACCTAGACCTAAACTTCTGTTTCTCTAAATATTTTATTCTGGGTGTTTCAGGCCATTCTGCCTTAGCAACATGCTCTTGTATCAGCACTGTAGCTCTTTGATGTTTCCAGTTTTTTTGGTTTTTGTTTTTAAAGATTTATTTATTTGAGAGAGAGAGAGAAAGAGAGGAGGGGCAGAGGAAGAGGGAAAGGGACAATCTTGGGCTCCATGCCCAGAGGAGGAGGGACAATCTTGGGCTCCATGCCCAGAGGAGGAGGGACAATCTTGGGCTCCATGCCCAGTGGAGTCCAACATGGGGCTCAATCCCACGACCCTGAGATCATGACCTGAGCTGAAATCAAGAGTCGGAGGCTTAACCAACTGAGCCACCTAGGCATCCGAATGTTTCCAGTTTTAAGTTGTCCCCAGGCTTTTTTGCACAAAGTTGTTTCTTCAAGGCATAATTAGAATAAAGGTGACTAGATCAAGTCTTGTAATAGATTGAAGAACTAGAGGCTAATTAATTTTCTGAGCCTCAGTATCCTTAGCTTAGTATAAGGATAATAATCCCAAGGGTCACGGTAGATATGCCCCTGGGTTTAAGATGGTTCAACTTTAATAATTTTTTGACATTATGATGGTGCAAAAGCAATATGCATTGTGTAGAAACCATACTTAAAATTTTGAATTTTGATCTTGTCCTGGGCCAGCAGCTTGCAGTTTGATACTCCCAGGTCATGCTGGCAGCTGCAGCTTCCAGTCAGTTACACAATTATGAACATAAACAACTGATACACTTGTAACTTTCTGTATGCATACAGCCATCCTGTTTTTCGCTTTCAGTACAGTATTCAATAAATTACATGAGATATTCAACACTTTTATTGTAAAATAGGCTTCGTATCAGATGGATTTTGCCCAGCAATAGGCCAGTGTAAGTATGCTGAGCAATTTAGGTGTATTAAATGCATTTTCCCCTTAATGATCTTTTCAATTTTTAAAAATTTTTTAATTAACATATAATGTATTTTTTGTTTCAGGGGTACAGCTCTGTGATTCATTAGTCTTACACAATTCACAATGTTCACCATAGCACATATGCTCCCCAATGTCCATCACCCAGCCACCCCATCCCTCCCACCCCCTCCACTCCAGCAACCCTCAGTTTGTTTACTGAGATTAAGAGTCTCTTATGGTTTGTCTCCCTCTCTGGTTTCCTCTTGTTTCATTTTTCCCTCCCTTCCCCTATGATCCTCTGTCTTGTTTCTCAAATTCCTCATATCAGTGAGATCATATGATACTTGTCTTTCTCTGATTGACTTATTTCACTTAGCATAATACCCTCTAGTTCCATCCATGTCATTGCAAATGGCAAGATTTCGGTTTTTTTGATGGCTGCATAATACTCCATTGTATATATATACCACATCTTCTTTATCCATCTGTCAATGGACATCTTGGCTCTTTCCATAGTTTGGCTATTGTGGACATTGCTGCTATAAACATTGGGGTGCACATGTCCCTTCAGATCACTACATTTGTTATCTTTGGGGTAAATACCCAGTAGTGCAATTCCTGGGTCGTAGGGTAGCTCTATTTTCAACTTTTTGAGGAACCTCCATACTGTTTTCCAGAGTGGCTGCACCAGCTTGCATTCCCACCAACAGTGTAGGAGGGTTCCCCTTTCTCCGCATCCTTGCCAACATCTGTCGTTTCCTGACTTGTTAATTTTAGCCATTCTGACTGGTGTGAGGTGGTATCTCATTGAGGTTTTGATTTGTATTTCCCTGATGCCGAGTGATGTTGAGCACTTTTTCATGTGTCTGTTGGCCATTTGGATGTCTTCTTTGCAGAAATGTCTGTTCATGTCTTCTGCCCATTTCTTGATTGATCTTTTCAACTTATGATGGGTTTATTGAGAGGTAATCCTATCATCATACATTGAGAAAGATCTGTATATGCACAGTCCTCTGAAAATCAGAAGCACTAGCTACATTTCTACATTGGCATGCTCTAACTAAAAAATGGTTACATCTAGTAATACTTTGAGGACTGTGAAAAAGGATAAATAGATTTTTACAGAAATGTGTTTTAAATTTTCTTCTGTTACTTATACTACATTCCAGTGTAGTATGATTCTTCTCACTTGAAGTTAGGAGGGGTAAGAACATGAGGTAATTTTTTTTTATGGTGGGTTTTGCCTTGGGAAGAGGTAACTTTTTTATACAGTCAATATTTTTCTTTACAGTTTCTGAACTTCAGTATCATATTTAGGAAGCCATTTTCTACTTCAAAATAACTAAGTATTCCCAATGTTCTCTTTTGGTTCTTTAGTGCAGTTTTTTTGAAATTGAATACTGAATTATTTTGAAGATTACTTCTCAGTGATCAGGACTTCCATCTTTAGCTTAGGATGTAGAAAACTGGAAAGAACATTGTTCCCATCCTAGTCACAACAACAACAAAAAGCCAGATAATCCACAGAATCATGGTTTTACTTGAAACTATTATGGAGCTGAGGTTGTAGGGAAACCAATGAGCCTCATTTCTAAGGAAAGACAAGTGTCTCCAATGAGAGACCAGTTGATTTGGGACAGTCACTGGGCACTATATAATTCGGTAAGAAGAATTCAGCTGAAAATTGCAAAAGGCAATGAACTAGCATGAGAGTTTAGAACCCTTGGGAGTTGTAGACAGGAATTCATAACCCCTCATGGGCTAGTCTCCATAGAATCAATCAGGTGTTCACAGGAAGGACTGAGCATCAGAGAAAGCCTCCTTGCTGATGCCACGCATTGGGGGAAGTGACCAGCAGTTACTGTGGAAGAGGCAGCAAACCCCATCTGGTTCCTTCTCCATTTCCCCTATAGAACAAAAAGGTTTAAGCTGCTGGGGATGAGTAGCCAACCTTATAGTTACACCTCAGAGCCTAGGTGAAGATCCTTTGCAGATGGAGGAAGGCAAAAAGAAAAAAACTGTTCTATATCTAAGGGAGGGCAGGATCACTGAAAAGATCCTATTTCTGAGACAGGGACACAAGTCCTGCTCAGGCTGAAGCAGGAAAGTAGAAGTGCCCCCCACCCTGCTGCCGCCATGCCACCTTCATGTATCTAACGTTCCCTCCAGCCAGGCTGGCAAGCACCAAGTAACAAATGAAAGCAATCAACTGCTGAGAGGGACAAGAGTGTGAAGAGAGAAGCTCTCTGAGGTGCAGGCTCACAGAGAAGAGCTAAAGCTGAGAGACCGTTTAGAGGAATCATCTGAAAAACCCTGTCCCCACCCTAAATACAGAGTAACACTATGGGAGTTTGAAGCATCTGATTGTACCTAGGGTAATCATAGCAATAAGAAAACCGGGACACCTGTGTGGTTCAGTCAGTTAAGCGTCTGCCTTCAGCTCAGGTCATGATCCTAGGATCCTGGGATCGAGTCCCACATCGGACTCCCTGCTCAGCAGGGAGTCTGCTTCTCCCTCTGCCTGCCGCTCCCCCTGTTTGTGTGCACGTGCTCTCTCCCCGACAAAAAAAAAAAAACAAAACAAAACCCTAAACTCATTTTGACTAGATTGGTTAAACCCCACACACTAAAGGCCTAACCTTCCCCCCCCCCCAAAGGCATACTTATTTCTAGGCCATTTACCTTAATTACTACTGTCTTACACAAGATGTTTGGCTTTCAACCAAAAGTTACAACATATATAGAAGGAAGAAAAAAACATTTTCAAGAACCAGATTCAGGTATGACTCAGATGCTAGAAATACCAGACAGGGATTTTAAAATAACCTTGATTAATATGTTAAAGGTTCTAGTGGAAAAGTAAAACAAACATGCATGAACAGAAAGAGACCATCATTCCAGAAATGGAAAATATAAAGAACAAGAAAGTGGAAATTCTAGAAATGGAAAGCATGGTAAGAGTGATGAAGAATATCTTTAATGAGCCCATCAGTAGACTCAAACACAATAATGGAATGAGCCAACAAACTTAAAGCTAGGCCAATAGAAATTAACCCAGTATGAAACACAAAAAAAGGGTGAAAAAGAAAAACAGCATGGAGCATCCAAGAGCTGTGGGACTGGTATCCAATAGTCTAAGATACACATAACTGGAATTAAGGAAAAGAACAGGTTAGAAGATATATTTGAACAGGCAACGGCTGAGAATTTTTTTTTTTTTAAAGATTTTATTTATTTGACAGAGAGAGACACAGCGAGAGAGGGAACACAAGCAGGGGGTAGTGGGAGAGGGAGAAGCAGGCTCCCCGCTGAGCAGAGAGCCCAATGTGGGGCTCGATCCCAGGATCCTGGGATCATGACCTAAGCCAAAGGCAGGCGTTTAACTACTGAGCTACCCAGGTGCCCCGAGAATTTTCCAAAATTAATTGGCAAATGAGTATCTGAGTCTGTTTTCAGTTCTTTTTGGTATAGACCCGGAGTGGAATTACTGGGTCATATAGTAATTCTGTGTTTAACTTTTGAGGAATCGCCAAACTGTGTTTCACATTGGCCGAACTATTTTACATTCCCAACAGCAATGTATGTTCCAGTTTTTTCACATTCTGACAACATTTATTTTACTGTTTTGTTTTGTTTTTCATTATAGCCATCCTACTAGGTGTGAAGTGGTAGCTTGGTCCTTCATGTATATAGTCACTTTGATCATATGGAAGGAAGAAAAAATAGTTAAAAAGAGGAAATAGTAATATTAGGAAAATCAACTTCAGGTGTTAGAAGTTTATGGCACTAATATATATTTAACCTGATTGTTATCAATATTTTCCACCTTTTCAGGTTGGTAGTACACTGGAGGATTCAAGAACTTCAGTGGCAAACTGTTCCAATTCAAAACCACATTTGGCTAGCGCACATGCTTCTCTTAGACTTCCACAGGAAGGCCAAAGAACTTGTATTCTTGTAGATAGTTGTGAAATCACTTCTGGATCCGAAGTAATTTCTTCCCTAAGAGCAATTCATGGCTTACAAGTAGAGGTTTGTCCTCTTAATGGTTGTGATTACATTGTGAGTAACCGCATGGTGGTGGAAAGGAGGTCTCAATCTGAGATGTTAAATAGTATCAATAAGAACAAACTCATTGACCAGATCCAGTACCTACAGACCATGTTTGAAAGAATATGTGTGATTGTGGAGAAGGACAGAGAGAAAACAGGTTTGTATTTTTAAATGTTTTTGTTTATAAGGCTGTAAAGGAACTCAACTATTATTTAGTTCACTCTTCTACTGTCAGGATGTGGAAAACTCTTAAAATACAAATACCTGCCTCAAAAATGTCACTTTATGTTTATATAAAGCCATAATGTTTTTCATTAGTCATTGTGTTTATTTTATGCTGCTATTCTTATTAGCTTCATAAATAGGTTTCTTTATTTCTGGATTTTTTTAGTCATTGTGTTTAAATGCAGTTTGACAGTTTAAAGGGTGAGAAATTGAAGGCAAGTGAACCAGTCATGCCTTTTTTCAGGAGCTCCAGAAAGGATAGGACCTTAAGGCAGTAGTGGGCAAAAGGAGGAGGATTTAGGGGAATTAGGACACAGGATTAGCAGTAGTTGGTGGAAGGAGGCAAGAATTACTGTAATCGATTAGACTGATTTCTTTCACTGGGCAGCTAGTTAGGTAGTGGTGCTTCTTATTGAAATTATGAGTATCAGAGAAGAGCAGATTTGAGACATAAGGGTGTTCAGCTGAATATTCGGGAGTTCTTATTAGGGAGCTGAAATGGGTGCATACGAGCTTCAATTAGGGAATTTCTTTGGGTGATACTTAATTGTAGGGGGAGCCCTGAGAATGATAGAAAAGGTCATGGAATATGGAATCAGAAGACACACTGAATTCTGGTGTCACAATAGCTATGTGATGTTGCATTGACAAATCACTCCCTCTGAGGGGTTAATAATATACTTGTCTTATTCATCTTGTGATATTATGAGGACTAAGTGAAATCATGCAGGCAAAAGCCAGTATGGAAGAACTCAAGAATTATGCAGTCGCACAGTATATAGTAAAAGGAAATAATGTAGTTTATATAAAATATTGAGTTGGTAATTGAGTATTGTACCTTTTTTTTTTTTTAAAGATTTTTATTTATTTGACAGAGAGAGACAGCGAGAGAGGGAACACAAGCAGGGGGAGTGAGAGAGGGAGAAGCAGGCTTCCCGCGGAGCAGGGAGCCCGATGGGGGCTCGATCCCAGGACCTTGGGATCATGACCTGAGCCGAAGGCAGACGCTTAACGACTGAGCCTCCCAGGTGCCCCTAGCATTGTACCTTTTTATCCTCATGCTGTCACTGGTAAACTATGCGGCCTTGGATAAGTCACTCTTTCAGTAGCCAAGTTTTTTTTTTCTTTCTCCCTCCCCCACCCCCCCACAAGTGAGGACTTCAGATTAAGTGATCTCTTGGGTCCTTTTAATGCTAAAATTCTATAATTTCCTCTTTACCAACATATCCTTTATATAAAGGAAATAGATTTAGAATAAAAGGAAAGTAACATGGCAAAAGTTACAGGAAAAAAAAAGTTATGGAAAAAGTTTTGTTTTGTTTTTCCATAATGAAAAGTGCCCCCAAAAGAATGGAGGATAGAATATGAAAAGAAATGAATGGGAAAGGTTAGGGAAGTAATAGGCAAGAATTAAAGATGACATTAAAATGGGTGTGCAGTGTTTTGAGTTACTCTTGGAATAAATATATAAGATTTTATATCAGTTAAGCCAATACTTGAGCTATTCATCAGTGCTAGCATTATAAAGAATTTTAGAGATAAGTAATATGGTGTTGGTCTTCAGGAATGAATTAGCTAGGAATATAAGCTCTCTCCTGCCGACTCATCTTCCTGTTTAATTCCAATTGAAGACACTCATAAAGATAATTTTTCCTATTTTATCTCCCAGATACTTGAGAATCACTTTAAATCTTTAGTTGAGGCTTTCTCGTTAGCAGAACATGGCACTAGTTTGCTTAATGGTTGTAAATCTTGGGATTTTAATAATATATAGTATTAATAATTCTACTTAACGTAAGTTACTAAGGTTTGCATTTTCCTAAATGTGAAATATTTAGGAGACACATCCAGGATGTTTAGGAGAACAAAGAGCTATGACAACTTGCTGACTACCTTAATTGGTGCTGGAATCCGAATTCTTTTCAGTTCCTGCCAAGAAGAAACTGCAGATTTGCTAAAGGAACTGTCTTTAGTAGAACAAAGAAAGAATGTTGGTATTCATGTTCCGACAGTGGTGAACAGAAGTAAATGTGAGGCACTTCAGTTTTATCTGAGTATTCCCAATGTAAGTTATATAACTGCATTAAATATGTGTCACCGGTTTTCTTCTGTGAAAAAGATGACTAACAGGTACGTCTGTTTTAATATTTTTAGATGGTTACTTTTAAATGATTCTTAGAAGTATTTCACAGAAATTTAATTTTTTTAAAAATAAAGATGTATAGCACCTGTTAAGATTATCTCATTTAGTAAAGACTTCTTGCTTGCCAGTATGTTACAGCCTCTGCATGCAGGTGCGGATCTTAATGGGGGGTAAAAAGAGGCACTGCCTTTAGGGAGCTTAGAGTCCTCTGGGAGCTGGACAGACAGCTCTTATATTTGAGCTTGCATTCTAACATTCCTGGGCTGTTTAGTTCTGGAACTAGACAAATGTGACAGTGTAAATTTTACTAGTTTTTGTCTATTGCTTGAAAAGGAAGATTTCAGAAAATAGGTTATTTTAATTAAAATAACCTGTGTAAGATATTGAAATTATTATTATATATGACTTTAAATATAGAGAATGTTTTATTTAAACTCGTGCTAAGGACATATTAACTCTTTTACGTTTGGTAGTCTTTAAGCAAGTAAGAATATTAAATTGTACAAGTCAAAAGTTCTACTAATTTATTTTTCAGCTCACCTCAAGAAATCTCCATATATGCACAAGTAACTCGTCAGAAGGCTGAGGAAATATATAGATATATTCACTATGTATTTGACATGCAAATGTTACCAGATGGTCTTAACCAAGGTAGACTACAATCTGATGCATGATCATACTGCTCAGGTGAGGTTATGAAAGAACTCTGGCAATACTAAATGTACTTCAATAATCACTCCTGTGGTTTGTTATGATCAGTTTAAAATATGTAAAAGAATATTTTCCTATTTTATATTGTGTACATTTATATTTATATAGATTATAAATTATTTTAAAAGAAAACCTGATGTTCAGTCATCATTTTGATTAGATTATGAAATTTATTTTTTATTGAATAAAAAAAGGTTTACTGAAGTTGCTATTAAGAAGGTAAAAGGTCGAGTTAGAGATGTATTTTAGAAATTTTCCAGAGATTATAGTACTGTACTTGCCATTTGTTAGCATAATAGGTTGAGGTGTCTGACTGCTGCCAACTTAATGGTCATAAATAATTTTTCTATATATAAATGATAGTATCATCTAGAATATTTTAAATGTCCTGAGTCTACATACATATTGTGTAAGATGTGAATGGTTCATGAGTAACTAGGAGAGATGAAAATTTAACGGAGTATGATTATCTTACCAGAAGTGTCCCAATCAAGTATAGTCAAATCCTGCTAGTATGAATTCCAACCTACACTGCTTTTTTTGTTGTTGAAATATATTCAAAGTGTAATATTGGCTTAGACCTGGAAAATTGGTTAGTATAGATAAGCTGTTGAATGTGGACTTCATTGTGCCCATAATAGTCTGTCTGTGATGCTATTACTATTTTAAGATGTCTCCATGTTACCAGATGTCTCCATCTGCAACATCTGAGGCCCTCCTAGTCAGTCTGGTGCTAATGCAGCCTTTAACTATTGATCCCCCCCTCATTTAGAGTCCTTTATTCACTGAAGGGTATTTGAACCAACCTCACAGTAGAGTTCTCCTTGCCTTACACCAGGCAGGGACTTCAGAGTTCATCTAATTCAAATTGCTTTTCTCTTTTCTCATCAGGTAGAAGTGAGGCCCACAAACAAGTGACTTATTCAAGTTTACTGGGAAATCTAGAACCAGAATCCAGGAACTAGATACAGTTATTTTCACTAAAAAATTACTCTTAATTGTGAACTTAGCTTCTTTGTGGTAGTATAAATTCTTAATTCTTCTGAGAGCAGATTTCATAGTTCTGCTGTTCAATAATTCTGTCAAAGTCAGAGAGAAGTATTGGCTCATGTGCAGTTACCGATTTATTTATCTCTCAGGCTCAAATTTACCCTTTAGTATCTTGCTTTGCTATAATGGACTGGATTTTTTGAACATTTCTCCCTACAGTGGGCATGATTTAAGCTTTGTCAGTAGAAGGAAGAAAGGGGCTTCTTTCTGGTTCCAGTGTGCTGTTCTGCTGCTTTTTGCTTACATGGTGTCAGCGATGCATGTGGGTGGGGACATTTGGTCCCTACCTGGGTGCCAAAAGCATGCAGTTCCTTAACTTCACATTGACCTGGGCTGATGACCACCTTGGAGCATCTCCCATGCAGATACCAATGTGCTCAAATTCTTTGTGTCCAACCACCAGACAGAATATTTTATAAATTAACATGCTGTGAGAGACTTAACCTAGAGGATTTCATTTATTTATGCTTCTGTGTATGGAGCTCTATCCATATTTAAGCTGCAGTAGCCTTCTTTATACTCTCATTGGTAGCACTTAACTATCAGCCCTATTGATTATTAATCCATCTTTGAGGCCACTTTTAAGACTCCTTTGGAGGTTACTTTAAGCCATACTAGCTTATCTTATGACCTGATGGAAAGAAATGGTATTAAGCAGGTACCTGGCAGCTGAGATACAATAAAGTAGACTAGGAGGGACACTGAAGGAGTTCCAACAGGACACAGGGAATATGGGGGCGGGGAAGGGGGTGAGGCCACAGTTTTTGGTGTTGTCTGTGCAATATCAAAATTATCTTTTTGTTTCCCATTATGGAATTTAAGTACCTTCTAACTCCTTAAAAACACTATCCATTAACATTAAACAGCATGGTATTATACCAAATATTGGCAACTTAAGTTATACAACAGTATTTCACTCTAAAATAATCCCTTCATTTGTTCCATCCTACGTCTAAAATCTTTGTGGCAGGAACAATTATGAACTCAGTCTAATATCTCATCAATATTCTTTTTAAATCTTGTGTTTCCATAAATTCTATAGTTATATAACTGCTGATTATTACTGACTAAATTCTTAAGAAACAAGAAAAGTGTATTTTTTTTTTTAAAAGATTTTATTTATTTATTTATTTATTTGACAGAGAGAGACACAGTGAGAGGGAACACAAGCAAGGGAAGTGAGAGAGGGAGAAGCAGGCTTCCCGCGGAGCAGGGAGCCCGACGCGGGGCTCGATCCCAGGACCCCGGGATCACGACCTGAGCCGAAGGCAGACGCTTAACGACTGAGCCACCCAGGTGCCCCGAAAAATGTATTTTTTACTAAAAGTTCTGATATTTTTTGAGGCAACAAGCTGAACCAGTAACAAAGTGCATATTTGTTTACTTTCTATGATCCAGTAATCAAACAAGAACCAAAATAGAAATATTATAAAAGCAAACCAAGTTTATTTGAACAGTCTAACTGGAGAGAAAGGGTAAGTCGATATATACTATAACCACAGGAAAAATAGTCTATGTCAAATTTCAAAACAGAGTGGCAGAATAAGCTAAAAAAAGGTTTATTTCTAAAGGAGCTATCTGAAAGGAAAATAATGTTTACCGTGACATGGCATATTAACTTGACTCCTTACAATGGTAGATCAACTACTTGAATGTTTGTCTAATCCACTTTTTAATATTGAGACCAAATGTAAACTATGTCTGCATATGTAAATATGATGTAATGCAACAAAATTTGTTCTCTGATTCTACCTAATAAAATACTGAAAAAGCAATAAATTTATATAGGTTTCATAGATATGCCAATCACAAGTTTTAAGAAAAAAATCAGGAGAAAGAGTGTCAGATAGTTTCAACAACATGTAATTTAAACATTAGATCAATTCTGGCTTGTATACCAAGTGGTAACAAATGCTTTTCATGAATTCAGTAGCCAGCAGTAACAATCTACTTTTCATTCTCCCTCCCCTATCCCTTAAGGGTAGCAACATTTTCTTGGAAGCTTTTAAAAAATCTGTTTGGAACATGATTTTCTTAAAGTAAACAGACTTGGATGCTTAAGAGACTTACCTAGAATATTTTAATATTGCAAAACCCAGAAATTTACAAGTATCTATACAAGCAAAACAATTTTCCTTATACTTTAGTAAGCTGCAGCAATGAGGAATATTTACAGAATGATGTTTTACTTTGAATACAAACTCCTAAAACCTTTGAGAAGGAATCCACAGTTTCATATGAAGGTACATTTTAAGGAAAATATGTGTATTCCAAAAGAAGATACAAAAATCTTCTTGATAAAAATCCTGGAAATATTTTCTCATTTTTACTATGTAGAATCAGAGTTTGAAAAATAATCATCTTTCTCTTCTTCATCTAAAGACTCCATAGCATTAGTGAAAAGTTTTCCAATACCAGAGTTTTCTCCTAATTCTGTAAAGAGAAGTTTAATAAAAAAAGATTAATATACTTCTAAAAGCAATTTCAATGAAATTGAAAAGAACTGAGAAACTGAATAGTAGGTCTGCCCATCTGAGAGCAATTAATTTTAGTACCATGTTAATAAGAGACTATCTTGTAATAGATTAAGCTACAAAAGAAAAATTACCTTTGTTAAACAGGGTTTTTTTTCTTGATGTTGGAGTTTTTTCATCAGTTTCAACCTGCAAGAAAGTTCATGTTAATAGCTAAATAGTACCTCCTGTGAATTCTGCCTCAAACATAGACAAAAGAAGCATGCTTCATCCCAAGTATCTTGAACACATGCCTATAATGATACCTAATCACATTATAATTATCTGTGAAATGTCTAATTCTCTTTTAAGTTGAATTTATCTAGGGCAAGAGCACTTATTCAAAGTTGTTTCCCATTGCTGGAAAACATGACTATAAGAAAATATTACAAACTAATGCTGCAGAGGTGAAAGGAGAGTCTATGGGCCTCTGACAGTTGCCAAAATCTAAGTACTTATTCCAGTCCATTACACTAGCAAAATTTAAATTCTTGTCTAAAATGGTAATTTATATGACAAATTTTAAGTGTATAATATCTGCTTATTACATCAATGATTTTTAAACTTTTGGCCATGGCTGGCTACCTTTAAAAAATGAAAAGGAATAGAATAGAAAATATGACAGGGTATATCCACTGTACTAAGGGTAAATATAGTTCAAACTTTTGAGATACAAACTCATGTTCAGGTTGTGACATAAATGTATTGTTTCTTGTGAAGTGAGTCAAAAACACTATTCTATCATTTAGCTCTCAAAATCATTCAGTGGCATCAAACCAGTATCACGATTCCCATGTCAACGATAACCATACATGAATAAAAGGAGATTAGAAAGCCCAAATAGCTTGTTTTATTATAAAGCTGGTATGGGGAGTCAGGTCTTGAAATCAGAATTTTTAACACTAAATCCTTTGCTCTTTCTATCCTCACACATTAGCTACAAAATATTAGTCTATGAAAAAAATAGGACTAAATCACAAGGATATTATAGTTTGGTAGACTGCTGCTGACATTATGACTCATTAAGAAAAACAGAAGTCCAGTAGTGGTTAGGATGATGTCAGAAATACAAAGAAATAAAAATTCTTAATAGGAAGGGTCCTTATGGATCTATATCCATGTGAACTTTTCATCACTGCGCAGAGAACAGACTGAGTGGATTAGAATCTTGCTACTACTCAGCAACATAGGCATTATCACCTGAAGCCTGTTAAAAATGCAGAAATCTCAAATCTACTGGATCAGAATCTGTTTAACAAGATCCCTAGGTGACTCCTATCCACATTCAAGTTTGTGAAACAATTGTCAAAACAACCCAACTTTTCACTGGCAAAATAGAGACTAGAAGCCAATGAAGTCTTTCTCACTATGTTGATTCCAGGTCCTTTGCAACAAACCAAAATTTCATTCTCCAGTCCCAGAAATGTGGGACTGGAGAAAGGGAAGCTAAGAATCACTGAGTCTGTCTACACCCTCAATTTTGGAGATTTCTTTTAAAGAATTTAGTCTCCAGGCTGATTTTAAGTATCTGCCATTTCCTGTGGATAAATGAAACCCACAGAGATTGGATGTGATTATGTAATCCCAATGTTTAGTTTAGAAACTCTCTGAGAAGAATTATACTCTAGCAAGTGTGCAATATAAATATTTCAACATGGGTGAGGGAGGAAGAGATTGCCATAATCTGGTCAGAAGGAATATACAATCAGGAGATAAGGTGGTCCTCCACTGTACCTCCATAAATTATTATTCTCTAAGATTAACTATTTACTTTTAGGGCAAGAACTTTTACATAACTTATAACTTCCACAATTTGCCATATATTATAGTTATTCAATAGATGTGATGAATAAATGAAGAATAAATAAACTTACTGTTTTTTTCTTGATATTGCCCCAGACAATGCCACCTTTACTTTTATGGGTTTTTTGCATACGAAAAACATATTTATCACAATCATTCCTGTTTGAATACAAAATTTTAAGTCAAAATTAACTACCATACTTCTATCCACAGCTTGAATAGCAATTGACAAAATTAATTTAAAATGTGTTTTGATCTTTAAAAAGTATTATTTTCTGGGAAAAAGTATATTTTCTGGGAAGTATATATATATATTTTTGGGGGAATAAAAAAACTGTTGGGACTACATCAAAATAAACAGCTTCTGCACAGGGAAGAAAACAATCAACAAAATTAAAAGGCAACCTATGGAATGGGAGAAGATATTTGCAAATGAAATAACTGGTAAAGGGTCAGTATCCAAAATAAAGAACTTACACAACTCAACACCCAAAAAAGAAATAATCCAATTAAAAAACAGGCAGAAGACATGAACAGACAGTTCCTCAAAGACATCCAGATGGCCAACAAACACATGAAAAGATGCTCAACATGACTGTCAGGGAAATACAAATCAAAAGTACATGAGATATCACCTCACACCTGTCAGAATGGCTAAAATCAACACAAACAATAGGTGTTGGTGGGGATGTGAAAAAGGGGAACCTTCGTGCACCGTTGGTGGGAATGCAAACTGGTGCGGCCACTGTGGAAAACAGTATGGAGGTTCCACAAGAACTCAGTAATAGAGGGGTGCCTGGGTGGCTCAGCCATTAAGCGTCTGCCTTCAGCTCGGGTCATGATCCCAGGCTCCTGGGATCGAGCCCGGCATCAGGCTCCTTGCTCAGAGGGAAGCCTGCTTCTCCCTCTCCCACTCCCCCTGCTTTTATTTCCTCTCTCCCTCTGTCAAATAAATAAATAAAATCTTAAAAAAAAAAAAAGGTTAAAAATAGAGCTACCCTACAATCCAGCAATGACACTACTGGGTATTTACCCAAAGAATACAAAATTACTAATTCAAGGGGATCTTGCACTCCAATGTTTAGAGTAACATTATCTACAACAGCCTAATTATGGAAACAGCCCAAGTATCCATCAATTGATGAATAAAGAAGATGTGTGTGTGTGTGTGTACACACACACACACACACACACACACACACACACACACACAATATATTACCCAGCCATAAAAAAGATTGAAATCTCTCCATTTGCTACACACATGGATGGAGCTAGAAAGTATGTTAAGCAAAATAAGTCAGAGAAAGACAAATACCATGTGATTTCACTCATATCTGGAATTTAGGAAACAAAACAGATCAACATGAGGGGGAAAAAAAAAGAGGCAAACCAGGAAACAGACTCTTAACTATAGAGAACAAACTGATGGTTACCAGAAGGGAGGTAGATGGGGCGGATGGGCTAAATGGGTGATGGGGATTAAGGAGTATACTTGTGATAAGCACTGGGTGTTGTATGGAACTGTTACTAATATGTCTGTAATGTTAACTAGAATTTAAAAACTTAAAAACAAGAACAAAAAAAGCATATTTGTCTTTTCCATTTTTAAAGAGACAATGGTGTACTGATGGACAAAATGCTTCAGCCTAACATTTTAAAGGAAACACTGAATAAGAATATTCTAGGAAATTACGGTTTTCCTTATTGTTCATTGTCCCATTTGTGCTCTTTACAATCACTGTCTTGCTGCCTGCCTCTCTTTTCCAAAATTCACTGAGACTTCTTGTCCCTGGACTCCCTTTTATGGACCTCTCACTCCTTTCTACTATTCACTTCCTTCCCTATCCAAATTGAATCTTACAGTTAACCACTTTAAGGATACACCTGGTGATGAAAACCCTCAATTAATTTATAGCTTCCAACTAACTGTTGAGTCATTTCTTTTTAGCTTATTTTCCCCCCTCATTCTTAGCAAATAGGCTTGGCTCAACTTGCAGACACAAATTGAAGCCAAACAGAACGGCTGTTCCCATTTCCCCTACAGTTCCTAGTCCTGCTTATGACAGTAAATACCAGCTGAGCACCAATTCTAATTCTCTCTCCTGGCTTCAGGATCCTTTATGATCAATTATCCTTTCCTTTATGATAATTTGGAAGCAACCTTAAAGCTGACATGTAGAAATTTCTAAATGTGTGACTGTATTAAGATATTAATGTGAACCACACACAGTGCTGCAGAGCTAGTCAATAAGCCTGGCCAGCTGTTCAGGGTCAGCACCTCATGAGTCTGTTGTCCTGTACGAAAAAATCACTTCTGAAATGATAAAACTGTTTCATTATTTAAAATAAAAAGGAAGCCAATTATTAGAGCTGGTGAGTCAAGAGATAGTGTAGAGGCCTAGGAAATTCATTTTTTAAAAGTTTTAGGACATATATTCATGATACAAATGAGTCCACCATGTGTTCTATTCGGGGGGAAAAAAAAGATGTATTTCCATCATTGTAAAAGTGATATAAAAAACAAAACAAAACACCAAAACACCAAAACTCACTTCAATGTAATTCTACAACCTAGAGGGATAATGGCTGGTGATGTTTTTTAGTCAAGAAATTTCTTTTCTGAATACATGTTATGTAAATTGGAATATTGTTTATAATTTAATTTCTTAGCTTTTAAAATCTATTGTCAACTGAACATTATTCTTTGTTGGTAAAAATTCTGGAAGGTATGATTTTTAGTTGTTACATATTATTCTATTATATGGACAAATCTAATTTCTTAACTTTACTGGACATTTAGGTCATTTCAGTATTATGTTTCATGATGAACATCTTTGTTCATACAAATGTACATACATACTTGCCCAAATATATTTCCTTATAACTGACGAACAAAGT
This sequence comes from Phoca vitulina, assembly GCF_004348235.1. Classification (NCBI taxonomy): domain Eukaryota; kingdom Metazoa; phylum Chordata; class Mammalia; order Carnivora; family Phocidae; genus Phoca; species Phoca vitulina. Next base: position 20,070,737 of record NW_022589710.1, read on the forward strand.
TCAAGGGCCAAACGGATGAACATTTTAAAGCTTTTGATGATTTGGCCAAAGTACTTACCAAAAACTTTGTCCAAAATTATACTCTCAATATACCTTCACCTGCAATGAATACTAAATCAAAAACAAACAAAAAATATCTTGTGGATTGCTGGGGAAAAATTATGTTTTTACCAAATAAATGCAAATTAAAATTTCACTAAGCTTCAGGAGAGGACTGAATACTTTTTTCTCAGGCGTTATTATCTGACCTCTGCCTCACACCCATGGTGATTACTCTTCATAAAATCAGCATTGTCCTGCTTGATTGCCAAATGGAATGGCTTATTTTCAGGCTTCATATTTATTACTTTACATCTTTTCTCTGTGTCATTCAATTGCTGGTCGCCCCTGATTTTTCTTAATTTTATTTGTATTTCAAGTAGTTCCTATATTCACATAGTTCAAAATTCAAAAAGTTTCCCTCTTATTCTCATCTCCAAGTGACCTTAGTTCCCTTTTTGTAAGGATCACTAATGTTTTCAGTTTCTTATATATTCTTTCAGATATATTTAATCAAAGAAAAGCAATTACATATATACGCACATATAACATATACAAGTACACACACAGCCCCTATTTACACAAATAATTCACTGCATCTAACTTTTTCACTTAATATATCTTGAACATTTTACCATAATAGTACATAAAGAATTCATTAATTTCTATGGCTACATAAGGTACCAGAATTTGATTAGCATTTGAGTTGCTTCCAGTCTTTTGCTATTATAAACAATACTCTAATAAGCTGTGCATTCACTATTTGAGAAGCAGGTCTGATAGGTCAAAGAGCATGTGTATTTACAATTTTGACAGATACTGAAAAATTGCTGCTTGCACAGACTGTACTAATTTACCTTCTCACTAGTAATGCATGAGAACGGCTTTCCATTCCTCTTAATTTGTAGGAGTGCTGCATTAGGAAAATTAGCCTTTTCCTTTGATGAGTTCCATATATTCTTTTGTCAGATCACTGTTTATCTTTTGATTGCTTATGGTAGTTGGTACGGGGTAAAACTACCTGGTTGACTTTACGATTCTTTTTGTTAGTGTCTTCTGAGTCTTGCATCATAGTTTGAAAAGACTTTCACTAATCAATGATTATCAAATAATCCTCCAAGGTTTCTTTAGGTATATTTTATAGTATAATTTGTTATGCAAAACTCTGATCCATTTGGAATTTATCCTGATGTAAAGTGTGAGCTGTGTCCTACACTACTGAACAATATCCCTACTTGTTCATCCCTGACTTCTAGGAGCTATTCTTTAATTTTTTTTTAAATAACTCTTCTCATTACTGACATCTACTACCCAACTCATGAAATGTTAAATGCTGATGCAGAGAATTACAGTATCATATGCATATTTACCTATTTATAGAGGCTAGCATGCCAGGACTGACATGCTGACACTGAGGAGTTTTTGCCAGTGGAAAGACAACTGATGATGGAGTTGTTGGATTTTTGTCCATACTTGGCAGAATATCATCCTCTTCTGCACTGTCCTGGAGACTTGGCAACTAGAAAACAAATATTTATTACCAGCCAGCAGACAACCCTAAAAATGGAATTTCTCATTATCACTAAATGTTTTTGGGTGGGCTAATAAGTTGTTTTCCTCCTTACAATTTTCCAACTGAGATAACTAAACATATTAGTGGTTACAAAACAGAGCCTTGGCCTTTAAAAAATTTTGGTTCTATTGTGTTAAACAGAGACAATGACGCCTATTTCTAAAAGTTGTGAAAAGACCAGGGGTCAGCAAATGTTTTCTGTAAAGTGTCAGATAGTATTTATTTTAGCCCTTGTGGTCCATACAGTCTTTGTCCCAAATATTCAACTCTGCTGTTGTAGCATGAAAGCAGACATAGCTAAGTAAACAATGAACATGTCTGCGTTCCAATAAAATTTTGTTTCTAAAAAATGTGGCCTGCCAGATGTGACCCATGGGTCATGGTTTGCTTACCTCTGTGTAAACAGAACAAAACAGAACTAATTCATTGATTATTATGCTTGGCACTTAAGAGGAACTCAAGCAATAATAAACTTTTCTGTATATACATTTCCAATAAACAGTTCAATCCTTCATTAAGATTTTACCTTCCTTTACATTAAAACCTTACAGAAACCTAAAATGATGGTAGAATTATATAAAGGATATAACCCCTAAAGGACCATGGTTGTTATGCAGGGAACATAGTAAGAGCCTCAGATGGCTCCCTTAAAATACCTCCCTTTATTATCTATGCAATAAATAATTACATAGGCTGGAAGACCCCAGATAATGATGTTACTAAATTCTTAAAGCATTGTGTAGCCTTTTAATATTGGAGATGATGTAACAATATTAAGAAGTAAATAAAAAAATTACCCCCGAAGTTCAGCTCACCAAAACAACTCTGAATTTTTACACTTCTATCAGTTGTCTGTATCTATCCATTTTTGCATTAATCTTAATACTCTTAATATTTACATTTATATTCTAGAAATAGTCTCAAATTTGCAATTAATATTTATATTGTATTTGACTGTTTATGAAGAATATCCTTATTGGATATATACATTGCTTCCAGTTTGCTGCTGTAAAGATAAACCTGCAATGAATAACTGTCAAGATTTTTGGCTTTGGGGCACCTGGGTGGCTCAGTCGATTGAGTGTCTGCCTTCGGCTTAGGTCATGATCTCAGGGTCCTGGGATGGAGCCCCGCGTTGGGCTCTCTGCTCAGTGTGGAGTCTGGCTCTCCCTCTCACGCTCTCTCTGTGCTCTCGCTCTCTCAAATAAATAAAATCTTAAAAAAAAAAAGATTTTTGGCTTCTTTTGAATTCCTTAGGATAAATTCCAATGAATACAATTAACTTAATGGTTCTTGAACATGGCCATGATGCTTTCCAAAATGTATGATTCATTTTACATCCACTGATGTATGGCTACATCAGTATCTCCACTGCTTTTGTTAGTGGATATTTTAACTTATTTTTACAAAAGATTCTGTAACTTAGAATATATACATATGGTTTACTTAGTTTTCCTTTGATTGTCAGCTAATATAACCACCTCCCTAAGTATTCACTCAGTCTTTTAAATTTTTTTCTTGCCCACTTTTTCCCTGCAATCTTGACAATTTTTTTTAAAGATTTTATTTATTTGAGAGAGAAAGCGAATGAGCATGAGCGGGGGGAGGGGCAGAAGGAGAGGGAGAAGCAGACGCCTCACTGAGCAGGAAGCCTGACACGGGGCTCGATCCCGGGACCCTGAGATCATGACCTGACCCAAAGTCAGATGCTTAACTGACTAAGCCACCCAGGCACTCCTTGACAAATTTTATTAATTCTAGTAACATCTGAATTAGTTCTTCATATTATAAACATTGGCTTTGTTTGTTGTAAATATTTTTTCCCAATCACTGAAGTTTTTAGTTATATGATTTTTCATAGTACAAAAATTCTTTTATACATTCAAATGTCAACTTTGTGCTGCCATTAAATCCCTCCACTGAATTTACTATACAGTAGGTAATAACTTTATAAGTTTGCCTCATTGCATATGAAATTTTAAATATATACATTTAGCCTATTTAAACATTTCTGGGTTTTCAGTTTGGCTCTACACCCATTACCTTTGGAACTCACTAATGGGTAGACTCTGGACACTGATGAGAAGAGCATGTACTGGCAGACTGCTTCCTACACTATACTTTGGGTCATGTCTGTGGAACTATCAATCCTTGGCCTAAATATTAGGGATGAACACTAACAATACATAAAAATGAAAGATGTAAAAGTCAATATAAAGAAAGCAATGATTTCATGCACTTAAGACTCTTACCAGTACTCTTTGATTCTGCAAAGGTGTTGTACTGAAAAAATCATCATGATCATCTTTTGGCAACTGTTCCAGAAAATCCCTCATTTGCTGCTTCCTTTTAAGAGTTCCCACTTTGGCAGTTATCTTAATAATTTGCTTCTTATCAGCATCACCTATCTTGCCTTAGGAGTCAGCAAAACATTTGATAAGGATTTGGTCATTTATAGTAACTGCTCTAAAGTTAACAGACTTTGTAAAATCTAAATTATATATTTATATTAAGTAAACTCATCCTCTATTAATAAGTCTCCTATATAACAAAAGATTCTTTCTGTACTGGGATCTATGCAATATAATTAGCCCACACGATACTCATGAAGAAACTACATAAGATTAGCCAGGGTGAGATGGAAAAGGTCTTTACCCAGTAGGAAAGAAAGGTTACCTCCTACATTCCCCTTGCTGAATGTCTAATTTATTGATTTTATAAAAATATAAACCTTACTGAATTAGGACAAGGACAGGATATTCCCAAAGGTTAGTATAAGCTCTGTCATAAACCCTGAGCAGGAATGTGTACTCCTGGGGAATATGAAAACTAAATTTATTTTGAATTTTATTATGAATTTCTACCCAAGTGACCTCAAATTAAATTAGACTCTTAGAACAATAATCCAGATACTGAAATCTTTAGATCTAACTGCAGATTTCCTAGAACAAATTCAAAGCACAAGGCTGCTAAGGCTACTATTAATGGAATTAACTATCTAGATAAGACTAAAAAATTAAACAGATGATCTTCAGAATTCTTTCTAGCTTTAAAATTTGGAGAAAACACCTATAAGACAATGATACATGGATAAATATATCTAGTGAGTGATTAGAAATCAATACTGAGAACTAGGCAAAAACAATTTACAAAGGTTACCATTTTGGCCTTTGGGATTGACTGTTTTTTTCTTAGTGACAGGTTTCTGGGATCCTTTTTCTCTGGGATCTTCCATGTATTTCCTCTGGCATTCTTCAGCAGATCGAGAACCTACAGCCATAGCTACATCTGACCAGAAACCAGATTTGTGCTTTGGAAGAGATGCAAAAGCACTATGGAAGACCAAAACCAGTTAAAGAACAAGAAATTCAAATCAATAAAAACAACCTCCTGAATACATACCACTAAATCAATGAGATTTATTGAGCTAAAGGAATTTTAACCAAAATCATTCTAGATAACTGGGAAGAAGATACTATTCCTTCCATTCAGTAACTTACTTGAGTGCTTAAAATATGAAGATGTAATTTTACATATCTGGTAGGTATCTTCTATTTTGTTCTATTCTATGAAACCTGAAATTCATCTCAGGTCTTTCAACATCTTTTTCCTAAGTCCAACTATCAGTGATTTGATCTGGGGGACTCTAGCATGACTAACTTTTCAACACTGTTGCTCAAATCTTAGCAGTGCTAAGTATATTGGAAAATGAGCTCTTAGTTATAAATTCTTATTAAAAAGTGTTATTCTTGCTCTCATTCTATCAATTTACAGAATGCAATATTTTACATATGATATTTGAGGGAAATGAAAATTGAAAGAGAAAAAAACTGTTAGTCAATATAAGGTAGTTAACCAAGTTAATAAACGAGTTATATTCTGAAAGTTTATTTGTAAATATTTAGAAACTGGTACATATATTTCTGCTTCTCTCCCTCCTCAAACAGATTTTACATATTGTGGTTAAGCTGACATTTCAGCCAGAAAAGATCTGCTTAACTCACCAATTAACCTATGCAGCATTATGCTGGTAAATTTTAAAAACCAGCTCTCTGGGGTTAAAAAGCCCTTATTTGTAGTGTTTGCCAATTTCCATATTGTAAATACCTCTATCGTGGCTGATTTCAAGCTACCAATGTGATGTCCCTGAATGTGGAATAAGAAATGTGTGATAGGACACAATTACACAGAATTTCCACCATACAGATACAACTGATGTAAAGAACCTTAAGACTAGATAATAATAATAAAATGTAGTAAAATAATCAGGAAATGATGAGTTTAGGGTATTACTTAATAAATTTATCTAATTGTAAATCTATATGAATCAGCTCTTGTGAACAGGTACAAGTTGACTATAGAATACCACTCACTCCATTCATAAAAGGAAGACAAATACTTACAGGCATTAAACACTAATGAGTACTCTACTTTTTTGCATAATTAATCATTCTACAGGTGTTCTAAAGTGGAGAGCTAAAAGGATTTGGAGGTCAAGCTTCCCTATTTGTGTACATCGTTAATTTGCAAGTACAGAACTGCCAGAAGGACTATCTTTCATAATAAAAATACTTAATGCATTTAATAAGAAATTAGTCTGTAATTAACACATCTCTACTTTATCCCAGATAATTTTAAAAAGCAAGTATGTCACTGCAATTCTACTTAAAACTTGCTTTTATAGGTGACAGAGGGAGAAAAATACAACTTGCTTTTATAACTCACTAGCATAAAAACCAAAGTATTTAATATGACTTTTACATTGTTCTTGTCTCTCTAATCTCATCCTGTACTGTTCTGCCCTCATTTTCTGTACTCTGGTTATTTTGGCCTTCTCTCAGTATTTCTAAATATGTTTTCTTCCTGCTTCATTTAAAATGAACTTATGTAAATTTGGCTTAAATAATTTTTATTTGTCCTTCAGATCTTAGTTCAAGTATCTGCTTAAGCTAAGTCAGGTTTCCCTGTTATATTTTCATAAACCTCTTAGAGTGATTATTTGCTAACTAGGCTATAAGCATGATGAGTATGTAACAGTGGGCTGCAACTAAGAATCACTTGAGGAGCTTACATCAAATGTACAACCAAGCAAATAAGTTATTAAAATAAGCAAATAGATTTACAGACTCTACCCCTGAAGATTTCAATTTAGTAGGTTTGCAGTGGCAACACTTTGAATTTTTCAAAAGCTCCTCAGGTGATTGTTCTGCTATGCAGTCAGGATTGGAACTGCTTTATGTTCCAAGAAGCATTAAGTATTATATCTAATTAAGAAAGAAGCCTTCTATCTAGTTAAGTGGGGGAGTAGGAATAGGTGATGACAAGGAAGGGTTATAGGAAGGAGTGACTGACACGTGAAATAAAATATGAAGGATGGATAAAATATAACAGGTGAAAATAAGGCAACAGTACTGGCAAAGAAATGAAGATGAGGAGACAGGACATAAGGTTAGAGCTTTGAGAAAAACTAGAAAAGCAGAGCCCAAACCCAAGCCTGCCATATCTAAATATTTTAATAGTATGCAGTCTAGGCACCTTAACATTTTTTTTAAGGTATCATACTAGTAAAATTGTCTTTTTGGATATGGTTCTATGAATCTTAACGAATATAAAGATTTGTATAACCACGATCACAATTAGGATGCATAATAGTTCCATTATACTGAAAAAATTCCTAGTGCTTCCTCTCTGTTGTCCACCACTATATAACCACTGGCAATCATTGATCTGTTTTCTTAGTTTTTTCTTTCCAGAATAGAATTCTGGAAATGGAATTATACAGTATGTAACCTTTTGAGCTGGCTTTTTTTTTTTTCATTCAGCATACTGCCTTTGAAATTCATTCAGGTTGTTACATATATCAATAGTTCTTCTCATTACTCAGTGGTCCATTTATTCTAACTGTACCATGATTTATGTAGAAAGTTCCATAGAAATCAACAGAGATGAGCTCCATAAAACCACCCCATAAAGCTGTTTATGAACTGTGCTCACATCACAAATTTTGACATATTTTCATTTCTGTTCAGTTCAGTATCTTTTCTCCCAAGACTTCTTCTTCTTTGACCCATGGATTATTCACAAGTGTGTTATTTTTCAACTGCTTGGAAATGTTCCTGTTAGCTTTCTTTTATTGATTTGTGGTTTAATTCAACTATGATGAGAGAACAAACACCCTATGCATGACTTCAGTCATTTTAAATTTGTTTTTATGACCTAGTCAACATTCTATCTGGTCAATGATCCACCTACCCTAGGAAAAGAATGTATTTTTTCCCCTATTGTTGGGTGGACTGTTCTACAAATGTTGATTAGATAGTTGGTTGATGGTGTTTTCAGTTCTTCTATAGCCTTGCTAATTTTCTGTCTACTAGTCAGTCAATTACAAGAGAAAAGCATTGAAGTTTCCAACTACAAATGTGGTTTTACCTATCTTTTCAGTTCAGTCATTTCCTTTTAGTTCTCTGATTTTGATTCATGTATTTTGAGGGTTTTTTTTGTTAGGTGTATATACATTTAAGATTGTTGTCTTCCTGGTGAACTTACATTTCTTTTATCCTTGATAATTTTCTTGGTACTAAAATCTTTGACAGGTTTTAGTACAGCCACTTCAGCTACGAGTTTCCATGGTATTTTTCTATCCTTCTACTTGTAACTTACCTATTCATATTTGATGTTCTCTTACATGGCACTATAGCAGGGATGTTTTTGAATTCATTCTGACACTGTCCTAAATGGTACATTCAGACCACTAACATAATGTAATTATGTTTGGATTTAGGTCAATCATTTTATTTGCTTTCTGCTTTGTTCTGTTTTCTATTTCTCTATTTCTCCTTTTCTGTCTTCTTTTGGGTTAAACTTTTTTTAGTGTTTTATCTATTATATATTTGAAAATACCTCTGTCTAGTTTCTTAGTAGTTGCTCTAGGAATTACTACAATACTTAATAGTCTACTTAGAATCAATATTTTACTGCTTCAAGTAGAATAGAAAATTTACCATAAGTCTCTTCATCCTTCCTCTTTATCTTGTAGTTGTTTTACGTATTAAATTTACATATACTCAAAACTCCAACATAAAATGTAATATTTGCTATCAACCATTAAACACTTTAAAGAACTCAAGAAAACAGTCGTCTGTTGTATTTATCCAGTTACCATTTATCTTGTTATTCCTTCATTTCTGATATTGACTGCCTCCCTCCTTTGTCATTTCCATTCTGTTATTGAGCCTATCTAGTAAGTTTTTTATTTTGATTATCCTATTTCCCAGTTCTAAAATTTTCATTTGATCCTTTTTTGTCTTCTATGTCTGAGATTTTCTAAATTTCTGTCCAAGAATGTTTGCTTTTAGTTCCTGGAGCTTTTTTTAAATTTTTGACTAAGGGGCGCCTCGGTGGATCAGTCATTAAGCGTCTGCCTTTGGCTCACGTCATGATCCCAGGGTTCTGGGATCCAGCCTCACATCCGATTCCCTGCTCTGTGGGAAGCCTGCTTCTCCCTCTCCCACTCCCCCTGCTTGTGTTCCCTCTCTCGCTGTCTTTGTCAAATAAATAAAATCTAAATAAATAGATAAATTTTTGACTAAAAAAGTCTGCTTTTATTGGCTAAGCTACTTGAGAGGGATGAAGTGGGAGGAGTGGGTGGCCGGGATGCTCGGCCTGCAGTGCTCACAAGCCTGTAGGTGGTGAAGAACTGGCCCAGGTGTCCAATCATCTCGGGCTTGATTTCCATCTGGTTGAAGGTCTTGCCCTTGTAGACACCCACCAGGCTGCCCACCCTCTTGGGCATGATGATCATGTCCTGCAGGTGCTCCTTAACCACCTCGCGCTATGCCTTGGGGGGAGCTTCCTTCTTGGCCTTCTGCAGGCGCTCCAGCAGTGAATGTGGCTTCCTCCGCAAACTGCGGTTCAGCCTCCGCTGCTGCTGGGCGTGTACCAGGGGCTCCTGGACTGTCCAGCAGCTGGTCGAGGTCTGCGCCGCAGTAGCTGAACCTGGAGGGGGTGCGCTTCTTCTGCTCCACTTCTGCCATCTTGTCAGCTCTTCGGAAAGGCTCCTGGAGCATTTTAATATACCTGCTTCAGGGTCTTGTCAGATAATTACAACAGCTGTATCATCTCAGCATTAGCATCTTTTTTTTTTTTCGTGAGTTGAAATTTTCCTCTTTCTTCATATACTAAGTAATTCTGGACTATTTCCTAGGCATTTTGAAATACTGTAAAACTCTTGGTCATGTTTATCCATGGAGAATGCTTATGTTTTTGTTTTAGTAGGCAGTCAATCTGGTTACCTGAGCTATTAATTCCAATCAGTCTTTCGTGGTTGTAATTTTAGTATGTCCTATTTTTAAAGCTTTGCAGTACTATTAAAATAATCCTGTGTGGGGGACACTGAGTGGCTGGCTGGCTTAGAAACTGGGTGGCAGTCTACCTCTTAGTTCAGTTGTCAGTCTTGGGTATGCTGTTTAGGATCAAATCCTCACATGTGCAACTCAGGGGTGAGCCCAAAAGTTCATCAACAACTTTATATAGGGTTGCTTTCCCTAGCTCCTCCCTTTGCAATTTTTAGTTCCCCAGGGTTCCTGTTTTGGGTTCTCTGGCAGAAACCTAGGGTTTTAGTTACCCAGCTCTACAGTACACTTCATACAACTGTATCTTTCTGCAGTGCCAAGCACAAAGGACAGAAAGAGAAAAATGCAACACAAACACAGGTTGCCCTACCTTTTTTTTTTTCTTAAAGATTTTACTTATTTGAGAGAGAGAGAGCATGGGGCTGGGGTGGGGAGAAGGGGCAGAGGGAGAGGGAGAAGCAGACTCCTCACTGAACGGGAGCCTGACACAGGGCTTGATCCCAGGACCCTGAGATCATGACCTGAGCTGAAGGCAGACACTTAACTGAGACATGCAGGCACTCCAGTTGCCCTCCCCTTTTGAGACCTATATGTAATTGGAAGGTTTCCTACTTTCAGAGTTTTAGGTACATGTGGGCTCCACATGCTGCTGTGATTTTCACCCTTGCAGGATTACACGGAGACTGTGACGTAAGAGAAAGGAGAAAAGAAAACGAGAACTGGGGGACTTCTACTGTTTCTGAGTGTTAATCGTCCCCTTTCCTTCTCCCCAAGCCAGAAGTGGAGGGCTTTTCTTTGAACTCTTAGTCATGCCTCAGTGCCCACTTCTAAGTTTTAAGTGGCCTTAATCTAGGTTAAGGAACACCAGAGGGAAAACTAGAAATATGCCCCCACTTCATTTCACTTAAAATTCTGGTCTTTCCCGATCAGCCTGCTACTATGTATCTTCCTTTTTTTTTTTTTTTTTTAAAGATTTTATTTATTTATTTTGACAGAAAGAGACACAGCAAGAGAGGGAACAAAAGCAGGGGGAGTGGGAGAGGGGGAAGCAGGCTCCTGGCCGAGCAGGGAGCCCGATGCGGGGCTCGATCCCAGGACCCTGGGATCATGACCTGAGCCAAAGGCAGACGCTTAATGACTGAGCCACCCAGGCACCCCTACTATTTACATTTCCTGAGTCAACAAAAAGCTGTTCCATGCGTTCTGTTCATAGCTGCACAGAAAAAAAGACTAGAATTTGCTTTCCTTGTCTTATTGGGAACTGGAATCTTAATTTCAGGCATTAAAATAATCGTAGATGATATGGATATACAGTAAAGGTTTAAAACCTTTACTATAACAAAATGATGGGAGATATAGCTGGAAAGGATAAAGTAAAAGTATTGTATGCTGTCAATGCAAGGCAGAAGGATCTCTATATAATTTGAAGATTGGTAAGAATGCAGGGAAGGTTTCTGATGTTAGAAGCACAATTACACATTAAAATTAATCTGGAGATACATAAAACAGATTACACAGATGCAAACAAAGTAAAAATACAAGGCTACTTCCATGGCAGGCATTAGAAGTCTGAAAAAGAGTAGTGTGAAGAGAAAGGGTGCAGATGGAATGATCCTGTGGAAAAATCTATAGCTCCCTGAGAACTACTTTGATTTAAAAACAAAAATCAATAATGATAAAGTTTAAACCTAGTTGACTGAATCAGGAATGTCAGGCCAAGTAGATTGGCAGGGGAAAATAAGTTTAGTTTTTGACATACTAAGTTAGAATCTCTTGCAAGTGAGATTTATGGAGAGATGCCCAATAGGCAAAGGGAAATACAAATCTTTTTTTTAAGATTTTATTTATGAGAGAGGGAAAGAGAACACGAGTAGGGAGAGGGAGAAGCAGGACCCCGGGATCATGACCTGAGCCAAAAGCAGACGCGTAACCGACTGAGCCACCCAGGTGCCCCATGGGAAATACATATCTAAATATAGGAATTCAGGACTAGAGATACAGATTGGGAATCCCTGTTCAAAGAGTAAAGTTAGAACTATGGAAGGAAAAGATCACTGAAGACTACATTATCACAGCAAGAAATCAGCCAAAACCAAGAACTCTGGAGAAGGAAAATTCTCTGCCTGAAAATAAGACAGAGAAGGAACATTTAGGAAAATGAAAGAGAAGAAACATAGTGGCACAGAGATTTCAAGAGTGTTTCAAGAAGGTAGATCTGAAAATAAATTCTAAATGTTATAAGGTTAGGGAGCACTCAAGCAAATGAATCCCTGATCGTGGTATGTTTCTATATTCTCTCTTATCAATCACATCTTCCTTTCTATTAGATCATTCCCATCAGCACACCACCATACTCTGGCTTGAGTCCTCTTACAAACAAACAAATAAGCAACCAAACATACATTTTCCCTTATCTTCACACTCTTCTATTACCTATCCATTTTTTTGTTCCCTGTCACTGCCAATTTCTTGTGTTATCAACCTAGGTTGTCTTTACTGTCTCATTCACTCTCCATTGCTCAACTATGCTCTAACTTCCAATGCTACTGCACTACTCAAACTGCTTGTCAAGTCTATGCAGCTAAACCCAATTCTTGTCATACTTGGTTTATTAGCAGCACTGACCATGAAACCTTGGATGGATCACCTAATTTTTGAGGCTATTTCTACTCTGCAAATGCAGGGGAAAAGACCATATTAAATAATCTGCAGGTCTGAATTCAGCTTTAAGGTTTTGTAATAGTAAATTTAACTATAAAATATTTCTTAAAATATGATGATCTGAGACAGCAGCATTTCTCTGTTAAAATTTTTTTCCCCACCTTAATTGAGGTATAATTGTCAAATTGTATAAAGTGCACATGGGATCACTTGATATACATGTTCAGTGTGAAATGACAACCACAATCAAATTAAATAACACATCTGCCCCCTCACATAGATACCCTTTTCTTGAGGGGGAGGGTAGCTGTCTTGAAAGATTAAATGGGAAAGAAAGGAAGATTAACTTTTCTTTTGCTTATATGCAAGCTGTAGTACCTAGTAGAAAGTTTTTAGTTAGTACCTAGTACCTAGTTAGAAGTTATCTGTAGTCTCCCTCCATTCTTTGTATAAATTTCTCTCCACGTGTTTTTGGATATCTTCCATATTAATGATTAGAGGTCACTAAATCAGCTCGTTATTGGAATTTTTAGGTCTTCAACTGTTTTGTGGCCACTCTAGATATTTCAGAGTCAAATATAACTACTTACCAATGAAGTTTCTGTAATTCCTTCTCATTCCATTCTTCATCCTGAATTATACCAGGAAAACATTCAAAGGAATGCCTATTTGTCTCATTAGATCCCATCGCCTCAATAATTGGAGACTCATTCCTAATACCAGATTTCTGAAGATTTTCTTTAGCAGAACATCTAGCTTTCTTTTGTTTGATATAAAATTCACTTTCACTTTCTTCAGTTTCAGATTCAGAAATCACTGGGATTTTCCTTGTGGTGGTTCTTGTGCTTTTCCTCGGGTGAACCACTGTTTCTTTGGTATTCCTTACTCTGGTTTTCTTAGCAATTTCAGCTTTCTTTCTAATTCCCTTTTCTGTTTCGCTCTCTTCACTAGACAAATCTGAGGAGGACTGATGCTCATAAAATGACATAGATGCATTTTTGATTTTCTTCAATTTTGGAAACAACCTTGTATTTTTCTTAAAATCAGAGGTGACCGTTTGTTCCTTTTTAGGACTAGATATTTTGATTTTCTGGTTGACTGTGAGTAAATCACATTCACTGCAATCTTCCTTGTTTTTATTTTTGTGATCCACACTATACTCAAATGCATTTTGGAAGGTCTTTGTGGGCTTACTGGACAAATGTGCAGTTCCATTTAAGTCTGATTTACTTTCTTTTTGATGCTTTGGCACTGCAAAATCTGTTACTGCTTTAACGGTGCCATAGGACAGATTATACTTCATGCATTTTTGTTCTATCACTTTTTTAGACTTAAGTGGTGTCACTAAAATATAAGCTTCCTTCTGATTAGGAGCCATATGTTTTCTTTCTTCGTCTGAGAAAAACAGTTGTCTTGAGGTTAGAATGTCAACGGATACATTCGATTCTTCAGTTCTCTCTTTAATTTCATAAGACAAAACCAAACATCAAAATCTCAAATTAGCTACAAACAAAATAAAGCACAAAATTTTTTTCTAAAATATATTTTTTTCCCCATAAACTCCATTGTACACACTACTGTCATTATTAGTCTTCCTGAAGTACCAGTCTGTTCAGATTACTGCCCCTTCAATTGTAAACATATTTTTTAAATCAACTGGCCTGTGACTTCTTACAGTCTACTTAGTATACAGATAACTCCTCTGTCTGGCCTTCAATGTAGTTCTAATCTCACTGTACTCAATCTGAACCATATTCTATGTCTACTAGACCACTATTTCTCCCAATTTTCTTGATTCTCAACTTTCACTAATATCATTCTACTTGGAAAGTTTTCTTCACTCACAAACCAAATCACTACTTGCTTTATTTATTTATTTTTAAAGATTTTATTTATTTGACAGAGAAAGAGACAGCCAGAGAGGGGAACACAAGCAGGGGAGGGGGAGAGGGAGAAGCAGGTTCCCACAGAGCCGGGAGCCCGATGCGGGGCTCGATCCCAGGACCCTGGGATCATGACCCGAGCCAAAGGCAGATGCTTAACGACTGAGTCACCCAGGCACCCTTCGCTACTTGCTTTAAATTCCATTCTCTAATCTGCCTCGTCCACAAACTTTGTCCTGATTCCCTCAACTGAATGAAAGTTCTTGAAATTTCCAGATTACTTTTAAATAATACCATGTTTGACAATGTGCCCTGCATTATAAACACAAACTTGTCTTATCTTTGAACTAGACTGCAAAAAAATCCTTAATAGTAAGAATTTTCTCTTCATTTTTGGATTTTTTTGTTGTTGTTGGAGTTAGTACATAGCCTTTCAAATATGCAATAAATGATAAATAAATATTTGTTAAATCAACTCTTTAGAGATAAAATATTTAGGTGACATAAGAAAACCAGTAGGGTTGCTAAAACCTTACTAGGTATGTAATTCCTTACATAAAATGCAAGCTATCCTAGTTAGGGGAACAAGGAACTCTATTGTGTGGCCCCATTATCATCCCTAATGGTGGCAATGGAAATACAGTTTTGCTGAGTTGCCCAAACTCCATGAAGCATCATGGGATAACAATCAAACCAGAACTTGGGAATCTTTATTATATTGTGTCACTAGTTAAAGAAAGAAAATTAAAATGAGAGAAATTCTCCAATTTGCAACTTAAGAAACCAGAAGCCACACTAACTTAACTTCTAATTATAAATTATCCAATTGCAATTATAATATATACAAATTATAAATCATCACACCAATCGGTCATAGTGAAATACTGCAACAACCTACACATTATGTACCATTTTACAAGAACGATAAAATGAAAGACTGATGAGTAAAGTTGGATGCTGGAGAGAAAAGAAGCCACTAAATTATAATTCATGGAGAAGTGGTACTAATCAAAAGTAATCAAGAAAGTTTCTACAAGATTTCTCAAGGGAATCATCTATCTTCCTGAGGGAAGTGTTTTCTTTTAACTCCTCACATAAATCTGATTCAAATGTTCAATTGGCAATTTGAAAATTTTGAACTTTCTAATTTTAAACAAAATACTTTTATTCTGAATATTTTTATTCATTTTATTAAATAATCTGAATAAAGATTCATCCTATTCTGGATACTTTAACCTAAATTGCATGATCCTGATAGTCTAAATAGTATTGTTTTTCCTCTCTACTTCTTTAAACACTTAGTAAATGTTCTTCACTTTCACTTCCTTTCACTTAAAAGAAACAAACTGAGGGTTGTTGGAATGGTGGGGGGTGGGAGGGATGGGGTGGCTGGGTGATGGACACTGGGGAGGGTATGTGCTATGGTGAGCACTGTGAATTGTGTAGGACTGTTGAATCACAGACCTGTACCTCTGAAACAAGTAATACATTATATGTTAAAAAAAGAAGAAGACGATAGCAGGAAGGGAAAAATGAAGTGGGGGAAATCAGACAGGGAGACAAACCATGAGAGACTATGGACTCTGAGAAACAAACTTGAGGGTTCTAGAGGGGAGGGGGGTGGGGGGATGGGTTAGCTGGTGATGGGTATTAAAGAAGGGACGTATTGAATGGAGCACTGGGTGTTATATGCAAACAATGAATCATGCATGGATCACTACATCAAAAACTAATGATGTAACGTATGGTGATTAACATAACATAATAAAAAAAATAAAATAAAAATGCTACTAAGCTGATGGATTTAACTCAATATGAAATTTTAAACTTGCTAATGTATAGAGACAAGGCTCTTTAAATTCTGGTATGCAGGATTTCAATGAAATCATACTGAAAATCGACACACATAGCTAAATGATGGCATTAATTTCATAAAAAGATTCATAGTCTTTAAACATTTCTTTAAAATGTAAATCAGTAAAGATATATCACCTTAACATTCCAAAAAGCATATTTAAAATAATGTATAGTTTTGTTATTAAAAAATTAGGGGTGCCTGGCTGGCTCAGTTGGTACAGCATGTGACTCTTGATCTCGGGGTTGTCAGTTTGAGCCCCATGTTGGGTGTATAGTTTACTTAAGAGAAAAAAAGTTTAAAAAATAAATAAATAAAAATTATTTAGTATCTAGATTAAGGGAGGCAAACCTGCAAGTAAATATGGTATGTAAGGTAATAGATTATTTTATTATGCAAATTATGTTATATAGAAAAACAAAACCCTATTGTACACCTGAAACTAATAACACTGTATATGCTTCAATTAAAGAAAAAAAAGGTATTCTAAAAAAAAAAAAACCCATAAAAAAACAACAAAAAACCCCCCCAACATTTATAAACATTGAAATACCTGGTTTACCATTTTAGATTTGGAAATTTATGAGACCACTTATTATATATTTAATATAATTTTATTATATGTTTAATATAATATTATGTACTATTATTATATATATATATATATATATTTTTTAAGATTTTATTTATTTATTTGAGAGAGAAAGAATGAGAGACAGAGAGCACGAGAGGGAAGAGGGCAGAGGGAGAAGCAGACCCCCTGCTGAGCAGGGAGCCCGATGTGGGACTCGATCCCGGGACTCCAGGATCATGACCTGAGCCGAAGGCAGTCGCTTAACCAACTGAGCCACCCAGGCGCCCTGTACTATTATTATATTAAAAACATTTCAAGTAAGAGCTGTCTGCTTAATATAAAACCTATAAAGATATATTACCTTGCTTCTGACTTTTAATTATCGTTTCATTTGTTCTTTCACAATTTCCAAGTTTCTCTGAAGACAAGTTTTCACATTCTTTCTTTCCAATTAATTCCTTCAAAACAAAAAGACAGCTTTTTATTTTATTTTTTTTAAAGATTTTTTTATTTATTCATTCGAGACACAGAGATACAGAGAGAGAGAGAGAGAGAGATTGAGAGCATGAGCAGGGGGAGAAGCAGAGGGAGGGGGAGAAGCAGACTCCCCATGGAGCAGGGAGCCTGATGCGGGGCTCGATCCCAGGATCCTGGGATCATGACCTGAGCCGAAGGCAGACGCTTAACTATCTGAGCCACCCAGGCGCCCCAGCTTTTTATTTTAATAAACCTATAAACATGACCTCAAGTATTTTCACAGTACGTATCAAGCATATAAATATCTAGGTACTTTTAGTTCTACAAATTTCATTAATGGAGGCATTCAGAAACTCATTTGCCAGAGCTTAAGCTTTTGGAAGCACCATGTGGATAACCAGTATGTTAGATATTTCCTTTATTGATTTAATACCTGTGATATGTCAAGTGTGCGCGCGCGTGCGCGCACACACACACACACACACACACACACACATTTTATTTAAGCCTTACTCTAAGAGCTAAACTTTCTGTTATTATTGACTGAACTTTTCCAATGAGACACGGAGAAAATAAATATCAAGAGATTGTCAAGATGAACAAAAGGCTGATATTTAACAGAATTCATGATTTCTAATTTGGTCCCGAACCTTTTTAGTAGCATCACACCACCACTCTACATTATCACAGTGTACAGTAAAAGCTTACCTGATTAGATAAGTCATTTCCTCCTCCATTTTGAAAAGTATTATTTACTTGGTCATCTGGGAGACTTAACGGTGGTTTATTTTGGCAATTACCATGGCACACGTTTAATTCTGTGGCTCCTGGCAACCTACCGCGCTTACCATTTTTCACTTCTATGTGTACAAAGATGGAAATATCAATAAATTATTATATAGAAGATAAGCTGCCTTTCCACATTAAAGAATTCACTTTCAAAAACTGTTATCTAGAAAGAGTAGTAAGTTAATGTTCATACTTTTTTCCAGCAGGGGGTAGGGTGGGATGTGAGGCAGATTATAGTTTTGGCAAAGAGCTGACAACAGTTCTGCCAGCTACCTTTATAGCAATGGTCATTCAAAAAAACATGCCATTCCCTCCATGAAAGCAAACTGGTTTTGTCTAGTAACAAAAATGTAATTTAGTATAAAAATTTAGGCATCTGTAATATAGGTCTAAGGTAGGTTGTTAGCCTAATAAAAATAAGAATTTTAGGGCAGTGTAAGTCAAAAACTCAATATAATATAAACAGATAAATGTGGAGCTCATGTAAGAATTTACCACCATACCAGGAGAAGAAGAAAGAGCAAACATACCCAAATGACAACAATCAACGTCATAAGTAGTGCTGGCTCTTTGGAGGACATCTGTTTGGTTTTCTCTTGCATTATTTTTTGATGATTTTCGTATATCAGGGACAAATCTTCCAGTTTTCTGTTTTTGTCTGGCCTTTCCCTCTTTCTTTTCACAAGCCCTGAAAACAAGTATAGTATTTTTCCTCTAATATTTGTTCTCAAAAAACAAAAACAAAACATACAAATAAAGTCTCTCAGATAAAGCTTCCCCCCACCCAGCAAAGATTACCTTTAATCTTACATTATTTAAGCCTTTATGACTTCTACCTCTTCCCCCACAAAGAACTGAAGGACAACAGCTTAAATCAAAAGAATCAAATAAAACCTTGTAAGTGTTTACTACTCTATGCTCTTTTATTTTCTACTTACGCTAATACTGTAAGAAAATTCAGGACAAATGCTGCCAGTTGCCTATTTTTGGAAATAAATTTTACTGAAACACCACCACATTCATTCATTTAAGTACTGTCTATGGTTGCTCTTCCGTTACAAAGGCAGAGCTGAATAGCTGATAGAGGCAGTATGCCCATAAAAACACTTCCTATCTGGCTCTTTACAGGACCACCCCCTCCCCGCATTGTAAGTTATACAATTATACTGTGATTAATTAACTTATATTACTGTATCCCCTATGAGTTCCTTTAATGGCAAGAATTAATCAAATTTTCTTTGCTTTCCCTGTGCCAGCACAGTGTTTGCTAAGCAACTGACAATAACTATTGAAGGAATGAATGAAAGAAAAAAGGACCAAGAACTCTCCACTCATGTTTAACAGCAACATGCCTCTTAAAGGGTGGTTGAATGAGGATGCTCCCTGAAATGTCAACAGTGTTATTTTCCTTTTAGATTTATTCCATATGACAGAAATTCTAGTAAAGTATTACTGCTTTCTAAAAATCCAAAATCAGAGAGAACTTCAAAACTAGCATTCCCCGCCTCCCCAAAAGAAATTAAAACCAATTTACATTGGTTATATGAACAGATATATTTGTAAAAGCCCCTCAAATTTTATACCTAAAATGGGTGCATTTTATCAAATGTAAATTATACCTTAATAAAGTTACTTTTTTAGAAGTTAAGAAGTACTTTACCTTAATTGTTCTAGAAAATTATCAATATGCTCTTTCCATTTTTCTGGAAAGCCAAACATAAACTTCCTTATGAGATAGTTTGGATATCCTATTTAACAATAAACAAACAAAAATTATCTAAAAGCCGAGAATTTTAAAGACATGTCATTGGTTCATTAGATCATTGAAAAAATATATACTTATTGCTCACTTTGTGCCAAGCACTGCCACAGACATTAAGGATTCAGCAGTTAACAAAACAAAAATTCCTGCCTTCATGGAATTTGCCTTTTAGTGTGAAAGAGAAAACAAACCAATAAATAAACATCTTGTTTGTTAGATGGTCATCAATGCTATGGAGAAAAATTATGTAGTCAATGGGCAAAGGGATACTAGTGTTTTTATGCTGGGGAAGGAAGAGGGGTGCAGGCAGCATTTTTAAAAAGGACAGTCAGAGAGGTTCTCACTGAAATAGCATTATTTGAGTAAAGCTTTGAAGGACATGAGGGAGAGAGCCATGTGGCAATAAGGGATTAAAACACTAGAAGCAGAGGGAACGAAATAAAAGGCTATGAGGTAAGAGTGTGCCTGGCCTGATGTAAAAATTAGTATAGCTGGAGTGGAGTGAAAGAAGCTAGTACTAGGAAACTACTCAGAAGGGAATAGAGGCAGTAGGGGAACACAGAAGATGGTAAGGCTTTGGGGTCATTTTATGGACCCAGTCTTTTACTTTAGGTGAGATGGGAAGCTATAGAAAGACCTTCAGCAAGGGAGCCACAGGATTTGACTTACTTTAACGGGACTGTATTAGCTGCTATTTCAAGAAGTCTATGGAAATACAAGTGAAGAAATAATGAGACCAGTTAGGATTCTGCAATGGTTCAGACGAAAGACAAGGGAGGTCTGGACCGGAGAGGTCAGCAGAGGCCTGGCTTCCCGATAAATTTATGGAGATAATGCCAATAGGATGTACTGACCCACTAAGTGTGGGTGTGAGAGAGACTGAAGATTCAAGATGCCTCCAAGGATTCTGGCTAGCCACTGGAAATAAGGAAAGACGGGGGATCTACCTAAGCAGATTTCAGGGAGAAGACCAGGTTTTAGACATATCAAATTTGAGATGCCTGCAGACATCCTAGTGGAGATGTCAAATGGGCAGATGGAAAATGAATTGAGTGGCTTGGGGAGTTTTTTTGGTGAGAGATAGAAATTTGGCATTTGTCACCATACAGATGAAAGTTAAAGCCTAAAAGAAATCAGCACATCACTGAGTGTATACAAAGAGCCATAGTCTACCCCATTACTTAGAGGCAAAGAAGAAAGAGCAAAATAAGCAAATAAACTAAGAAGGAATAGAGAGTAAGACAGCATGAAAATCTGAATACGGTGTTCCAGAAGGCAAATAAAGAAGTATTTCAAGGAGGTAAGTTGGACTAACTGTGATAAGCATATACTAGATTTAGCAATGTGGGGGCCCCTGGTAACTCTGATAAGGACTGTTTGGTAAAGAATTGCAGTTTAAGGCATGATTAAAGAGAATTTTTTAAAAATGGGAAAGAATTCAAGGAATCAATCTTCTGAGCAGTTTTTGCTGTAAACAGTAGCTGAAATAAGTGGGGTTAAAAGGGTTTAAAACTGTTTTGATAGGATAAGGGAGAATTACCGGAGTGATATCCTTGAGTGAAAGAGGGAAAATGGAAAGAAGGGTACAAATGGATAGGCTGACACAGACAGGAACATGGACAGTTCAGAACAAAAGCAGATACAGACGCAAGCAGCTCAGTAGATGTGACGGTGAAGTTCTCTTCTGATTGTTTCTATTGCTCAAGTGCTCCCCTCCCTCCCCCAGCACCTCTCCTGTGAGAGGAAAAAAGGAGGTATTGAGAATTTGTAAAAATGCGCAATAGTCATCAAGGAGGATGGGAGAGTGAATGCAATAGGGAAATGCGGTAGGATGCCAAGTGGCACCAAGAGACAACAACTTGTTGCTGGTAATCACAAACTTAAAGTAAAATAATCAGGTATGTTCTTCTTCAGCCACATTACTGTGCACAAGGCATAGGCAGAAAATTAGATTATAACAGGACTGGGGTTGTGCTGGGCAGGTTCAACAAACTAGAGAGTTAAATTATAGCCTTATAAAACAATTCCTCACAAAACATTTCACTTGTATTTTTAAAAATCACTGGACTTATTTAAACTGTCAATAAGGGTGATTAAATTAGAGAAGAATAGTCAACACACATAATAGTTTTACATAATGTGGTCAATTCTGTTTTAATTTTTTTGTTTTGATTGATTCATAATTTTAAAACACCTAATTAAGAATAAAAAATAGATATCACTTAGAAATACGGTTAATTGCTTCGTTTAAAGTAATTTATAATAATGACAGTCATTACCTGCTTCCTTCATGGAAATCCGGTCTATCATCCCTTTTAATATATAAATATTTCCTGATAAAGTCCTAAGTCTGTTGTGCTTAATCCGTTCTATAATGACATTACTGTGCCAATATATGTTAGGGATGTCTCTAGGAGAAAATTAAAGGCCAAAGTATTCACATTTTACCAGTAATCACAATGTACATATATAAGTATACAAACTTTTAATAATAGAAAGTAATAAATTCGCACTCCAGCTACATTAGCAGTATTATTCATTTAAATACAAAACATCTGAGGGCCAAACATTGTAGCAGAACTCAACTGCCTAGCTAATGTGATCCTCAGAGTATGTACCAAGAAACTGTACTGTGGCCAAACCAAATCACTAATATAAAATTTATCATTAGCAAGGAAGTAGGGGCCTTCTCTAAATAACTGGTGCAGACAATGCTTGCAACTTCATCTTAACTGATGCCAAGTTTCTAAAGAATGTTTTCCTGTCCCCTCCTCAGGGCCTATACTATGTTAGCTTTCATGCAGTTAAATAGTTTGGATTCCTCTAATCCTGCAGGGCTTTGTTTTTTTTTTTTACCCTCACTACCCATCCAAGTATTTTTACCTTCCTCTTTGAAAAGTACCAAAAAGAGGTTCCAACTGGGAAAAAAACAAACTGCAAGATCAAATCACTAACCCATAAATCTACTCTTCATAATTCCTTAAATGAAGCTAGGAATATAAAATAG
Organism: Phoca vitulina; assembly: GCF_004348235.1. Classification (NCBI taxonomy): domain Eukaryota; kingdom Metazoa; phylum Chordata; class Mammalia; order Carnivora; family Phocidae; genus Phoca; species Phoca vitulina. The sequence goes on from NW_022589710.1 coordinate 20,093,708, forward strand.
AAAGAACAAAATATAAAGATGTATTAGATAAACACTGAACATTCCCAATTCATCAGATAACTAGTAATAATCATACTAATTACAAGTGTAATATGACAGTTAAATTCCTTTCATTTAGTCAAATGGGATTAAACTCATACATATTTTAATATAGTGATCTTGTGCTTTTTTTATTTTACTTAATTAACATTTAAATAACCTCTGAAACAAATAATACATTGTATGTTAAAAAAAAAAAGAAGAAGAAGATAGCAGGAAGGGAAGAATGAAGGGGGGGAAATCGGAAGGGGAGATGAACCATGAGAGACTATGGACTCTGAGAAACAAACAGGGTTCTAGAGGGGAGGGGGGTGGGGGGATGGGTTAGCCTGGTGATGGGTACTAAAGAGGGCACGTACTGAATGGAGCACTGGGTGTTATACGCAAACAATGAATCACGGAACACTACATCAAAAACTAATGATGTAATGTATGGTGATTAACATAACATAAAAAAAAAGCCCCCCCCCAAAATAAAATAGGCAAGATACAGAAATTAAAAAAATAAAAATAAATAAATAAATAAATAGCACTCCAAAAGCACTGTTCTCAAGTCTTACAAATATTAACTTTAATATTCAAAATAACCCAAAGAATAGGTAATATTAGTACCATTGTGCAGAAACTGAGACTGAAAAAGGATAATAACTTGCCCATGTTATATAGCTAGTAAGGCAGCAGCAGTGGGATTCCAACAAAGGCAACACAGACCACCTCTTTGATATTAAGGAAATTGGCCCAAGACAAGCAGAAATAGAATGGGCAAGACAGATTTTAAATAAACAACTTATAAACTTCTAGGTGAGCACCCTGAACAGTGATATATTATTTTATTACAACCTTTTATTACAGTTTTTTTTTAACCACTAAGAAATTGGTTTTGAAAAAGAGACGATGTTGCTAATAGAGTAGCAAAATTAGGCAAAGCCCACTTACCTGATGATGCTTTTGCTTTAGTAAGAACCAGAGAGTGCCAATGATTACTTAATATGTAGCTGTATGGCAAAGTTTTAAATAATTCTGATTCCTTTTCTGGATCAGTAATTTAGATCTGGTTGTCCCAATTTAGATGTGAGAATCTGGACTGAAATGCATGTAGTAAATATTAACTACCCATATATAATTAAGCAGAGAACACCAGTCCACTTATTAGAACCTCTGAAAAAAATAAAGCACTGTGTATACAAATTTGAGTTGTTACTATTCTAAAAGGAACTTAACAGGTGAAAACAAGAAATCTGGTTACAATCAACTTGGCCAGCTTCTGCACAGTCCTTTTACTTTTCTGGCTTTAGTTTGTAACCTCGTTACAAAGTCTTTGTTTTATAGGAAGATGCATCTCCTTTTAGCTCTTATACACATAAATTTTATTAGAATACGGAAATGTTATACTTACGTCAATTTTCCTTCTACACATATAGCAGTATTATTATTAATGATTTTAATCATCCATTCCTGTAGCTGGACCACCTAATCAACATAAAATGAAGTATATATTTCCTATGTTACTTGTAGCAAAAACATTACAAAATCAATTTACATCAAATTAAAAGAAAAAAACTCATATACTTAGTGCTCATCTATGTAAGAATCACATTCTATTTTAAATAGTAATAAGGTAAAAACTCTTGTATACAATAAAACAGAAAAGAGGGAGACTGAATGGAGGTTGTACTGCATAATTTTTTCTCCAATCCAGAATCAGTTCTACATCAAATATTCTTAATATCAAATATCTCAACCACTGGAGAAAAAAAAAAAAAATCCCCGAAAATTCTAAGGTATCCATTAAAGACAAAAGACCTAACTTAGATAAAAGAGTCAGTTGTGAAGTATACACTTCACCATCATTCTTATCCCTAAAAAATATAGCATTTTTCTTTTTTTTTTTGCAAAGTTGATTTGGAGTTGCATTTAATTTTCTTTAACTACAAAGGTGATTGCTAATAATCTGTATTTAACAGCATTCTATTCCAGAGCAAATATCTAAACAGCTCAGAGAATTATTTTAGGACAAAATCTTATTGTAGAGGAAAATTTCTGTGAATGTCTGTGTTGAGAAATTGCTTCTACTGAGTAACAACACTGAATTATTTCTGATGAGAAATTCAGCGAAAGTCATAAAATAACTAATTTGAGTAGCCATTTACTTTACCTACAAAAAATTATAAATTTGTAAAGACAAATTCTTCAGTGGTAGTTTTATGCTGAGCCAGATAAAGATGCTAAAATGGAAGGTGCTCCTAGTTATTGCACTTCTCCTCAATTATGTTTATTTTTTATTTTATATTTTTCCTCAATTACAAACAGGCAACGAAATTCCTTTTTTATTTTTAATACTTCCACACTTGGAATTATCTAAGATAGATCATGGAACAGTCAGATGGAGATGACATTAAAAATAAAAAATAATACTAGGCGATGTTCCAAGCATCTTAGATTCAATGACTCATGTTATCCTCATAACACTAGGAGGCAGGTAATACTTTATTCATTTTGTAGATAAAGAAAGTGTAAAGTCAAGTTAAGTAACTTGCCCAGGTCACACACAGCTAGTTAGGGGCACAGATTGGTTACAAATCTGGGAATCCTGGCTCCAGAATCTTGTACCATCCTGCTTACATAAAATATCAAAACGTTCATTCATATTCATTCAGCAAAATATTTCTGACCTCTACTATATGCCAGGCACTGTTTTAGGCAGTGGGATTTGGCAAGAAACAAAATGGCTGCCCTATTAGAGCAAACATTCATGTGTGTGTATGCTAACGTGCACTCACGGGGGCTGGGGGGTGGATGTGTAGAAGCAAGTGGGGTGGTGGTGGTTATATCCAAACAAATGGACAAATAATGTCTGGCAGTGATTATTATCAAAAATAAGTACAAGACATGCTTACTTAGATATGATAAGGAAGGTCTTGGAACAGAGAAGTGAATAAAGTGAAGGATAAGACATATGGGTTACCTGGGAATAGATTCTTCCAGGCAAAGGGAACAGGTACAAAGTCCCCAAGTAGATAGCATAGAGTCCACAGTAGCTCGAAAGGAATAAGCAAGAGAGCAAGAGAGGGGAGTAAGAGATGAGGTTAGGCATGTCAAGGACTGAATTATGTGGGAATCCTGTAAACTATAGTAAAGGCTTAGGGTTTTCTCTTGAGATAAAAAGTTACTAGAGGATGGGCACCTGGGTGGCTCAGTTGGTTAAGTGACTGCCTTCAGCTCAGGTCATGATCCTGGAGTCCCTAGATCGAGTCCTGCAACGGGCTCCCTGCTCAGCAGGGAGTCTGCTTCTCCCTCTGACCCTCCCCCCCTCATGTGCTCTCTCTCTCATTCTCTCTCTCAAATAAATAAATACTTAAAAAAAAAAAAAGTTACTAGAGGATTTTGAGCAGAGTAGTGACATGATTTAATATCTTAAGGGGTTACTTGGGAGAAATTGGACTATATAAAGATTCTGGCAGGGCACCCGGGAGGCTCAGTTGGTTAAATATCAGACTCTTCATTTCAGCTCAGGTCATGATCTCAGGGTCATGGGATCGAGCCCTGTGTAGGGCCATGCGCTCAGCGAGGAGTCTGCTTAAAGCTTCTCTCTCCCTCTCCCCCTTCCCCTGCTCGTGTACACTCTTTTCCTCTAGGGTAAACAAATAGACTCTTAAAAAAAAAAAAAAAAGATGATGATGATGATGATGATGATGATGATGATGATGATGATTCTGGCTTCTGTCTGAAAAACAGAATGAAGGAGAGAGAGGCAACAGGGGGAGCAAGGAGACCATTAGGCTATTGTAGTAATCCAAGAGATTATGGTGTCCTGGACTAAGAGGTAGTGGCTGAATAGTGAGAAGTGGCCAGATTCAGGACAGGAGAGCCAACAGGATTTCCTCACAGTTTGGATGTGGAGTATGATAGAAAAACAAGAGTCTCAAATGAATCTAAATTTTTTAACCTAAGTATTTGGGGGAGTGGTATTACTATGTACCAATATGGGACACAATAGAGAGAAGTTTTTGGGGAAGAAATCAAGAGTTTAGTTTTGGACATACTAAATCTGAGATGCCTATTAGGTATCAATGGAGAAGCCCTATAGACAATTGAATATATGAGTGTGGGGTTTAGGAGAATGTTCTGGACTGGAGATATATATTTGGGAACTACCTGTAGAGAAATGGAATTTAAAGCTACAGCACTGGATAATACAGTCTTGACAGGAAGCAGCAAAGGGGAATGAGAAGAATGGCCAGTGAGACAGTAGAAAATCAAGAGTAAGATATCATGGAATTCAAAATAAAAAGCAATATAATGTTTTAAGAAGGATGTTTTGATTCACTGTGTTAAACCCTTGTGAGCAACAGAATAATAAGAAATAATAATTATTGGGTTTGGTGATATGGAAATCACTGGTGAACCTGCAAAGGGCAATCTTCATGGAGTGATTTCTGAATGTCCAAAGTAGAACATATTTAAGAGGGAATAAGAAGAAGCAAAAACTGTGAATACATATACCTCTTTCAAGGTGTTTCACAGTAAATGGAAACAAACAAAAAAATGGGGTGATAGATGGAATAGGATAGGGAGTAACAGGAAGGTGGACTTTTTCTCTGCACTTTTTTTAAATGCAGGCCACGTTTCAGCACATTTAAATGTTAACGGGAATTTTCCAGAAGAGAGGAAACACCTGAGGGTATAATCAGAGAGACAAAGTTCTTTAGGTGGTAAGAGGAAATGAATTGGCCTTGAAAAGGGAGCACAGATTGTTCATCCATTACAAGAGAAGGGGAAGCAGAATATGTGGAGAGAGCAGCAAGTAGATTGGTGGATTTGGTAATGGGAATATGAGGTTCAATAAATTGAGAATGAGGCAGAGAGAGGAGATTTGGAAGTTTTAAGAGAGAAAAAGCATGAAATATTATTCTAGGAAAGTCAAGTGGATTAACAAGTGAAGTATAGCAGGACTGATGTTCAATACTGAGAGCCCACTTAAGGTTTGCTCTCAAATTTAAAATGAGACCAGTGTGGTTGTGCATTTTGTTCCAGCCACCTGTTGCCTTTTTTTCTTTTTTTTTAAGATTTATTTATTTTAGAGAAAGAGGAGGGGGGAGAGGCAGAGGGAGAGTCTTAGGCAGAATCTGTGCTGAGCACAGAGTCCAACATGGGGCTCAATCTCACAAACCTGAGATCACGACCTGAGCCGAAACAGAGTTGGATGCTCAGCCAAACTGGACCACCCAGGTACCCCTGCCTGTTGCTTCTTAGGTATATGAGTGAAATTTAACTAGGATCACAACTTGGTCAAAAGAGAACAGAGGGAGGGGCGCCTGGGTGGCTCAGTTGGTTAAGCGACTGCCTTCGGCTCAGGTCATGATCCTGGAGTCCCGGGATCGAGTCCCGCACTGGGTTCCCAGCTCAGCAGGGAGTCTGCTTCTCCCTCTGACCCTCTCCCCTCTCATGCTCTCTCTCTCTCAAATAAATAAAATCTTTAAAAAAAAAAAAAAAGAGAGAGATAACAGAGGGAAAAGCAAGAGACCTGAGAGTTAAATCAAGGGAATGTTATAATGATGGGACCATGGAATCTATAAGGTAAAGAGGGAAATGAGGACAGGAGAGCATTGATGGACTAAAGGGTGCCTTAGTAAGGTAGAGTATTGATGCTAGGGGTAGAATGATCTGGAAAGGCAGGAGTTGGAGAGCAGGATGCTTGAAAGTGAGAATCTGGTGCATACTGGCAAAGACAAGGTACGAGTATGACTAGGGTAGAGGGTAATGGTAAAGGAAAGGTCATTTAAGATCAAGAATTCAAGGAGGCTGGATGGATCATCTATATGGATGTTAGTGTGACCAGAGTTGATGACAGAAAATAGTAGCAGAAGAAAAAGTAACAGGTGTTAAACGCTTTAATAGTAATGCAAGGTCTTGACTAGCAGGTTGTATTATATAGGAAGGAACAGGGAGTGATAAAGTCTTATAGCACTTATTTCAAAGAAGCTGAGGAGAGGGGGAGGGATTGTATTAAAGAGAAGGAAAATGGCCTGAAATAATAATGAGAAACAAAAGAGATACATTATATCCTCTTTAGGTCCAACATTGTGGGATATGGGAGAAAAAAGAGCCACCATTTAAGAAAAGAAGCCATATTTTGGTTAGAGCAAGGTTAAGAAATGTTCACCGAAAATTAATTGAGAATTTAACATTTTGCTGATGATACACCTTGAGTTCAAGAGGGTACAATGCAATGTTTGGAGATGAGAGACAGACTGGGTCAGAACTAGGGGATATACAGAACTGTATATAGATAAGAGTCTTGGGAGGCTTGATCTTCTTGTAGTAAGTAAGATAAACAGCACTGTAGCAATGACAGAATTAGTACTGTGGGATCTCCCATTACAGTTGTCTTCAAACTTTTTTGCTCAACTCACCTCACACATTTTTAAAGCAACATCTAAAAATTTTCATTGTTAAAGTCTAAATATTTGCAAATAATGCAATTTCCAAAGAATACATTGAGATATAAAACTGTAACTGTTGTGGGATGCCCGGGTGGCTCATTTGGTTGAGCGTCCGACTCTTGATTTCAGCTTAGGTCATGATCTAGGGGTCTTGGGATCGAGCCCCACATTGGGCTCCACACTCAGCAATGAGTTGGCTTGAGGATTCTCTCCTTCTCTGTCTGCAAACCACCCCCACCCCTCATGTACTCTCTCTCTCTAATATAAAAATAAATCTTAAAAAAAAAAAAAAACCCAAAACTATAACTGTTACATCACACTTCCAACATGGGGCTTGAACTTACAACCCTAAGATCAAGAGTTGCATGCTTTACTGAACCAGCCAGGCACCCCTCAAATTTAGATGGAATTTAAATACCACTATCATCCTTTTAAAAATTTATGGACAAACCTTTAACAATTGGAAAATTTACATTCTATCTTTCTCCTTGAACTTGTATTCCATTCCACTTCAGAGAATTTATCCTAATGTAACATAGTGTGATAGCCTAAAGTGTTTTATGGATCACTCTGTATTATTTTACAATAGGAAAAATTCTCAAGTCTTCAGAAGCTATAATCCCTTTCTCTTTTAATTGCTGTTAATCGTACTCCAAGAATCAGAAAAAAAAAAATTAAGAACAGAAATGAACTCAGTATTCATCCCCAAAGGGAGTAAGTAAATTGTTGAAGATTATACAACTAGTAATAGAGCAAGGTTAAGACTTAACACTTGGATTCTCTTACTTTCAACCCAATGCTCTCTTCAACTAGGCCACAATGCCTCTACACTAAATAATAAAACAAAAAAAATGAAGCTACTGTTAATGACAGCTTAAGAGCTCAGTTCTTGAAGAACGAGAGGGTAAAAACATAAATGTAAATCTGCCTTAAGTTGTCCTACCTTATTATTTTTAACTCCATTTGTAAGAGTTTGAAGTGTATTTGGAGGAGAATGATTTGAAGCATTTCTTTTTGATTTCCGAGGTATTGTTATATGAAATCTTGGAGTTGCAAGCACAATTTTACATGTATCATTCATGGAACCCAGAAGATCAGTCTCTCTGGGCATTGTGTTCTCATTAATTTCCTGTTGTGAAGTCCTTTCTGTTGTCATCTTACTATCAGAAACCATTGACTGACCATTTTTAACAGGAACACAGTTAGTATTGAGAGTGTCAACAGTAGTATTTTGGGATTTTTCAATAACAGAATCAACGCCTTCTAAAACAAAGGTGTCCTTTTTAGACTTCGTGGTTACAAATGTATTCTCCCTTGAGTGAAGAATTTGTTTAGCCAACTGAGCTCTAGGTAATGCCTTGCTGGAGAATCCTGCAGCTGAAACATTTTCATGTTCTTGGTTCAGAAATGGAGCCTCTGCAAAAAATACAAGACCAAACATTTATAGAAGAATTTATAGAAGAATCATATGAAATTAAAAGAGAGAAATAGAATAATTCAAACTGTTTATATTAAAAAGAAGTGTTCAGGTTAGGAATGCTCCACCCTTCTGCTCAGTCTTTCTCTGAAAGGGATGCCTACATAGGGAGAATAATTATCTAGAACATACAACTATACATTCAACAAAACAAAAAGCACTTTACCATAAGTTAAATTATGCAGAGATGCTTTCTTTTCCTGCTGACATTGAATCTTTTGCTTTATCAGAAGGGAAGTACTATTTGATGATTCTAGAGGAAATTCTTGCACTGAGGTTGAGTTTTGTTGTTTTTTTTTTAAAGAGGAAATTGAATTGTATTAGTCACTGAGAAGAAAAAAATGTCTTTTACTTACATTCAATAATGATCAGATCAATATAGTATACTTCTGTAAGATATGAGTTACATTTCCCTTTTTATCTTCTTGTGCTTTCATCACATTCTCTGTATCTACAGTATGCTGAGAAAGAATTTTTTAAAAACTCTACATGTTATAACTTGCCAGCTCTAGATAAAAGTTTATTACTGGACTTAGAAGCTTAGTGATCTGGAATAAAATTCTGGTGCTGCCACAAATCAGAGAGGTATATCTTAAGATTATATATGAAGTGCCATCCAGTCTTGAAAATTCTGCTTCTGCTTCTGGTTGCTGTAAATTTCTAAAACATGAAAGAACAGTTGAAGAGGTGTAGCTTGTATGTTAAAAGTTGCAATGTTGTGACTCAATAGCAGACACAATCATAATTTATATGCCTTTGACATCTCTTTAGTAGACCTTCAAAGACAAAAATCTGGTAGGCTTATCTACTAGACAAGTAGGGACTAATAGTACTGCTTACATTTTATTCTACTTTATATCCTAGATGGTTAAAGTTTTATTTCTTGAAGGTAGAAATGTTTCTTTCACACAAAAAGGGGAAGGTAACAGACTTAAAGTTGGAAGAAAAACTGAATTACTTTATATGTTTAATTTCAAATATTCTGATAAAAATTGGTAGTGATCATGCTTTAGTAAATATGCAGCTTTAGCTTTAGAAATCTTAATATAAAGATTTTATTATAATGATGTGTATCATAAAAGAAGAGTAAGATTCTATTTAACTAATTCTACTAGAAATGGCATGGCAATGCAGTAAAGACAAGTAGGTAATTCAATCAGATATAACATACTATAGAATCTAGGTCATTTATCTTAAGTACAAAGTCCATGCAGATTCTCCAAAAGGTCTCTGAAATTACATACAAAATTTGTGCATTTTCTGGGAAAAGAGTCATTGGATTCTCAAAGCAGTGAGTTATTTCTTCCTCTCTAATTCCACTTGACAAATAAGACATGCTTTAATGTGCATTATTTGCTTCTCCCTTTTCTCCCAGACTGTATGAAACATAGATTTTGTGTACTCCCCTACTTCCATCCTAAACCCACTTAGAAACTCTGCTTTTTGTATCAAAATATATCACTGTCTTTGAAATACAACAATATATCCACAGTCTATTGTGTAGTGAAGTGCATGGGCTTTCAAATAAGTACCTGTATTAATTCTCAGCACATCACTTACTACCTGTGAGATGTGGAGCAGACATAACCTCTTTGTAAGCCCCATTTCCTAGACTATTAAGTGAGCATCTACCCATAGTGTCTGCTGAAAGGATTAGGAGATAGTGCATGTAAAATATGTTTATCAATTACTGCAACTCATTAAAATCTCTATTTCAAATGTCCCAAATTCTGATCATTCTACCTTTCCAGATCATTCTCTGAAATCCAATGACTATCCTACCACCTAACACTTCTTCACACTTCCTCATCTCCCTCAGGTCCTCTTTTCTCTGTATAACTAACTTAATTTTCATGGTCCCCTTATACACACACCTCAACTCCTCTGTCCTCTTCATCCTAGTTGATAAAATTACAATCTTGATAAAATCCAACTCCCTGCCTATTCCCCAGCAGCACCTATGCAGGGCTAAAGGAAAACTTAAAACCACACTGACTGCTCTCATTTAAGTTCATGCTCACAAGTCTCAAGTAGGTCCTTAATGTTGCACAAGAAATCAAATTTAGGCATAGACCATTTACTCTTCCACTTTCCTGTGTTATTTAAACCCCCACCTCCTCAAACTTTAATACCAGTTTCTCATGCTCACTTTCAGCTGATGGCTTTATTGTCCACTTCAGATTATTTCTTAAGTCATATAACACTGCCTATCTTCTTGTTTGATTTATGATCTGTTTATGTTCCTAGCTAAGGCCAAAACTTCCACTTTTAGATTCTGTTCCCTCTCAACTACTCAAGGGTATCATACTACCAATTTTAGTTTTTCCTTCCCGACTGGATCAGTCCCAATAGCATACAAAAATGTTCTTTCACCATACATTAAAAACAATAAAATATATATATATATATTTAAGTAGGCTCTAGGCCCAACATGGGGCTTGAACTCAACAACCCTGAGACTGAGAGTTGCACACTCTACAGCCAGCCACCCCAAAACTATTTTAAAACCATACTTCCCATATTTCTTTCCTCTCTTCAAAGAGTTGTCAATACTTACCACTGTCAATTTCTCTCCTTCACATTCTCTCTTGAACCCTTTTGAATCACGTTTTTGATCCTATCACTCCACCAAATCCCCCCATCAAAGCCACCAATGACCCTCATGTTGCTAAATCCAATGGTTAAATCTCAGCCTTCACCTCACTTGACTGATTAGCAGCATTAGATACAGTGAAAGACTCCTTCCTTAAAGCATTTTGTTCTGGGGCGCCTGGGTGGCTCAGGAGTTAAGCGTCTGCCTTCGGCTCAGGTCATGATCCCAGTGTCCTGGGATCAAGCCCCGCATCGGGCTCCCTGCTCGGCCGGGAGCCTGCTTCCCCCTCTCCCACTCCCCCTGCTTGTGTTCCCTCTCTCGTTGTGTCTCTCTCTGTCAAATAAATAAATAAAATCTTTAAAAAAAAAAAAAAGCGTTTTGTTCTTTTGGCTTCCAAAGTATCACTTCCCGTTTTTCTTCCTCCTTCTAATCTTCTTGTGGTTCGTTTATTCTTAACTTCTAAATTTTGGGGTGCCTCAGGACTCATCCTTGAATGTTTTCTCTTTCTACAGTTACTCCTTGATGATCTCATTTAATCTCTTCAAATACCATTTAAGTGCTAATGATTCCCAGATGTATTTTTCTCACCGGACCACTTCCCTAAATCCCAACTAATTTTTTTCAATAGCCTAATCATATCTACACTTCAATTTTTAATAGATATATCAAAATTAACATACAAAAAACTTAATTACTGGGCACCTCCCAGCCCTGTCTATCCCATTTCAGTTAAATCACTCCATCCTTACAGCTACTCAAGCAAAAAAACCCAGAACCAAACAAACAAACAAAAACACCCTACAGGTGGTTTTACATTTTTTATATCTTTATAAAAGATATATAAAAGATATATACCTTTTATCCTTTTAAAAAGATTTTTACTTTCTTTATATAACTTTTTATATCTTTACATTCCACACCCAGTTTATGAGCTCTTCCTTCAAAATACACCCAGAATCCAACCACTTATTATTTTCACTGCTACCACCTAAACCAAACCAACACCTTATCTCACCTAGATAAATGCACTATTTCAAATTGACAGCAAGTGATATTTTAAAAATATAAGTCAGATCTTCTCATTTCTCTGCTCAGAACCCTCCACTGAGGGTTATTTGCTCACATAAAAGCCCAAACTCTTAACATTCACCTATAAGGCTCTACATCATCTGACTCTATCTGTCCCCTGCTCCCCACTTCTGTCCACTCACTCTATGATACACTAATCTCATAGCTGGTTCTTGAATTTTTGAGGAATGCTCCTATTCCAGGGTATTTGTATCAGCTGTTACTTTGTCTGCATCATCCTTCCCAATTCTTCCAATATTCTATCTGTATCTATCACCTCCTTTAATTTTTTGGCTCACATGCCATCTTCTCATTGAACCATATCCTGACCGCCACATGGAAAACTGCAGCCCACTCAACCCTCCCCATCATCCTTACTCTGTCTTTTCTTTCCATAGCACTTCTCTTCTATTGTACCATAAAAACTATTTAAATCTCTCTCCCCCACCACCTAAATATGAGCTAGTTACACAAGGGTTGGGACTTTTGTCCATTTTGTTCACTCTTGTATCCTGAGTACCTAAAACAGTATCAGACACAATAAACACAACACATCATAGCTTTTCAATCAACACATAATAAAACTAACCTCTTGGTGAACTGTTATCTGATTGGGATGATTTGTTGTTTTCCTTTTCTTTACAGACGTAGGTATGCTGCAATACTCTTTTCTCAGCTCCTTTAGGAGTGAAAATTTTCTTTTCACTTTTCGGTGGTTCCAACAAACTACAGTTTCCTGATGCTTGTTCTTGCTTGTCACGCAGTACTTTTTCTTTCATTCTTTGAAATATTTTTCCTGGTGATTCATAGTTTGCTTTGTTTTTTAATCTATCCTTATTGGGCTTTATAGCACTGATATTAAGAGAGCTGTTAGAGGTGGTAGCCTCTGCTAGCATGGTGGAATGAAATATATTTTTATTATTAAAATTTGTCACTTCTAGAAAATGATTCTTTTTATGGTCACTCAATGTTAAAGAGGGGTTCTGATATTTTGCCAAATCTTTTACAGGAGTAAGTGTGCCTGCAGGAATGCTGTCAAAAAAGATTGCATGCATGGGCGTATTTCTTCTTTGAGAAGATGTCTCTGAAGACAAATAAATTCCTGGATGTTTCAAAGGTGTTGCGATCATCTTGATACACAGTAGAAACAAATTTTCTCTAACAGATAATTCACTTAAACACAGTATTCAGGATAGCAGACCTTCATTCAGCAGGGGCCCAGAGGAACCTGTAATTCAATGTGAAATCAACCTTTATCATGCTTTGGTGCAAAAAAGTTTATTTGCTTTCCGTAACAGTATTATTCTAATTAAAAGGCTTAACTGGTTCATAACAACACTGGATAATCTATAGCTCACAAATCTAAGGCTTTATATTTTTCTTAAAGACTCATTTTATTATTATTTTAGATGAACAGTTTGGTCTTCAAATTTACTTCTCTAGAAAAAAGCAGTATTCACCAAATCATCTACTTAGTAACTATAAAAATTGAACTTTGAGTATCTGATTTTTAAACATACTTGAACCTCAAGTCCTGGAGGTTCCAATCCAATATCTGCATCAAAAAGCATTAAATCACATCTGCATATGGCACTATATTAGACTATAAAAGATTAAATTTCACAAACATCACTTTTCCTTTTAGGCACTTAAATTTTAAGGCAGCAGCTAAGATGATACATCCTAATGAAAGCTGAAAGATTCACTCAAGTTTTTAGTTAAATAATTCCCAATCCTGATTTTGTTATGCTGCTGAACATTTTAACTATGAGGTTTTGGTTGAAAAACTCTCAAATCAAAAGTAAACTATACTCATTATGATTTTTTAAAAAATTAATGCTATTTAGAATTTTTAGAGGAAATCATGTACTTGAGCATACATGGTCTTAGACTTGTTTTAGCTTGTTTTTATAAATATATTTTATTTCCCACACCTACAAATTAAGATTCTAGGTGATGAACCATATAGTTGCATTTTGTAATACTTGGTAAATAAATAAAACATTTCCACCTAAGGAGCTTGGAACTTACTAGTTTCAACTTACTGCATCTCTATTGCTGTATTTATAACTATTCTAATCAGTATTTGACATCATATAAACAAAAAGTGTACCACAGAAAATACAAATGCAGTCAGATCAAAGAAATCAAGTATCTCTAAGTAACTTGTGTGAGAAGTATGCAAGTTAAAAATTCAGACACAAATAGCATTTTATCCAACAGTTTATAAGAGAAAAAAAGGAAATATTCCTCAATAACAAGAGCTGACAAAGGCGGCTATCTGGGCAATCTAGTCCTGTGACACAAAAACTACTGAATTCTTCCGCAGAATGTTAATTCAGTAAATATATACTAGTAATGCATAGATTTATGTGTTTGGCAATGTGCTAGTGATAGGAATCCTGTGCTGAGAGTTAAAATACTCATTAGTGGTTCACTTTAAACTCTCAAAATAAAAAATGAATAAATTGGGACAACTGCACACTAAAAATTGGAAAAGTATGTACAGGTTCACATAATCTCAATTCCTCACAACCTAATGAAATGCTCAACAGGAAGTATAAAATGCAAATAAACTAGTCGAACTGAAAACAGGCCCAATCTGTAGTAGACAAACATTACTGTTTTCATCTAAAGGCAGATAATTATGGTCCCACTGAAAGGCTCGAAGAACCAGCATGTAACTCCTCTTTCATGTTGCCCAACCTCTTCCCTCCCAATTCAAACATGTAGTAGGATGGAGGTGAGTAGTCAAGATTCTGGAAAACCTCAAATTCCACCCCCCCTCCAAAAAAAGACACAGAAGATTCCTAGGAGCCCCTCCTTCCCACTATGTGATGAATAGCAACTCAACAGACGCCAAAAGAGTTGGCAATAGTTGTGGTTTCAGTGTGGTTGGTGGAAAAGAGGATGTAGAGGAAAAAAATTATCTAGGATTTTCTGACCATAGAGGCTTTGCAGAATAGATACAGAAGAAAAACAGGAAATCACCAAGTAGAGGCCAAACCCTTAAAGCCCCATTCTCCTCCTAGTTAACAAAAGAGCAAAACAAAGAAAACAGATTATGATGCTCAGACTCTGATGGAAGAGACAGATGTTAGAGGATGGGGATTCAGTAACAGGCATTCCTCAGGTTGAGGAAAAAGAATATCCTGAAGGCCAAGCACAGGCTTAACCTAACAGATGGAGGTCACTAACAAGAAATTGTTAGTTCCTTCTTGGACTAGAGAAGAGAAGGTGAATTCTAAAATGGTATGCTTGTGCTTCACTAACTGCTTAAAACTATTTGGAAAATCTAATTGTTGCCATTTATTCTGAAAATCGACAAATGCTGATGTACTAAGAAAAAAATTGCTATTTATTTAAAATAAAGACTCGGGCATGAGAAAACCATTATATGAAAAAGATAGCTATGAGGACTTTATAGTGTATGTAAATATATAGGTAAGGCTAAACAACTGTTTTTATCATGGATATGATTCTAAATGTAACTATTACTCTTCTTCCCAAAATTACATGAAAAGTTCTTCTAGGAATTTACTATAGTGGTAGCAGTAATAATAATAATAATAATAATTATTATTATTATTATTATTGTAATTATAATGGAAAGGGTAAAAAATCCCAAAGCACACTAACCAAAACTGGGAGGTGGAGATGGGAAAAAATGAGAGGAATTTTAAGTTAACTGGCAAATGATACACTTGGGGGGAAACAAACAAAAAACCCCAGCACTTGACATTCTAAGGAATTGATTCAACTCAATTACTATAAATAACATTCAAAGTGACCAAATGAATCAATTTAAAAAAATGATCAACACAGAAAATGGCCAGAAGGCATGAAAGGCAATTAATAAAGAATACAAAAAGCCACTGAGTCAAATGACACTTCATTTTACTAATAAGTGAAGAGATGCATATTAAAACAGTGGGTCTTCTTGTTTATCAGATTGGAAAAGATCAATTTCAAAATATAGGTGTGCATGCTATCGACTAAGAAATTCCATTTCTAAATCTTTTTCTTACAGAAACAACTACATGAAGAATGCAAATATGTAAGTGGTACTAACAGTCAATATTTACTGCATGTACATCAGACACTACATAACCTTACAGCAATTCTGGAGAGTTTTGAAGGAAACTAAGGCACAGGTAGTTAAATAACCTACCCAAGGTCCCACTGACAATGATTAAGAGCAGGACCTAAGTCTGACTTCAAGACCCAAGTCCTTAAACAAGCACTATACAGTTCACTGAAGTACAGGACAAACTATAAACAATTTAGATCTCCACCATTATGGTGCTACTACACCCATACAATTGAATTCTATGTATTCAATAAAAAGATATATTCCTGAATATGTACTGACATAGAAAATAGCTAGGATATATTAAATAAAAAAGGAAGGAATAGAAGAGGACGTACAATTGCATTGCTGTAAAACACATGAGCATAGGGAAAAAAAATCTGGAAGTGTACCAAATTGTGAACAGTGTTTAACTTTGAAAAGTGGGATGAAGGGGCCCTCCATTTTCTAAATAATTTTATTAACATCTACGTATGTTTGCAACCATTGTGTAATTTAACCAGAAGAAATGAGCTCGATGGTTCAACTGTTTCTATAGCACCGTGGATCATTGGGTCCAAGGGCAGTGATGCACACAAATCACTCTAACGTAAAAGTTTTTTTACTATAAGTGATTTTAGAACAAAGGCCTCGAGCGTTCACCATCGAAACGAATCTGAACGAAAGTAGACACGCAACAACTATGTACACAACGAATGAGCAGTTTTGAGACCCCTACCAATGCCAAAAACGTACAAAAGCCCACGCGGGCCGAAAACGCTGAGGGGCTGGGACTCTCAGCGCCAGAGGGGACCGATGGCAGGAGGCGAGGGGACCGGGGCAAGTTCATACCTTGGGTGAAGGGCCTGAAAGGGGTAGAAGGCGGCAGTCCGGGCTTGGCTTCGCGTGGGGTCAAGGCTCGCGCCTCTGGCCCAAGTTAGCTCCAGCCCCCCGCAGCCCGGCCTCAGGTGACCCTCACTTCCTCCGCGAGGTTCCCTGACACCCACAACAGTTTGGGAATTCAAATTTGAAGAGCCCGCCCTTCAGCCAGCCCCTACTGGCGCGCTCAGGAACTGCGTCACCGTGCGACTCGAGAAAACGGGGTGGCCCCTACCGCGCGGACAATGGGCTGTTTCCACAAAAGGAGGGTAACCCCAAGCTGACAAGAGTACCGAAAGCGCCGCTCTAGTCTTCTGCAGAATTCGTTTCGTTTTCAGAGGGCGCGCGCCCCTAGCGCCTTTCGCCGCTCCTCCCGTTATGCTCTGCGGCAGGAAGGCTTACGTCAGACGTCGCTTGCGCTCTCCTGCGCTACCGCGGTTTTTTAAGTTTGGCCTTTCTCAGCTACCCTCCTCCCCCACTGGTTTGATAGCTGGTGGTGTTATCTGTTGCTTACCTGTCTGAAGAAACAGCTTTCCGAGTACGTTTGAGAGAGCTTTTAGTTTTCTATGGCCGTCTCATTTGAGAATGAGAAAGAACGTTTTGTTCTTGAGAGGATAAAAGACTGAATGCAAAGTTATACTTGCAATGGAATGTTTAATTTGAGCTGTTTCCCCAAGCTGTTCCCCAAGTGATGTTTTCTGAACCTGATTTTATCGAATCCCAAAAGCTTTAATCTTGACGACTCTGTTGCAAAGCAGTTTGTGACGGTGCACTGAGACTCAGCCCTGCCAGTGATGCTCTACTCTAAACACCGCGGATTATGGTGCATCCTTCACCTCAGCGCCTTGGCAAGACGCATTCGCTGGCTGGAAGCATTGCACACGGCGCCCTGTTTCAGTCTTAGGGGCGGAGAAGGAGGAGCCAGAGGAGTAACAAATGTTTTCCGTTCTAAACCCCTCCGGCTCTGATCCAGCATCTTCTCTCCATTAACTCCGTCCCCCTCCCCAACAAGTCAGCATGGGACAGGAGAGTTCATTGTATTCCTCATCCAGGAAAATTCCGCAGCATCCTAGAACCATATATCGCATTTTTCCGTTAACACTGGACTGAACTGGTTGTAATGGATTAATTGTTTAAAGTGACTTTTGCAATCCCCTCGTCTAAATTCTGTTTTCACTAAATCTTGTGCACATCGAATATTCAGAGTTCGAAATATAAATCTAAAATATGCAAATAAATGCAAGTAAGGAGAAGAAAACAGTTGAGGTGAGGAGAGGAAAGCAAATCTACATAGATAAAATGAAGTTTCTGTCTGTGCAGCATAATGAGAAAATGGCTGGACATTAATTTGCACCAGATTTTTGGGAAAAGCTAGACTTAAGATATCTGTTAAGTGACATGTATGAAAGCGTATGAAATGTACATTGTGTGAGAGAGACTTTGAGGAGATAGGCATTCATATTCCAAAGCATCTGAGATAGAAATATGAGAGGTCTCTATGCCTGTTATGGAGATGGCCATGGCTCACACTTTCAGCCAGAATAGGAACCTTATAATATTAAGGGTAGACACTCAGAAATATAAACTTTTATTTTTTAAATAATCACTTTTCATGTGAGAAATAACTAGTATATAGCATGCTCCAGGGTGAACAGCAACAGCTATTGATATAAGGATGACTAATGATTTTCCAAACAAAACTGGAGGAAACAGTTTGTGGATAACAAACTATGATGAGAAGGCATACAAGCAAAGGGACAATGTTCATTTGTCCATTGGGACATCAACATAACTGCCCTGGATGGGCCTTCCTTTAAGGTTCAGTCAGCCATTTGTGATAATCTGTCCAGGCTTAAGTCTGTTACTAATGCGAACACATGCAGACCCACTTAGGGTCCAAAGGACAGACAGAGGAGGAAGGGAATGGAAGCCTCACACTGTGTGGGAGCTGCTGCCAAGGCATCTGGGTCTGCTTAGCCTGGAGGAATATTCCCAGGACAATGGTAAGTTCCAGCAGGGTACTAATTGACCATAGAGCATTTTGCATTTTGGGGAGAATTAGAAAAAAAGATGCTCTTTCTTCAAGGCCAATAGCTCTCAACCAAGGGTGATTTGTAACCCCCTCCCCCCGGCAGGGCATTTGGCAATGTTTGGAGACGTTTAAATCATAAATACCACAAGTGAGAGGAATGCCACTGGCATCTAGTGAGTAGAGGACAGGAATGCTGCTAAACATCCTACAGTGTGCAGGACAGCCCCTCCACTACAAAGAATTATCCAATCTAAAATGTCAATAATGCCAAGGGTTGAGAAATCCTACAGTTGTAAGCCCTGAAACAGGATTTTAGATTCTTTTCACTCTCTCAGTTGTGTTTCCCTTATGTAAGATTCAACTATACAGTCACTACTGCTGTGTCTGGGCCTGGAGGAGGGATGAGGATGCAGTCAAAAGGGAGGTTACCCAGGCTATGTGAGGGGGGGACCCTTCAGTAGAAAAAACTGCCAGATTGCTGTGTAATAGAGACAGTATTACAAACATATAAACATACTACAAATTGTAGAAAGTGCTATAAAGATATATCAGGTTAGATCCTGAAAGAAGCTGTTGGTAAGATAGAGTTAGGAGTACCAGAGTTTTATTGGGAGATAAAGCCTGTGAAGGTTAAGGGAGAGGAAGAAGGATTGGGCCTAATAAATCTTCAGACTTTGATATATACCTGACATTTGTGGAACAAAAGGGGGAAAGGAAGCAGAATTGGGCAGAGGGAGCCTAAAATTGCAACGCAGATTTGACAAAGTGTTGGCTAACCCAACAGGGAGACTTGGGGTAACCCATCAGAGGTGTCCTAGAGTGGGCGGAAATGAGCAGATCCTGGAATCCATAATGGTGGAGGCTGCCAGGGAAGAAGATGGCCTTGACTCAAAGGCTTAAAAAAACATTTTTTTAGGGGAGGCTGGCTGGCTCAGTCAGTAGAGCTTGTGACCCTTGATCTCAGGATTGTGAGTGTAAGCCCCACATTGGGTGTAGAGATTACTCAAAAATAAAATCTTTAAAAAAAAAACTATTTTTAATTAAATTTTTTGGGATTGAGATGTAATTGTTGTATAACATTATATTAGTGTCAGATGTATGACATAATGATTTGATATATGCATATATTGCAAAATAATCTTGATATGTCTAGTTAATATCCATCAGTACACAGTTAAAATTTTTTTTCTTGTCATGAGAACTTTTAAGATCTACTCTGTTAGCAACTTTCAAATATACAGTAAGTATTATTAACTGTAGTCACCATGCTGTACATTACATCCTCGGACTTACTTATTTTGTAACCGGAAATTTGTACCTTTTGACCACCTTCACCCATTTTACCTCTCCCCACCCCTGCCTCTGGCAACTGCAATCTGTTCTCTGTATCTATGAGTTTGATTTTATTTTGTTTTTAGATTTCACATAAAAGTAAAATCATATAGTTTTTGTCTTTCTCTGTCTGACTTATTTCCCTAAGCATAATGCCCTCAAGGTCCATCCATGTTGTTGCAAATGCAAATATATATATATATATCTCACATCTTCTTTATCCATTCACCCTAGTGGTTATTTCCATGTCTTGGCTATTGTTAATAATGCTGCAGTGAACATGGGGGTGCATATATCTTTTTGAGATAGTGATTTCCTTTCCTTCAGGTATATATCCAACAGTAGAATACTGGATCATATAGTAGCTCTATTTTTAATTTTTGGAGCAATCTCTGTACTATTTTTTTTAAGTGACTGTGCCAGTTTACAATCCTAACAACAGTATACAAGTATTCCCCTTTCTCCACATCCTTGCCAACACTTGTTATCTCTTGTCTTTTTGATGATAACCATTCTAACAGGTGTGAGGTGATATCTCATTGTGGTCCTGATTTATATTTCCCTGATGATTAGTGATGTTGAGTGTCTTTTCATGTACCTGTTGGCCATTTCTTTGTCTTCTTTGGAAAAATGTCTATTCAGTTCCTCTGCCATTTTTTAATCAGATTGTGGGGTTTTATTTTATTTTACTTTGCTATTGAGTTTTATGAGTTCTTCATATATTTTGAGTATTGATCCCTTATGAGATATATGATTTGCAAATATTTTCACCCCTTCTGTAGGTTGCTTTTTCATTTTGTTGATGGTTTCCTTTGCTGTGCAGAAGCTTTTTAGTTTGATGTAGTCTCCCTTATTTATTTTTGCTTTTGTTGCCTTTGCTTTTGGTGTCAAATCCAAAAAATCATCAGCAAGACTGATGTCAATGAGCTAACCACCTATGTTTTCTTCTAGGGGTTTTATAGTTTCAAATTTTACGTTCAAGTCTTTAATCCATTTTGAGTTAATTTTTATAATTTTGAATTAATTTTTTACTTGATTTTATGGGTAAGATAGTGACCCAGTTTTTTTCTCTTGCATGTAACTGTCAATTTATTGAAGTCAAAGGCTTTAACAGATCCTAAAGGCGATGCAGTTGGAAGCTGTTAGCTAACTGCACTCCTCATAGAGCAGTGGCACTTTTTTTTAAAGATGAAGAATATCTCCTTTTACCAGATTCATTTACTCCTCACATTTTAAGGGAGTGAAATACAGAGCCATCTGTTTATATTCCACATGATTTGTTTATCTTAGGGAGATAAGGTTTTTTTTCTTCTCTCAGAAGATGGGGGTGTAGCGGTATAGCAGTTGTTATATAAGCTTTCAGATTCATAATTTCAGGTCTCTTCTCCTGTTGTGTGAGAACCCCCTTTGTATACATGCAGACATAACCATCTGGCTCTTATCACATCACCCCGTACAGGAAGAATGGGGCTTGGGACACCAATGTGGTTATTGCTCTAAATAATAATAGTAAGTCCTAATCTAGAAACTTTGTGTGTGCTATCAGGACAAGAGAAATAAATATAAGATTAAAACGTTTTATACCACTGAATGATTTCATATCCCACAGAGTATGTAAACCATACTGCAGGTTGTTTTATTACATTAATGGATTGAGGTAGCCTTCTGTGGGACAATATTATTTAAGCTGAGGCCTAAAGAATGTTAGGAATTACCTAGGTGAAGGAAGGGAAAAATTCCTGGCAGAGGGATCATCTGGGATGATGATATTGAGATGGAAAGAGTGCAATGGTTTGTTCAAAGACTTAAAGGATAAAAGCTAGCAGAAGAGTGGTGATGGATGATGTTACAGAGGGAGTTAAGAGTCTGATCATTTAGAAGGAGCACATTAAGAACTCTAAGGAAAAAGGAAAGACATTGAAAAGTTTTAAAAAGGGAATGACAAGATAAGATTCGTTTTAAAGAGATCACTTTGGCTGCAGTGTGGGGGTGATCATTTTCTAATGCAGAAAAGAAAAAAATAAATAAATATTGATGGAAATAGAAGAGGCATGACTTAATGAAGTCTTTTGGCAAATAACAGAAAAGAGACTGACTTTAAAAAGACAGGATGACTCAGGTATACTCTGCCTATAATTGGGGACAAATTATTTTTTAAAAAAATTTTATTTATTTATTTGTCAGAGAGAGAGAGAGAGACTGAGCACAAGCAGGGGGAGCAGCAGGCAGAGGGAGAAGCATGACCCCTGTTGAGCAAGGAGCCTGATGCGGGACCTGATCCCAGGACCCTGCGAACCTGGTCTAAGCCGAAGGCAGACACTTAACTGAGCCACCCAGGCGTCCCAATTGGGGACAAAGTAGATATTGTAATCACCTTATATTCTTTAACTACAATTTATTGAAAGCTTAAGTTGCTATTTTAGTTTGATTTTAGCTTTTCATTTTAAAATAACTAGAGATTGATAGGAAGTTGCAAAGATACTACAGAGAGCTCCTGAGTATCCTTCATATGTTTCTTTTAATTTAAATTTTAGGGAGTTAACATACAGTCCAATGTTGGTTTTGGGAGTAGAACTTAGTGATTCATTACTTACATACAACACCCAATGCTCATCATAACAAGTGCCCTCCTTGATACCCATCACCATTCTAGCCCATCCTCCACCTACACTCTTCATCTATTTTCCTCCAGTGGTTACATTGTATGTAATTACAAGTATATTACAGTATCAAAAATAGAAATTTGACCTTGGTACAACATATATATAGCTCTATGTCAATTTATCCTATCTGTGGATTTGTATAACTACTACTACAATCAAAGAAGCAAAACTATTTCATTACCAGGAAGATGTCCTCATTCTAATCTGTGTAGTCACATCCAAACCTGCCCCTTCCACCTCCCTGCCCAACAAACCTGACACCACTAATATGTTTTCTATTTCAATAATTTTGTCATTTTAAGAGTGTGTATAAACAGATTTGTCATACAACATGTTACCTTTTAAGATTGACTTTTCCTCTCACTCAACATAATGCCCTTGAGATCTGTCCAAGTTGTAGTATCAATAGTTTGTTCACTTTTATTTATAGATGTACCCACAGTTTGTTCACTTTTATTTATAGATGTACCCATAGTTTGTACCCACATTCATCTACTGATGGAGATTTTGGTTGTTTCCAGTTTTTTGGTATTACAAATAAAGCTGTTATAGGAGTCCATGGGTGGCTCAGGTCATGATCCTATGATCCTATGGTCCTGCGATCGAGCCCCATGTCAGGCTCCCTGCTCAGAGGGGAGTCTACTTCTCCCTCTCCCTGTGACCCTCCTCCCTATTTGTGCTCTTTCTCTCTCTCTCTCTCAAATGAGTAAAAAAAAATCTTTAAAACAAGCTGTTATAAACAATCATTTACAAGTTTTTGAGGGATTTAGTTTTCATTTTTCTGGGATAAATGCCCAGGAGTGTAATTTCTAGATCATATGGTAAGTGTATGTTTAGTTTTTTAAGAAACTGTAAATTATTTTCCAGAGTGGCTGTACCGTTTGACAATTCCACCAGCAATGTATGAATGATTGAGTTTCTGAACATTCTTACTAGCATTTGAATTTTAGAATGACAACTTTGGCTCTGTGTGGGGAATTGATTAGAATGGGATGACACTGTAGATGGGAAAACCATTTCAGAAAATTTTGTAGCAGTCAAGGTAAAACATGATAAGAGCCTAACACCAAACTTTGGAAGTGAGGATGGACAGATTGAAGAGAGATTAAGGGAGTATAGTTGATAGAAGTAAACAGCCAGTTTAATGTGGGACCTGGCGGATGGGAAATTTTAAAACAAAACTTTCTTGTTTCTGGTTTGGGCAATTTGATGGATAATGGCACCACATAGAAGTAGATAATATCAGAATAATATTGGTTTTGGGCTAAGAAGATATGTTTAGTTTTGGACTTGGTGATTTTGAAATTCCTATGTAGCATCCATGTGGGAATGGCCAGTAGACAGCATGCTATGTAGGTCTGAAAATAGCATACTCTGGGCCTCCTCTCCAATCACTCCTCACCTCACACATCTAGTGTAGTTCCTAGAACATGGTGAGCTGTTTCATGACTCTGGGCATCCATTTATGCCGTTCCCTTTTGTTTAGGAACAATGCAGCTCATAATGGAAGAGTGCTTTGAGGAGAATTTAATAAGGGGAATATTTACAAATAGGACCCTTCAAGGGATGGTAAAATACCCAAAGACTAAAAATAGCTGGAAGCCTTTATCTCCCCCAGGCCTAAAGATGCAAGGAGAAAGGACAGTGTTATTGGAACCTGGAAAAATCTATAACTAGGTATGAGAGTACACCTAACAGTTGCTGTATTTGAAAGCAGAGGAACACAACCATTGTCAAAAGTATGTGGTCCTGTTGTCCGACAGGGCAGAATACATAGACCAACCCCTCTCTCCTTCCACCTTTTGTTATTCGGCTGGAGCCTCTCTTCGGCTGATTTCAAGTGAAAGTCAAAGGCAAAAGAGGCCTGGGTGACAGGCCAGAGAGTGGTGGAGAGCTAAACAGAGAACAGTCAGTACAGAGATAAACTTGTCTGCTATTGTTTTCTGAGAGGAACATGGGAAGAGGGCTAGGGATGTCACTTTTCAATATGAAGACTTTCAATTAATCTGTTGTCAGATGGCAACTAATCCCTCAGCTTTAACAGGTATCCTCAAGTCTTCGGCTGGGGAAGGTCAGGAAAACTTTTTCTTAAAATGTAGATTCTCAACCATTTCTCCTGTTTTCAGCTCAATTCAACCCTTTGCCTTCAGGTATACCTGGAGCGTTATTACAGTTCTTGAAATTTTCTCAGATATGCATTATAAATCAGCTTGCTTCTTACTAGTTTCCTTACCCCTGAAGGTTAGGTGTCTGATATTTCTTGTCCACTAGTTCAGTTTTCACTGAAACATTTTACTAAAGACATTAGCTTTACTATTTCTGGTTAGGAAACTAAACTGCCATCTGCTCTAGAGGGAGACATCATTTCTATCTTTCAAGATTGTTTCCTATACAAACATCCTTGAAAAGATATGCTGGAACAAAAGCTGTCAATGCTTCTTTACAACACATGCAGAAGCACAAGGGATTGCTGGAAAATTGTCTTGCAGCAGTAAGCAGGAAAGAGTCAATTCGTGGATTAGCCATTTTTGAAAAGAAGAATAGTTTTCTAAATTTCTGGTTGGTAGAGACCCCATATCTCTTCAGAAACAGACAGTGGTAAAGTATGCATTATTTTCTTCCTCCTTTTCAGGCAATCTGTTTCATGATCAGAATTTAAGTGCTTTCCTCAGGGAAGTTCCATCTGTCTCATAGGAAGTACAATTTCTCTCAGACTCCAGCATTGAAATGCTTATCTGTCTTAGTTTTTGGTACTGATGAGATTGTGTGTGTGTGTATGTGCATGTGTGTGTGTGCAAGTGTGTGTGTGTGTGTGTGTGTGTGTGTGTGACTTCATAAGGTATTTAATTAGAAATTTGGGAACGATTATATAGAAAGAATAAGTAAAGGTTAGAAAAACCTTTCTCTTTCTTTGTGGCCAAATTCGACTTTGGGTTAGCTTTCTCATTATGTTTCCTTGGAAACCTGATAAAGGTAGAATGTCAACTGTGTAACCAGCAATGTAGTTTTTGGTAAAAATGACCCTGACTGGTGAATTCACCTAGACTAGGAAAGTTGTGAACTATAAATTCCTGGAGTGAAGCCAAAACTCTGGGCTTTTCTAAATAACTCAGTAACTGTCTTTTGGGGGGAACCTAGAAGTTATGCCCATGAATATTGGTTCCTACTGGGACATGGAGCTTCTAACCCAGGATGACCATTGCACATGTCCATGTGGATCTCATTCTCTTCCACTTGAACTGTTTATTTGGGGGTGGTCAATGAGGACAAGCTCCTGGGCTAGTGGATTGCTTTGAGGACTCCTATATAAAGGAAATGTCTGATACTACCTTTCTGACTTGCTATGCTTTTTGTCCTTTCATCCTTTGATTCTAAGTGTAAGCTACTCTGGTCTTGTGAGTCTAAATGTCTAGATGAACTCAGAGGTGAGCAAGAGGGAGTACTGCTGAGCATTTAAAAAAAAGATATAATTTTAAAAGAGAAGTCTGACCTTAGTTTATAAAGTACTTTAGAACCATCATACTGATCCCAGGACAGGATTATTAATCATTTTTTATTAATCATTATCTGGAGAGAAAATTCCCAGACAAATTTCAAAAAACTTTTATTTGATGGCATTACTCTTCAGGAAGATCAGGAAAATACTAGAGCAATATTAATAGGACATTTGATATGGACTTCTTAAATTTGAGAACATGGGATGATATGCATAATTTCTGAAATAACTGGCTGAATGATGCCCACTAGTGGTTGTTTTGACAGCTCTCTGCTCCAACCTGTGAGACTTAACATTAAATTTTTTTCTCCAGTTTTATTGAGAAATAATTGACATAACATCACTGTATAAATTTAAGGCATACAGTATGATGATTTGCTTTACATGTGTTGTAAAAATGATTACATAATAGATTCAGCTAGCATCTATCATCTCATATAGATATAATAAAAAAAAGCAAGAAGAAAAAAAATTTTTTTCCTTATGATGAGAACTCTTAGGATTAACTCTCAACAACTTTTCAACATGTCATACAGCAGTGTTAACTATAGTCACCATGTTGTTCATTACATCACTAATACTTACCTATCTTATAACTGGAAGTTTGTACCTTTTGACTACTTTCCTCCAATTCCCCCCCTCCCCGACCCTCCACCTGTAGGGACCATAAGTCTGAACTCTTTTTTTATGTAAACTCATAAACTTTTATGTAAACTTTTAGATTCCATGTATAAGTAAGATCATACAGTATTTGTCTTTCTCTGACTTACTTCATTTAGCATAATGCCTTCAAGGTCCATCTATATTGTTGCAAGTGGTAGGATTTCCTCATATTTTATGGCTGAAATATTTATGTATGTATGTATGTATGTATGTATTTATTTATATCTCACACTTCTTTATCCATTCATCCATCAATGGACACAAGGTTTCCCATGTCTTGGCTATTGTAAATAATGCTGCTGTGAACATGAGGGTGGAAATATCTTTTCAAGTTAGTGTTTTTGTTTCTTTTAACTATAGCCCCAGCAGTGTAATTGCTGGATCATATGGTAATTCTATTTTTAATTTTTTGAGGATCTTTCATACTGGTTTTTATTATGACTGTACCAGTTTACAATCCCTGTAATAGTACACAAGTGTTCCCTTTTCTCCACATCCATGCCAGCATTTGTTATCTCTATTTGGGTCCTTTGCCCATTTTTAATTGAGTTATTTGTGTTTTTTGCTATTAAGTTGTATGAATTCTTTTTAAATTTTTTTATTATTTGAGAGAGAGAGAGAGCGAGCACGAGCAGGGGGAGGGGCAGAGGGAGAAGCAGGGAGAAGCAGACTCCCCACTGAGCAGGGAGCCCGATGCGGGGGCTTGATCCCAGTACCCTGGGATCACGACCTGAGCCGAAGGCAGATGCTTAACCGACTGAGTCACCCAGGCACCCCCTATGAGTTTTTTAAAATATATTTTGAATATTAACCCCTTATCAGTTGTATGGTTGCAAATATTTTTTCCTGTTCTGTGGGTTGTCTTTTCACTTTGTTGATGGTTTATTTTGTTGTACAGAAGCTTTTTAGTTTGATGTAGTCCCACTTGTTTATTTTGATTTGATTGCTTGTGCTTTAGGTCTCATAGCCAAAAAAATAATTACCAAGACCCATGTCAAGGCTTTATTCCTATGTTTTTTTCTAGGTGTTTTATGGCTTTAGGGCTTCCATTAAAGTTTTTAATCCATTTAGACTTAATTTTTGTGAGTGGTGTAAAATAGAGGTCCAGTTTAATTTTTTTATGTGTGAATATACAATGGTCCTAGCATAATTTATTGAAGAAACTGTCTTTTCTCCTTTGAGCATTCTTGGTACCCTTGTCAAATATTAGTTGACCGACATTTTTATTAAAGATTTTGATGAGGATGATAAAGAAAGACAAATCAAACGTGCCACCACTATAACTCTAGGGTAGAGAGCAAACATATGATAAAATCAGGATCCAAAATGTCTTCAAAAGGTTTGAGTAATAGGATAAATAAACCAAATAGGATTTAACCGGGGAATGAAAAAGTCTTATTGGGGTAGGAGTAAGGTCTTACATTTGGGTTCCTCAAAGCAATAACCAACTGCAGAAATGTAATGTAGAGGAGAATTGGCAAGAAAGTAACATGTACACCCTAAATATTCTCAAATTTTCTAGCTTTCTGGGGTTACTTTTTCTTTTAACAGTCAAGTAAAATTAGTCCATATTCTTTCTTGTGTAACTTTGAGAAATCCAAGAATTTTGGCACGACAGGCAGGTGGTGGTTGGGAGTTTATGTTCTCTCAATGGTCTCTTGGACAGACCATCTTCATGCTCTTAACTCCTACTTTTTACTTGTCTTTTCCTAGTGAATTCTCAGTCTTTCTATTTCTTTTTCTCTCTTTACCACTTCCAAGAGAGGAAGGGGATAAAAAACCCTGATTGAGATGCCATGTTCTCTACATTTCTTCTAGTCTTTGATGTGGAGTAGCTGGTTAGTTTGGTTCTCTGGACCGGTGACTATTGAGATAAGATTCATTCTATCTGGCTTTCAGGGTGCTCATGTGTGCTGCTAGAGTGCATGGTCTGAGATATTTTAGGGTGCTTGAAGTATCCCCACACCATGGCCTCTTCTTTTCTATCCCAAGGATCTCAGACTTCTGTATCCCATCACTGGAGACCTATGTGGGTATAGTGCTTAAAAGGACTGCACATAGGGAACCAGTGTTCCTGCTTCCATTTCATCCATCCACAGTTGCCTCCAGTTGATACTCCACTGTCCCTTTGTGCCATGTTGGAAGTTGTTGTTGTATATAGAGCTTTTTTTGGTCATAGAGATAGAAATGTATCCCAATATAATTTTGGGGAGAATCCAAGTATTTCACTTTATCAACTTTAAAACATTATTCTGAAAAGGGGTCCATAAACCTCACCAGACTTCCAATGTGATGTATTTGGAGATAGGATCTTTAAGGATGTGATTAAGGTTAAATGAGGTTATTCAAATGGGGCCCTCATCCAAAAGAACTGGTGTCCTTATAAGAAAGGGAAAGAACACCAGAGCCTTTTCTCTCCATGCACCACGGAGGAACTACTATGTGAGAATGCAACAAGAATGAGGCTATCTGCAAGCCGGGAAGAGAGCTCTCACCAGAAACCAAATTGACCGGCATATTGATCTAAGACATCTAGCCTCCAGAACTGTGAGAAATTTCTAGCATTTAAGCTACTGAGTCTGTGGTATTTTGTTATGGTGGCCCGAGTAACTAAGGATTGAGAAAGAATAGGAAGAGAAAGAAGAGAACATAAAAGGGTGTGCAAAAAATTTGGGGGGTGATGGATGTATATTTATTTTATTTTTTTTTTAAAGATTTTTTTTTTAAGATTTTATTTATTTATTTGAGACAGAGAGAATGAGAGACAGAGAGCATAAGAGGGAGGGTCAGAGGGAGAAGCAGACTCCCCGCCAAGCAGGGAGCCTGATGCGGGACTCGATCCCGGGACTCCAGGATCATGACCTGAGCCGAAGGCAGTCGCTTAACTAACTGAGCCACCTAGGTGCCCCTGGATGTATATTTATTATTTAGATTCCATTCAATCTATATACCAACTTGGGGAGAATTGACATGTTAACAATATTGCTTCCAATAGATGAACATCATACATGCCTACTTATTTAGATCCCCTTTAATTCTTAATTCTTAATTAGGGCTGCTGGCCATTGTATCTGTATTCTCCACCCCTACCAAAAGTCACCTGAAGAGAAGGTGGAAGATTTAATCTTTCCAGAAAGAGTTGGTGGTCATGGCCTTAATTTCTTTGTGAAAAAGATATCAGGGTTTTGATTGGCAATTTATTTAGTCAATAATAAATGTGACTATATGTAGGAGTCATTTGTTGATTGCCTCTCTAGCATCCTTTCACCCTCCTTTTGGTAACAATATCTAGAATCTAGTGTTTTTGTTCCTAGAATCTAGTCTTTTCCCACCCTCAGTACTAGATAGTTCTAAATGGTGCTTCACCCCTGGCCCTAAAGATGAAGTAAGTGACCAAGGCTTTAATCAATAAGTGTATTGCAGTGCCTGGTTGGTGTTTGGTTCAGGGTAGACAAATTATCTAGGTCACTCAAAGTAAATCTTAGGAGATTTGTTACTAGGAATGTTACTGAATCCCAAGTGTGGCTGCCCGTTGCTCGAAATGGAAAGACTCAAGAGATGAGTGTTGACTGGAAAGGAATATGAGCTTTATTGAGGAGGTCAGCCACCTGGAGAAGGTGTACTCTTGTCCAAAAGCCAACTTTGAGGTTTCTGCCTAGCCAAAAATGCTTTAAAGGGACAGGGGGTCATTAATCAGTGAGAGGGTGCTGGGGCCTGTAACACTTCCTGATTCTGTGTAGATTTAGTGGTACCTATTTACAGCTTTCAGAGCTTGAGGATTGTGCAAGAGGACTAATTTCTGTTCTGTGATGTGTGAGGGCTTTCTATTCTCCTTCTAGAAAGGACTGTAAGATTTATTGGCATACAAGCGGGGTTAGTAAATCAGTCACATGAACTTAAGAACACATATTAAAGATTACCATGCTAGTTATGAAGATCAAGACAGCCTGAGGAAAGTAGAATTTCTTGTTTCTCATGGACTTAAACAAAGAGAATGTGAGCAGGTTCTGTGGTTATCTTGACACCATATGTGAAGAGTTTTGTCTGAGAAAAGAATAAACACAGAACAAATAGAACCAAAATATGGAGAGAGCAAAACTAGGCTGAGAGCAAAACTGACTTTTTCTTTTTCTTTCTTTCTTT